>NW_027271760.1:1147500-1516304 GCF_040938485.1 Diadema antillarum | reverse complement strand
GTTATTCGAAAATGTCGTTATTCCGAAGGTTCATGTTAATTAATCCGTTTACGAAAAAAAAGTATGTAGTATATAGGTTTGTGACAAACTTGCTGTATGGTTGATGACAAAATCACCTCATTATTTGCATAATAATTAATTGCTATCAATATCATTGTTTCCTAAAAAAAGATATAAACACAAATTAGAATATCACAAATATCTTGCCTTATACATAGGCCCCACTGTGAAAAGGGACTATAGTGTGCAATGCAAGTATTCGTCGACTTGAATTGATTCATAATACCCTGATCATCACTTATTATTATGTGGCGACGAGAATATCAAAATATGATATATTATAGATTATACAATATTTGTTTTTACTATTTTTCTTGAGATTACTTTGATACGGGAATAAAAAAACCCAAAAACTTCCACATCACGATTCTGCCTGTGACATCATATTATGTCGATCACTGCCAAAGTAAACTGCCATGCTTGGCAAAAGACATCGGAATCCATCTTCCACTCGACAAGACCGGGCATTGTGACTTGCACGTTTCTATTGCAAGGAAACATGCAAGTTATGCCCAATGTAGGAGAAGGTGCATTCCATTGTTTGTATGTTTGTTTTTATCATGTGAGTACTTTAAATACCAATGACTGACAGATGGTGCGACTGTCAGAATCTTTGTTTGAAAAATATTTGCAGGCATATCCAAGTAATCATTACAAAAATGTAGATAACTTACTATTAAAACACACACACGCACACACACGCACACACACACACACAAGAGCTGTTATACATATAGTGATATTTTCGCTAAACATGCATTATTAGTGACTAATATCGCTACAAATCCTGTTTCTTCCTACAGCCATGATTTCCGAGTGGAGAGCCTGTTCAACGCCAGCAGTCTGGCCTACACGTCGAAAGCCCTAGGTCTTCACGTCGACCTGCCTTTCTACGGCTATCGCCCAGGGGTTAGTTCCAATTCAATCATTCCTGCTTTGTCGTCGAGTCAAATTGAAAAGAAAATGTAAAATAACTTCTAAGCATCCGAATCCCTAAGGAACATTATGCTTGAGTATGAAGTTGGCCTATAGATTTGTTCGGATTGAGTATTATTCTTTTTTTTTTTTTCCGGCGGGTATTTCAGCCATAACAATTAATGGGGCTTCGGATCAGTTACTAGTACGCCGAAGAATATCGGTGTGTGCACTGGCATACCGGAGTGTACCCGGTGTACATGCCTGACCCATTGGCTCATCTTTTTATATTTTGGAAGCTACCACACCCGTACCCACGTTATCGGTGATAATCTAGAACTTCGAAGATAATGTGCTCTATGGGACGCCAAGAGTCGCATGATCGATTTCGTTAGGAAATCGACCGTGCGACACTTGGCGCCCCATATACCTTATCCTTAAATTAGCTTATACGGGATGTTAGCTTGTCCTCGAAGTTAATAATCACCGTCTGAACATAACTAGTCTTTTATGTGTTCTTTTAATAGTTTTTTTTTGTTTCTTTGTTGTTGTTTTCTTATCGGACAGGGTCTATAATAAAGTATACTATCTACTTCACTTTGCCATTGATCAAAATGATGAGTACCACTTGGCACAGAAAGCCCCGTAACCTCGCGCGACACTATCCACATTCCCTGGTACAGAATGGTTAGCGTTATGAGCAATACTGAATATCTCAAGTATAGAAAAAAAAAAGTCATCATCGACGATTGACAGTGTTTGAAACGTATGAAATGTTTCGATGAAAGGTTTGGAACATTCTGACGGGAGGAATCGCAAATCCGAGACTAAGTCTTGATATATTTCTTTAACTTGTATAACATGTAGTTTGTCTGTCACAACCAAAATTTCGAAAAGGAAGACTGTTCGTTTGAATAGGCCGGGGGATTACTAATAGTGTGATTTCTGAACCTGCATGGTTTTGGAAACGAAAATATGAAATGCCAACATTTTCAGGACGACAAAGTATGGCTTACCGTCCTGTGTAGTTGTTTATTTTTTAATACTTTTGATTAGTTTTCGACAAAAAAAAAAATGATTAATTACACTATCCTTGATCATAGTACCTCTAGTCACCGATGTAAATTGAAAATACATTACATGTATCAGGTAAAATGGTTGTTGATATTGAAGATTGCTTAACCTTTATGCCAAGAAATATAAGATTATCACTTTCTTTTACTTGCTTTCCGGCGCGCGCATGGACTTCACGTGAAAAGCATGAATTCACGCTCCCGGGAGATGACGTCACAATGGGAAGATCGGTGGCTTACTGGATCACGTCTAGTTCTAAGAATCCAGTCCTTTCCACCTGACCCTTTGTCCTTTTTTTTTTCCACGATCGTTTGACATCCCGTAGGTCCAGATGCTGCACTGCATCAAGCAGGTGGAGTCGAAGGGAGGCGAGAACCAGTTCGCCGACGGGAAACGCGCCGCGGAACGGGTCCTGCGCGAACATCCGGAACTCTTCGACATCATGACAAAGGTCAAGATCGACTTCCGGCTCATAGCAACGGACTACATCGACGTCCACTTGCAGGAAGCGCAAACCATGATTGAGTGAGCTAAACATTCGATGATTTCATTGCATGCTTATATGTTTTCTTTATCCTTACGTTTCGCCGGAGCACTTGGAGCGGTTCTTGATCGATCAGTCTGCCTGCCATAGACGTCTAGCCCTGCTTCTAGGCCTAAACGGAGCCATGGACGTCTACGTTTTCCCTATTTAACGTCATATAAAATTGAAAAACAAATGAGCTTATAAAACTCTGTGATGCTCATTCATTTGAGTTGTACACTTTGATGTATTCTGTGTTGTGACTGGTTTTGTTTATGCCAGACTTGATGAAAACGGAGAGTTCAAATCCCTGGCCAAGAACGACCAAGTGAGGGCGCCGTACATGAACATACCAGTGGAAGACGTGGCCAAGGTGTACAAGGCTATGAAAGTTCTTCATGACGCAATTTATGACGAAAGAAACATGATTGACGTCAAGCTCCAGAAAGGTTTGTGATATTCATGTTTGTTAACAATATATTTTTCGACGACTTTGATTTTTTTTTTTTTACTCATATCATCTGCTAGGGGTTTATTAACCCATCGCCCTTGAGTCATTTTCTAGCCATACCAATTTTCACTGAAAGACGTTAGACGATTGCAGCAAATTCTTTTTCGTTTCTTAGTTTACCTCCCCCTACTAGCTGAGTGGCAAGAAATTGCTATTATAATGACCAATACTCCATGAATCGAATGCACATGTCAATTACAATATGCTCCATCACCGCTTTATACTAAGTAAGATGCGATAGAGTTAACTTGAGAAAAAATAACGCAGTGAAGCTTCAGTGAAGGTTACTTGAAGTGATCTTTCATCTTTGTGTTTGGATTCGTATTAACGAATAAACAATTTTATTTCACTTGATTGTGAAGTTTTTAAAGACGCATGTCTGTAATGTTCATAGTCTTCATTGTAGGGACTCACTTTCCACAGTCTTGTAAAGCGCAAATTCATGTCCATGATGAACAACAAAACGTGCGGATGTAGCACGATTTTGCGTTGAGACATGTCCAGTTTCTCTTTCTACGAAAAACAATGGAAACAACAAACGCGTGTTCCGTCTACTACGTCACCCTCACCCCAATGACCGGCCTATTCTTAACCCTTGACCTTCAACCCCTTTGTTTATTCAGGAGAAATCATGGCCTTTGACAACAACCGCGTATTGCATGGACGCAGCGGTTACACTGTGTCAATGGAAGGAGGAGAAGATTCCAAGTCCCGTCTTCTTGAGGGCGTCTTTTTAGACTGGGATGAGATCTATTCGCGAATGCGCCTCATCGACGAAGAGCTGCGCGGAACGGCAAGGCTGTGAGTTCTGAGCACAACTTAATTTCGACCTGATCACGCTGCCTTCTTACCACAGCCAGCCCTTATAAGGTAAGGGCTGGCTGAGGGAACTGTTCTTTTTGAATGACCTTGGTCTGTTGCAAGATAAGAAAAGCTGTACTGTATATCACTCTGTAATCAAATCCTAATGACTGTGATAAGGTTATTCTCGCCTTTCCTAGCCAGGTAAACCGATGAAAAGCTTCATGGTATTCTAACCAATCTAAAAGCCTGGAGCCAGAAGAACTATGATTCGCGATCACTTTGAACCTTTCACAAAGTTCATCTTTTAATTTGTAACATTATCGTGCAAGAGATAAAGTGAGTTAGCGTCCTTGGTTTTTGTGTGTGTGGTTTGTTTTTTTTTTATAGTGACATAATATTAACACAGAGGGGAAACTGAACAATAGTAATTCATAACGAAGTAGCAAACATCGATGAATGCCGATTCTCCAAAAATCGCTCCATTACCTTACCGCTTCCATTCACTGACTCCTGCTATCAATGGTGAAGCAAGAATGATAGTTGCTTAAAGGGATGGTACAGTATTGGTGGGGATGCGAATTGGGCTTTTAACTTTTTGCGAGGATACGAAGAAAATACTTATGAAATAGTACAGAGCATAGCATTTTGAGAGGAATTCAAAGTTTATTTGATGAAAATCGGGTTTGGAATGACTGAAACAGCCAAAAAATAAAGTAAAACAAAGCGATCGTACTAAAGTGTGGGTCCCACACTTATTAGAATCGCTCTGTTTTGGATATCTCAGCCATTTTAAAACCAATTTTCATCAAATAAACGTTGAATTCCTTATGGAATTACATGCTCTTTCATATTTCATAAGAGCTTTCTCATTATCTCACCAAAAAATGTTAGAAACCTGAAATCAGGTCTCAACCAAAATTATACGACCCCTTTAGTTATCAGTCCTTGCATAAAAGGAAGCTCACCTTTCATTGTTCAAGGAGTACGAATGTTGGTTATACGAAACTGAAAGACTCGTTCATGAGACGAACTATAAAGGTAATAATATATATGTTTTTTAAATGTAATAGCTCGACACGAGTTCAAAAGGCAATCGAAGTTATCGAAATTACATCATAGGGGAATCGACTGGCTCTAAAAACTTCTTTTTTCAGTTAGTAAAGTATAATCGCCGTAATTATGCAATCTTTGTAGAAAATTTAGATTCATGCCATATTCTTGATTCAATTATGTTACGAATTAGTTTGAACTATAATGAAAATCGAAAAGCGCGGTTGCCTCAATAATGTCGCAATTCCGATTAGCCATAATTTGTCAAGTGAGTTCATGATTATTCTAGGGGGCACTGGGGGCCATTTTTCACATTTTGATCCTCTTTTTGAAAACACATGTTCAAATTCTCTACAAACTTGGCAGGTATTATTGCCAGTGTTGATAGAATATATAAGTGAATAACATGTTCCCCAGAAGATCTCCCAAAGCCCACTAAATTTGCAATGTTCTTTTTAGGTAATAGTCTGTATGGAAGGTGAACTTGCAATACTCAAGTGAGCGCTAGAACCATTCGGTCTTTTTGCTCCCTTTGTGTAATCTCAATCAGCTTTCTCCATTTCCATTCATGAAAGGGAAGTAAAAGTCACTGTGTGTCTTTTCATGTGCTCTCTATTCACACTTTGTAGTAATCCCTTCGAGGTGATTTACAGTTTCTTCTTGAAATCCCCATGATGTGAAGGAAAGGAATAAATCTCATTTTTCATCCTAGTCTATTCATGGATGCATTCCATGTTGCTACAACATCTTAGAGCGTTAAATGTAAAAGCTAAAGCGTTACAGAAAGTCATGCATAACTTGCAATTGAGAGAGTTGCTTCAAGTTCATATTTCATCAGGATATACACTGTATCTTGTCAATCACATGTATGCCATTTCCATGTAAAATACTGTATATTTGGTTTATTTTGAGGGTGCTTTTATTTTCTCAAATGTTGCAAGTAACAAAAATTCAAGAAGTTAGCAGCTGGCAAAATTATTGCCTCTCATAAACTTACAATGCCTCCAAGGTTTTGAAGTCACTAAATTTTCTGTTAGAAAGTGAAAATACTTTCTTTCTTATTCTGTCCATGTGATTCTCAATCATGAATTCAACCACTCACAAAATTGCCCTACAAGTCCCATTTCCCAAAATATTATTTGCAAAATATATCGCACATGCAGTATTCTTTAGATATATTTCACATGTACTGTCAGTATTTTTACTTCTTATTCCATGCAATCTATTCAAGGTTCAGGGTCATGTTACTTGGAATAAAAGACAGAGGTTATGGTAAAGGAGCCATTTTCATTTTTGCCAGTTATGTAGACCCATATCTCACTGTATACCATTTCTTCAAAGCACCTAACGTGCAACATGCTAACATACGTCATTGAGAAGAAATTGTAATTTGCTCTCTGTTGTTTTTTTTTTGTTTGTTTTTTTTGCGCAGAGTCATATAAATGAAGGCAGTAACTCTGGCGCCATAAATCATTGCAATGCATTCTTGTCCTGCAAGAATTTCATTCAGTGACTTTTTTGTTGTTGTTGTAATGCAAAAATACAAAAGTTGATCAACATTTAGATTTTTTTATAGAAAACCTCCCATACTATGCAGCTATGCAGTAGTTTGTACTGTATTTGTGTAGCGTGTTTTCAGTTTTTTTTATTGAAGTTCACTTTTATTTCTCATAAACCTCCTCCCAAAACAATTTGAAAAAAAAAAAAAGATCAGAAATGAATATTTCTAGGTTCATTTCCATTTGTTAAATACTTATTTGTAATAAAAATTTGTGACCTTTCAAGGATTTTTACTTTGAATATAAATTCATGAACTTAGACACACTATTGATAAAATTGGTTTTGAAGTTTAGATTCAGTCAAGCAAGCTAAAAATTAAGCATTTAAACAATTTGTTATATCATAGCTAAATGCTTAATGAAAACTTCAAAACGTTTCAAATTCTCATACATTCTTAGACTTTGAAGCCTTTAAAGGAGATAGTATACCATACGAGTTTTGATTTTTTTTTTTAAGTCAAGGATTTGATTTTTAACTGAATCACTCTACTCTTCATTTTTTGTGACTTACGTCTCAAACTTCAGACAGAGCGGCATAGGAGCAGGCTAGATTTGATCCCAATGATCTCAGAGTAGGGATAGATAATCAGTGAAAACTTGTGGATATCTGAAGCCTGACATACTTCTCTGATCTTTCCCTGATCAAAGGATCTCTCCAAGTACCTTACTACCAAGAACTACTCCAAGACGAGGAAAGCCATCCATGACGTTGTAATGAACAAGTACTTTGACCTGGTGGTCGCTGGCATCATTTTCCTCAACGTGATCACCATGGCCCTGGAGTACTATCTTATGCCACAGGTCAGCTTGAGTGTGAACATCTGACAAGAAGGACTTGTGGTGGAGTTTATTTTTTGCCCCTGGTCACTTGCATTCTTATCCTGTACACCTCTTTTAATGAATTTTTTTAAACATTACTCTACCTTGTCAAGAAAAGATTAGCATTAGAGTGATATGTTTTACCTTGGTGGATAAAAGTGTGAGGTTGTGAGTTATACACTCAGGAAATTTGAGCTATGATCAATGGCTGATAATTTCATTCGTGAGCATTGCCCATGGTCAATACCATCACCAAATTATGATTACTTCTGGTTGATAATTCCTCAGAGTGTTACTTTGATTTTCATATGCAAAATGATTGTTTTTCTCCCTTAGTATATCATGCAATGGTTCCATAGACTTCTGTTTATCTTGTTTGAAAGACAATTATCTATCATTGCATTTATTTATTTCTCTTATGCACTGTCAATGTGTCTGATATTTCTAATTCTCCTTTTATTGTCATTCGTAGGTTATGATCGACATCCTGACCTACTTCAACTATGCTTTTACAGCAGTCTTTATCCTGGAGGCTATTTTCAAGATTATTGCACTTGGCCTCAAACAATACTTCAAGGATGGGTAAGGTCAAAGGTCAAAGGTCTTGACCTTTTCAATCACTCTCTCCATATCCCTTATATGCAGTCAGGATGACAGTGATCCAACTATGATGTCATAGTGTAGAATCATCTAATTTTTAGCAAACTCAGTGTCCCCTTGTAATTATTTTCTTTATATTGTTCTCATTAAACAGTCTTTTAGGTAGATAACAAAAATACTTTTATTTATCCAAGCAAACAGATCACTTACGAGATATTGAATATACCTCATACCTTCGCAATATTTACATTAGTTCATGTGTATTTTATGCAAGTTTATACTGCTTTTTTTACCTTTGCTGTGCACAGATTAAAAAACACACGAAATATGAACTCTGCTGCCGACATTAATGTGACGAGAATGCATACATTTCTCTCTTCATTGCTGTTCTCCAAGATTGAGAATTTAACCTCACACAAAGTTGTCAGAAAGTCCCGATTTGCAGATAATTAGACTTGCTAAATATATGGCTTCTACAGTCTACCATTAGTTGATGTTCAGTGACTTGAGGGACTAACATCTCTTTGCAACTGATTGACAAATTGCCCTATATCGATGTAAGCAAGCACTGAATTGATCAGTGTTTTAGTAGTAGCCATGATAAAAAAAATCATGTGCGTACCTACTCGAGCAGGATTGGAACCTACGACCTCCTGATCTCCGAACAGGCGTCATCTCTACTGGACAACCGAGCTTTCGCCTGACAGCAAGTGTTGGTTCTAATCCTTACAGCATACAGCGGGTACTGCGTAATTATTCAAATTTATGTTTATGTCGATGTAGGGCAATTTGTCAATCAGCTGCCATGAAAACATCGCGGCAGAAGAATTTCATGAATTTGAATAACGTCATCTCTGCCTCAATTTCATCCTCTTGATGCAGCTGGAACCAGCTTGATATCACCATCGTGATCCTCTCCATCGCTGGTATCGTTAATGGAGGAGATGGAGTCTGACATCATCCCTATTAACCCTACCATCATCCGCATCATGCGGTCTTGAGATAGCAAGAGGTGGGTGTGGCTACCTTTGTCTCTCTCTCTCTCTCTTCTTCATCTCTCACAATCTCACTATATTTGTCTCTCAAATCACTCTCTCTCTCCCACTCTCTCTTTATCTATTTCTCTTACAATTCAGTATATACTTTACTTTCTCTCTCTCTCTCTCTCTCTCTACTCTCACATCTATTTCTCATATTTACAATTCCATATATTCCTTGTCCGCTCTGTCTCTCTCTCTCTCTTCCCTTGTCTCTCTTTGTCTACTGTTTTATGCTGTATAATTTGTGAGGTTTTTATTTTTGCAAATTTCGCGAGTCGGGTGCTATCACGAATTTAAAAACATGCAAAAATATGAACTCTAATCCTGACGTAAATGTTATGCTCATGTGTACATTTCTCGTGTTCAATACTGTACTCCACAATTGCAAAATTTTATCACTCACGAAATTGTTGGGAAGTCCCAATTTGCTAAAACTAGACTCGCTAAATATATGCATAAAGAGTATTTCTCTCACTCTCAGTCTCTAATATAAATCTTACTCACTCGTCTCTTCTCTTTTACTCTTACTTTTGTCTCTTTTTTCCTCTCTCTGTCTCTTCTCTTAACTTACTGTACTTTTCCATCATCAATCTATCCATCCGTTTTAAGCTGAATCTTCTTTTTTTCCTCCTCTTTATCATCTTTCTTCTACTCATGTGGTATTCTGAGTTGAATGTTAGCTTTGAAACAAAGGTGACATATTAATATCTACCTAAATTGATCAACAACTGTATTGAAAGTTGTTGGCATTTGAACGACAACATATGGTCACTGTGAATAAGCTGTTTTGGTCATGTTATCATGACATTGATTGAAATTATTATTTTTTTTAATCCACGTAATATCTGGGGCCCATTTCATAAAGATTGATTGTAGCATTGATCTTACCATTATTGCAATTGAAAAAATGTTATGCTCTATCTGCTATTCAACCTGAGCTTTAATCAAGCTTAATAAGTATCTTTATGAAACTTACTTACAATCAGTATTGATCTTATGCTAGATTCACTGAGTTACGCTCAATTAAATCGAGGGTAAGATTAAGCGTACGTCCTTATGAAACAGGCCCCTGATCCCTTGAAAAAAAAAAAACATTGATTTTCCATGATTCCGTTTATCATATTCTTGCACATCTCATGTAATGAATATTAATTACTTCCTACATATTCATTCAAGGAGGAGGCATATTTTGGTCTCTTCTAAAGTAAATAAGATTGATTGTGCAAGTGATATGTAAGTCATGTGACAAGGTCCAGCCATTTCAAAGTGCCCATTGGATGTCATAATTGATTGTATGCAAAAATTAGATGGTTATAAATTCCTTGTCGATCAAAAGAGATTTTGCTCGCAGTAGTCACTTGCCTATTGCATATCATTTCATCTATTCAAGAAGACTTTTTCCTTCGGGGTGAATTATCCCTCCTTACCCTTGCACACATGACTGATGTCAGTCTATATATTTACAGTGCATTGGTTTTGACTTTTACCACCCTGTTTGTGTATCACAAATGCTTGACCAAGAGATGCATATTTCACACCTGCATCTTGAAAGTCTTTTATTTTTCAAATGAAACCTTCCTGTGCACATTTTCTTTTTGTCTATGGTTTTTCTCTTCCTTTCCTGGCAGTATCAGGTATAAAACAAAAATCTAAAAAGCAAATAATGACAAAACTTTTACTTGACAGAAGACAAGGATAACTTGTAAATATCTTATCCCTGACCAATACATACTGTAAAACCAGAATGTTTTAGTGCATTTTCATTTTGCGAATTTCACACAGCCAAGATTCGCGAAATTAAAATGCATGCAAAAGTTCTTGTCTACACTATTAATATGCATTGAATGCCAGTGGCAACTTACAAAAAAAAATTCATGCCACAAAAATACATGTATCTTGCTTTACAGCACACATTATTAATCTCAAGAGACCCATGTGTCTTTAGATGAAATAGAATGAAGTGAAGGACTCTGTGGAATAGTTTCAGATAACCTTTTTTTTTTTCACAAAGAGATAATATTCACTTAACATTCAGGTACAAATAAATGTTGCATATGATACATAAAGACAATGATACAATTTGTTGATGTAATTGATTGTTGCCATTAAGGTAGTAGCCATAGAAACAGCTATCAGCTGAGACATTCCACTTTTGATATTAACGGGTGAATTTATTGTGATATTATGATTCTAACTTCATATCTTCTTGAGATGAACAGCATGGATTTCTCCTCTCTTTTCTTTCCTGAAGATTCCAGTAATGACATAAAGATATGATTGCGTAAATGATCTTGACATGATTGCATAAAGTATCTCTGATGATAACAAATGTAATCAATATTTTGATACTGTTTCAGGGAGATCTTTTACATTTTGTCATTATATTCATTTTCATTTTTGTCTCGTCATCCTCATTTTACCAGTATTTTTACAGCATTTTATGATAGAGAGTACCAGCTGAAATCCTGGTACTTTCTGTTGTACAATCTGTTCACCAGGCTAATTCATTAAATTGGTAGCATACACCAACAAACCCTCAAACTCGTAGGCCAAATTCACAAAGATGGTACAGTCTTTGTCCATATTTTAAACCATGGACAAAGACTAGTTTTGAATGGGGCGCCAAGTGTAGCGTGGCCTATTTCATTACAAAATCAATCATTTTGTTGACGAAATGACCATTTTATTAACGAAATGATCATTTCGTTTTGAAATGTTAACATTTTTTAATGAAATTGGCCATGCAACACTTGGCGCCCCATACAAAAAAACCATGAACAAAGACTGTACCACCTTCGTGAATTCGGGCCATACTGTTAAAAAGACTGAACATTGTCATTGACATTTTGTCTGCTCAGCCAGCCACCACTTCAACTTTTACATTCTGCTGATGACTGCACAGTTTTATTCCTCCATGAGCATGTTGTTGGTTTACTCCCCCACTGAGATTATTCCAAACAGTTTAGAATGGACTCTTTTTGCCCTCTTCCTGAAGGTGGAATATCAGATGAATGCAAAATGTCACTTTTCAATTTCATCGTACCATTTGTAGGAGAAGAAGACGATCATATTTACCTCTTTAGATTCCATGCAGTTGCTTCTTCAGATCATGTCAGATGTGGACTATGTTTTAGGATTGTTGTGGACAGTATGAATCACATTCTCCAGTCACCTGCTAACTTTTCCTCTGAATTACTCCCCCCTCTCCCACGAAACATGCACCATCTTTTGAAACCTCCAAAGTCTTAAAGATAATGAAGACTATGAAGGGCCTTCGCGAGCTGCTAGCTGTTCTCATGGGTGCTATCCCGCAGGTAACATGTCCGCCAATGAGGGCAGCCTTCAGTGGAAGTGTCGAGTGCATGCCGTGCTTGTCCTGCACTGTGCACTTATGAGGCACCGTTACATGTACTCACTCCTATATGTGTTTGTCTTTGATGGGAGTTTGTCATTCTTCTTTACTTTAGTTCATTTTTTGCGATCATTTGGTATTTTCTTGTTTTTCTTGTTGCCAGAATAATAAACGCATTTTGCTCTTGGTCCATGTATCATGTCATAATTGCATAGATTGTATTGATAGGCATGTGATTTGCATGATTTCTTTTGTAATTTTGTTTTCAAACTAATAATTGCTGTATAAGTGTGTAGATGTTGATATTATGGACACTTCATGTCACCCAGCTGCAATTGTTATGTGAACAGAAAGGTTATATGCTGTCTTTTATTTGGAAGGGGGCTGACATCACACGCTTGCATACGGGAAGATATTTGTACAAGTTTTTGATCCCAAAACTTGTTATGTGCACACACGCACATACATGTAAACACATAACAAAGAGACACATTTACAGACTATTCATTCTCTACACAAACTATAGGAATTTCGATTAGAAAGCATAACATATACACAGTATAAAGAGCTTCACATTCACATACACTCATGTGGAACAGGATTGCATGATTATTTTAAAGTGCAGTAACACTTCTACGTTATTTGGAGCAGTCCCTTTATAGTTGTTGCTCTGATGGAAAACGGCAAAGTGAATGTAATGTGTAGACAGTGCTGCCTGATTTCTTTATCCACTTCGTCGCATGTTTTGTATATCTATATCCTTGTTTGATCTTGTCCTCAGCGCTTGTTTTGCATCCCTTGTGAATGTTGTCCTATCGTACCCGATGTGCTTTATTCTCGTCTGTGTTTGAATTTGTTCTCCGTCTCGCTTCAGTGCTAAAACTCTTGAAAATGGCCAAGGGTATTCGCGCCCTGCTGGAAACGGTCTTTCTGGCACTGCCTCAGGTAAAGGCCTCAAACTAGCAATAAGTATGTTGCAGGGTTTGTCTCCTACTCATGTAATCTTTGGTAGAAGAAGTATATAAGTTAATTTCTAGTTGTGCTAGCAGACTAAAATCTCCACTTTAAAAAGGTGAAATTCTAGAAGGTAAGCAGAAAATGCAAGGTGGATTTTTCTCTATTCTGTGTTTTGTGAGAGCATTATTGCCAAGGTATTGTGATATTTGAGACATAAAAAGGAATTCTTTAAAATGACTTTAATGTCCATGAATGGCATATTAATTCTCGCCATGAACTGTCTTATGACTTAGCTCTGCGGGGAAATGTGATATTTAAAAGGAATGATTTATGAATCCAGATAAGATTATACTCAACGTATATCTTCTGAATACAGGATTGGATATACTTGTCACAATGTGTTTGTGTTTGTTATGATTCCATGCTAATGCAACTCTGATTATTATGAATTCAAACAAACTGGCCTGTTGGTAAAATTTACAATATCATATTTGGAAAGAGAATATCTATTTGAGTGCACAAGAATAATGCTGGAAATACCTGTTTATGGATAGATCATCTGATGAGTTTACCACTTGCTACATATGGCACAAGATATTTTTACCACCTCATCTGTCATCCTACTCTTTAGCTGATTTGAGGGTTGTAACTCATTGGTATTTTGACTGTAATTTGGCAGTGTTGTGTCTGAGACTTCCTTATTTCATTAAAGGAAATCTAGTCTGTTAAAACCTCAGTCTGAAATTTTAAACTTTATCAGAAACTGCATATACTCAGGATTATCTGCAACTGAAATGAAGAAATGTTTATTTTTTGGTTTGTTTTTTTGTTTTTTAAAAGTGAGTGAGTGGTTTGAATGTTTGAAAATTAGGTTAACTGAAAACATTCATCTTGACAAAAATATTTTTTTTAAATGAACAGAAGTGGGTCTCTATGAACAGTATATTAAACATCTCATTAAATCCAGGCATAACATATCCAAGACCTCCAATGTCAATCACATGAGGAAATTTCTGTATTCTAACAGTGTTACTATGTTTAGCCTGCATGAATGTCAGTGATGTTATCTTGTGGTGTTCATGTTTCTGTAGTATAGATTTTAACTTCATTGGTTTTAACTTGAGCAGTGATCTTACCGTAGTACAGTTCCTATTTCATGTAAAGAAGATACTAAAGTTGTAGCTTTACCTTTTGTATTCAAGGGAGATCACCCTGTATTGTATACCACAAAGAGTAGATCTTTTATTACATAGTGTGCCTTTTAAAAACAGTTTGGTGGTGCTTGTGTCTAGCAAGATTTCATAAGAAAGAGAACTTTATGAAATTTAAGTGGTAAATAATTTGTTGATAAGGTTCTAGCATGGAAATACATATCATTAAAATTGTGTCTAAGCTGGAGGCTCACAGAAATCTGCCATCATTTCATAGCAGAAATAAGCTGTTTATTAAAGGCAAACTAAAGTTTCTGTAATACAACTATAAAGATCATGTTTTTATGTCAAACTGGTATAAAAAGCCAGTAATAATTTCTGTCCCCTAGGTGAAATATGATATTTCCTGTGGGGCTGTTCTCCACATACATACATGCATAATGCATATATCAACCAATCCCAACAAACATTATCTAACAGTCATTATTATGGTAGAGCCATGTTGAGATTCCAAGCATCTCATTATATGATAAAAGATATGAACATCTCCAGAAGAATTTTGTTTTACTCTTGAGGTTTGTAAGGATATACAGTGTGTGTAGAAATTAGTTTTGGAAAGTAAGCATACACATAGTTATAGGAGGGGTAGACATTAGTTGTTGAGCTATGATGACAATGGTTTAGATGTTAAGTAACTGCTATATAATAGGGTATAGAAGTTTTATCATATTATATTTCACAATGTGCTCATATGTTCCATTGTTTGTCTCGTGGTTGGTCAGGTCGGAAACCTTGGGCTTCTCTTCTTCCTTCTGTTCTTCATCTTTGCTGCTCTTGGGGTAGAGCTGTTCGGCCGCTTGGGTGAGTCAGCAACATTCTACATAGTCCATTGTTCTCATGAGCCAATATAGTAACTTAAGAATTTTCAATACAGATAGGGAACAGATGTTTGTCACGACAGTAAAACTTTCACATGCTGTTGGGTCCAGAAGCAAGGCACATCTTCTGTCTGTGAAGATGAATTTTAAGGCCCAAAGTGTTATTCACCGTTACCTGGACTCTACCTAGCCAGATACTTGCTGCCATGTTTTTGTTTTTTGTTTTTTGTTCTTATTTTATTTGTTGTTGTTGTTGTTGTTTTGCAAAATAGAATATGAATTTGTAGATAATATTTTGATAGAGACATTATATCACATCTCTGTATTTATATGTTTATAATACTCATTCAGCATTCATTGGACTGAATTTATTTCTTTGATTGCCTAACATGTTACAGACTGCACGGAAGATAATCCGTGTGAGGGGCTCGGCCGCCACGCCTCCTTCAAACATTTCTTCATCGCTTTCCTCACCCTCTTCCGCATCGCTACTGGCGACAATTGGAATGGTATCATGAAGGTGAGTTCTGCCATGTATCCCAGATCATATATATTTAGCTATACATTTGGGCAAAATATGTCAATTCAATTCAGTTCGTGTTTATTTCATTCAAACAGATATAAAAAAAAAAAACATTCAGAAAAGGTACATATGTAAATTCAAATTGACAATACAGTGTAACAGAATGTAGAGACAGCAAGAAAAACAAAGTTTTATGAGCAGCTGCCACCATAACAAATGCATTTATAATAAAAGTCATATTAAGTCTAACAAATACATGTGCATAGAAATAAGAACCAAAGTAACTGCATGTAAAAACACATATTGAGAGAAATACAATAGAAACATAAATGGAGACGATTAATGGACTTTCAGTCCATTAATCGTCATAATTTGCAAAATGTGCCACAATGGGCAGCACAACTAGAGGCAATAAGGAATGGTCTTTCTTATCCTATGACATGGGTCTAAGTTTATTGATGAATGTGGCTATTTCATATGAAGGATATGACAGATTGTCGGTATATAATATAATATAATATCAATTTTTAAAGCGCAAAACCTATAGACATTATATTCTTCTGTGCTGCAAAAGCTTCTGATGTGCTTGATGATAATGAACAGTTAAATGAAAAGATGTGTTTTGAGGCATGATTTAAAGACTGCTACAGTTGGGGATTTCCTGACTTCTAGTGGTAGATCATTTCAGAGTTTGGGAGCTGCACAGCGGTACGGTACATTGCAAAAGGAGTCACATACCATTACAAAGCAGTGACAACGATGATGTCCATAAAATATGTGACAGTGATAGCATTTCTGAGGGGCTTGAACAACTTTTGTGTGTTGTGAATAAAAAAGGGGAAATCCATACATTAAGGTATGACAGTCCGACACTTGAACAGCCCCTTACACAAAAATATCTCGAAATTGGTCTTCCTGTAAGTATTCTTTTACTGGGTAAAACATTCAAATGTAGATTCCCAGCGAGGAGGAAGCAGCCTAGTAGGTCTGTTGACAGGCGTCATCTCCACTAGACAACCGAGCTTCCGCCCGACAGCAAGTATTGGTTCTAACCTTATAGCATGCAACGGGTACTGCGTTATTTTTTAAATTCATGAAACTCTTCCGTCGAGAAGTTGTCATTGCAACTGATTGAAAAATTGCCCTACATCGACGTAAATACGTAAATAATTCCTGTCCAGAAATCAGGAGGTCGTAGGTTCGAATCCTGCTCGAGAATGTACGCCCATGATTTCTTTTATCGTGGCTACTACTAAAACGCTGATCAATTCAGTGCTTATTTACGTCGATGTAGGGCAATTTGTCAATCAGTTGCAATGAAAGCACCTCGATGGAAAAATTTCATGAATTTGAATAACGTCTGTTGAGAATGAGAAGGGCATTAAGTGGTCGTGAACACTATGTTTTTAGTGGCAACTTAACGCCCTTATCATTCTCAACCGACGATAACATCTACCCTCACTGATGGTCCCCTTTAAGATCATGCTTGTGCTGAAACCTGAATAACGTGACTCACTCACCCCTCTGCCTTCCTGCAGGACACTCTTCGAAAGGACAATTGTGACAAGTCCTCTGGCTGCCAGACCAACTGTTGTGCCAACCCCTACCTGGCCCCCATGTACTTCTTCTCCTTCGTCCTCATCGCCCAGTTCGTCCTCGTCAATGTGGTGGTCGCTGTCCTCATGAAGCACTTGGAGGAATCCCACAAGCTGGAACAGGATGACGAGGAGGACGCCCAGATCATTGCCGACCAGCTCCGACAGGACGCCCTCGACGCTGCCGCTGCCTCTGAGCAGGAGCGGGAGGACGGATCCAACATCTCGGATGAAGGGGTAAGAGGGAACGGGCGTGGCCTTGGGTTTGGTGGAAGAGTGATTGTGGTGATGATAATTAGGAGCGAGGATCAAGTCAGCATGGAAGACTTGGTGTGTGTGAGTGTCTGTTTGTCTGTGTTTGTGTGTCAGAGTGAATACTTTGTGAGTGTGATGTTTGTTTGTTTGTCTGTATCTTTGGGTAATTTCAAACTAATGAGGGGTAGTTAGAACTCAAGTGTTAGTATTCTGGATCTAAAATAATGGGTGGGGTTGGGATGAAGTGTATTCTCTGATGATTAAAGGCATACCATTGTATATAGCTACCATTCATTGAGGTTTACACACCCACAAAAGACAAAAAAGACATTCAAGAGAACAAGTAATTTCCTGACATTTTGAATCAGATTTAACTTTCCCTTTATACCAATATTGTTGTTTTCATGCAGAAATTATAATGTGACATTGATATATTTTTCTTCATCTACCCAAATCTTCCTGACGAGACTATCAGATGTGTAAAATTCAATTAGCCCTTACCAATATTGTTGTTTTCATGCAGAAATTATAATGTGACATTGATATATTTTTCTTCATCTACCCAAATCTTCCTGATGAGACTATCAGATGTGTAAAATTCAATTAAAATTTTACCATCATTAACACTGTTAGCTTTGCTGTGATATTTTAAATTTGTAAAATCCAATGATATGTGGACACTGTTCTCCAGCTCCACTACGTAATCAAGTGAATTGAAGTAGACCTTCAGACTCTTCATTTAATGATGTGCTCTGCTCTAGTGTTTTCTATGCCAGGGACTTTGAACAGTGTTTGCAATGCTATGGGGTTTTCTGTGTCAGTGGGCACTCAAAGCTCACAAATGGTTTATTGGACAATTAATTGATTCATTCACAGGTTGGCAGGTTTGATGAATCTAATTTCTCTGTAGATATTGCAAAACATCCGTGCTTCAGCCAATTTTGTGAACTTGTATCTCGATGAGATATCAAACTCTAGAAAGGATGGCATTGTCTTAACACAGACACCAAGATATCGGGAGAAGCTTTGCCAAGTATTTTTTTTTTTAAGTTTGCTGTGACAGTTGTTAAATATTGGTGAGAGACAGTCCTTCTTGTGGACGCTATTTGATGATGAGCATGTGTGTTTTATGGTGAAAGTTGATGTGTTATTTTTTGTTCTCTTTCTGGATAATCGCCTTCTTGTATTGTGTGAGTATGATTTACTCTGCCATTGAGCTTTCCTCTACAATATTCAAGAAAGTTAATGTCAGCAATTTGAAACTTAAAGTAAAATTGATTCAGCTGTCTGTTTTCCCCTTCTTTGACTGTTTAAGCATTATTTGATTAGTCATGTCAGCCCCAAACATTGAATTTGTAATACCAGCCCAGTCCAGGTAATAACGGAATACAGAGTTAAAGACCTCTTCAATGCCTCATGTATGAGTACCCATTCCTCTCACGATAGTGGCCCTCTTTGTTAATCTCAGATGGCTTACACAGATACCATCTTACATTCCAGGAACAAGTGAAATGGTCGTAATATTGTGGCAATCAATTTATAAAGACAATGTGGGAAAAAAATGCTTTGTTCATTATGAGACAATTGAAAGGTATCCTATAACAGTCTAAGGGAAAGAAAATCAAAGTATTCAGCAAGGAATACTTTCTGCTAGTAAGATACAAAAGGATGTTAGTTTTAAACTGGAAGTTATCTTTGGAGGCAGTTTTGTCCAATGTGGAAGAGCCTGCCAAACACAAATAAGATGTAAGGCTACACCATTCCAAGATAATCTTAAAAATTACAGTTAATTTTTGTTGTTTCAAAGAGTGTAGTACTTCAGAAACAGCACTGCATAATATTTAATTACAAACATTTTTATTTAAGGATAAGGCTTCTTGGCACAAAATGCCAGGTAATTCAGCATGATTTGTTGAGATGGTGTGTGGAAGTGACTGGTGGTATGCATGTATGAAATCTCTTTGGGTGAGGTACAATTATTATTTGTGACCGTGCACCTCAAAACGAACATAAAGTCGCACACACTGATTTTGCGTGAGGACTGAAAATAAGTGAAATGGGTCAACCTAGTCGAACTTGACTTTTTCACATTTTCTGAAAGAGCGGGTCTTCTTTTACATTATGCTAAAATTTGGTATCATAAAACGGGCAGGAAAGTGTGTTTTTTTTTCAGCAGTTTATTTCGAACAATGTTGGTAGAATAGTGTGATTAGGTGTGTCATTAGAATCCCTTTTTCATTTCTGAAAAAAACCTTGTCCACACTCTTCACTTTCAACTCTAATAACTTTTGAAAGGATAGGGCTACTGCTTTCAAAGTTAGTAGTAATTATGGACGGAATATGTTAATGAGGTATGCTTAATTTCAGTTTAATCTGATAATCCCTTCATTGTTGTTACTCCTGTGGTTTACTTCCTGTTTTTTTTTTTTGTCCCATTCATCGCACAGCCAGCATGGTTTGGTAAAGATTAAGCGCTTGAATAGACACTGTACTTCAGAGCCTCTTTTCTCAGTTCACACTTTTCCTGAGTTTGTGCTTTCTTTCCAATATTTTGATAGGTTAGGAGAGTCCATTTGATTTGAGTTATACATCATTTTAAAGCTTAAAGTCTGCTCTTTCAGAATATGGTCTTTACTAAAAAGTCATGTCTGGCGACTTTTAGATTGTTTTGAGGTGCAGGGTCACATTTGGTGTTGGTTTTTTTTTACATCTTTTGATGTCAAGGAATTATTAATGATCAAGGCAAGATGTTTCACAGATTGAACAATGAACTAACACATGTATCTACAGTTGTGAAGCTTCTATCGTGTTGATGTAGAGCTAGAAAAAAAAAAGTGGATATCATGCATACAGATATATATTAATGCAGTGTTTGCCGGCACAGGTGAAAAATTAATCTCAGATTTATGTAGACTTCATGATTGTTCATAATTACCTGTATTCATTTGGCTTCTCACAAACACCTGTCTGCTGATATGTCATTTTTTGTTGTAGTTTTTAGAGGAGAGAAGAGAAACTTTTTGTCAAACATGTTGGCATGATTTCTTTACTCAGTCTTGGCTTTCTTCACCTTCATGTGTACTAACAATCGGTCTGTTTGCAGTATCAATTATGTATTCAAGTCATCATTAACAGCACAGGATTCTGTCTGACATCAGAGCTAGACTAGAGCTAGATTCTGCTACCACTTTCACTCGTGACTAGCTGTAAATGAGAAATTCATCACAGACTTGCCATTTTTACTGCTTCATGTGGTTGTGTGTAGTCTGTGAGTAGTACAAGTGTATGTTCCTGACATGTTTTCGTTAGTGGGGCCTTGCACCAAAGTGAGTAGAGAAGTTATCAACACTGTCTGATATTTCATTGCGTGTTGTTCAGAACAGACATATCGAGCGAGTGTCTGTACTGTGTAACCATTTTGATGACAAATACTAGGAAAATGTTTTAGACCTCTCTTCTCTGTGAAGCATTGCCACATACATAGGATGTTCTAGTGTCAGTATGGTTGACTTTACATATGTATCTTCCATCTATTCTTATCACTTTAATTTAGTCTCTAGAGTGCTCAAATCTATTTGATTTTCCTTGCCTATAGTAACACATATTTTGTGAAATGTTCTTTTTCCACTCATAGTGGGAGCACAGTGTAGTTTGCTATGACTTTTTAACAAGCATGTCATCTAATGAAAGGTGCTCAGAATTCAATTGCATTCATTTAAAGTTGTATAATTTGTTTTCCATTTTATAAAAGTTAGTCTTCATAGACAGCATACAGTTTACTTTTATCATCAAAAGCATCATCATCATGTTTGACATTATAGCTTGGTAGAGTAGTTAAAAGCAGTTTCAGAGCACGCATTGAAAATTTTTCAGAGCAGAGTTGGTTTAATTAACAATATTTTCTTGGCAGTAATCACATTTTTTCAAACTCTTGTCCAGCTTATCTTAAGTGTATTTTTTTTTTTGCAACAAATGTGCACACACAAATACACTAGACACATGCCCACACTGTATCACACACACACACAAACACACTACACACATGCCCACACTGTATCACAAACACAAATGCTTGCCACACTGTATCACACATGCTACACACATGCCCATACTAAATCACACGCACAAACACACTAGACACATGCCCACACTGTATCACAAACACGAATGCTTGCCACACTGTATCACACACACTATACACATGCCCATACTGAATCACACACACAAACACACTGCACACATACTCACACTGTATCACACACACAAATATGCTACACACATGTCCACATTGTATCACACACACAAACACATTACACACATGCCCACACTGTTACACACACACAAGCTCTACACACATGCACACACCGTATCACTCACACACCTCGTGGTGTCAGTGTTGCACAATATTATGTACACACACAAGCTGTGTCACTGGGCAGTGTCTCAGAGTGTATTGTCGGACAATGTCCATGCCTTGCTTCACCAGTGTATCATATCTATTGTGTGACCATATCTGGATACAGACCTACATATAATGAGTGGTTGACTCTTAGTCCCTGTGTAGACATACACACAGGCAGTCAAGCACAATTATTGGTGTGGTGCACATCACTTTACACATTATAAGCTCTGAAATATTTACCATAACCATTTTACTTTATAGTCAGTGTGATTGCTACCTTGTGTGATTGTGAGTCTTCCTGACTTCAGGGCGATGTAATGACTTGCTCAAATTTTTGTTGATGAGCTCAGTTTACCTGTAGAATATTGAAATCTTTATTTAATACTCCAATGTTGTAATTGTCACACTCTCTCTCATGCCCCAATTTTTGCAGTCCTCTAAAAAAAAGGGAAAAAAAGAAACTCTTGGAAAGCAGGCATTAACCATGTAAAATGTTTTCTTTATAGTTCTCACAACAGGGAAGTTTGAAATATGCAAAAGCTGTCTACCCATGCATGACACTCTATTTTTTTTTTCTCTCTATCTCATTCAAAACAGGGGTTTTGTACATTCTTTTATCTTGATTTTTTTTCTTTCAAAGCTTCAGGACACATGTTCTGAAAGTGTCAACTTTATTTAGAACCAGAAGACCAGATCACCGCAGACATTTATTTATTTATGTATTTATTCATTTATCAATTTTTACAATCATGAATGTTTCAGACTTACATATGATTGTTTAAAGAATTCCTTTGAATACTCTAGTTTTGTGGAATGGGAGTACTCAAAAAATGAAGTGTGATCCTTTGATGTTTGATATTGGAAACATGGAAAATATTTATATTTTTTATCTACAGGTTTAATGGCTTGTGTCGACCACATTTTTTTTTTAGTTCTATGTAGTATAGCATAAGAACACTGTGTGCAATTTGCTCTCACCATGTTTTCTGTGGTCTGTTTCTCCATCTATTTTTCTCTTTTCACGCCATTTCATTTTTCTCCTCTCTGTAGTCCATTTTTCATATTTCCTCACACCATTCAACTCAGAGCGTCCTTCTGGCGCCATCGTCATGGCCGAATAAGGTAGACGCAAACTTGTCTTGCCATTGGTCCATTCAAATAATCCTCATCTATTATTGGCTGTGTCATTTCTTTCTTTTTTTCCCTGGGCATGAACCAACCTTGGTTATTTGTCATTACCTGTGTGTAGCCTTGTGTGTATGATGATGCGTGTATGTGTGGGAGTGAATAGATGAGTATGCTTGAGTCAGTGTAGGTGAAATATATTCAAGTCAATGAAGTTCACACTTTCTTTTCACAGAGTCTCTTTTCAATGCTGCAACCACAGTAATTTCAAATTTGTAATGCAATTTGCTCTACCTATTTAAACTTTATTTATGGTACATCCTAGAATTTCAATTTTCATGGTATATTAGTTGCAGCATATGCCCATGTATTCAATTTCTATGCATTATTTCTGTTTGCCCTTTTTTTTTCTTTTTGAACAAAAGCAGTTTTTTTTTAATCTCTTGCAATTTTACCAAAGGGAAAGGATCATCCCTTATACTAGTGATTATTGATGTCATTCTTTGTTTCTTGCATATGTTGAAAATGCATATGAAAAATTGTTTTCATTTGCAATAGAAGCAAATGGCAATCATACACTGCTTCAAGGGACTTTGTTCATTTCAGTACCCACAGCTTTGTAGTTTATATTCCTGAAGTTGATTTAATTTCAAACTCTTGGTTGGTTTATATGCCTTCTTCACAAAATGGTGTTTTAAGCACTTTACTTTGTTTTTCTTTAGGTTGCTCATCTTTTCACCCTTAATGTAGTCATTTGTCATGACTGTAAACCTAGAGACTGTACAATATTGACTGTCTTTTTAACAATAGTAATATACAAGGGTAATGATGGAAAAATGGCCATTAATCAAGCCACAGGCCCATATGATTGCTTAAGGTGAAGGCCAGCAGTTAACATTTTAACCACTTACTAGATAACAATTGAAAGAATAGTATGATGTTTATATATTTTTTTTCCATTCATTTATTTATATGTTACGTAAAGCAGTATAGTAGTTAACACAATGAATTGATTAATCATTGTACAGCATAAGGGCCTACATCTAGTCAAATGTGCAGGGCAAAGTTGAATTTTTAAAAATTCGATCTTTTAACTCATTTAAGACATATCTTTCAAATGGTGGTTTATAGTAAAATTAATCATCCATGACAGAACAATAGCAGTGTATTAAGAGAAAGATGTGTAAAACTTGTGTACTCATACACATTTTTGGCTAGGTAATTCATAATTTAATCTTTCAGTCAGGGTCAGTACTGTATCACAAAAGGCATGGTCACGTTATGAGATTACTTCGTTATGAGGTAATTCCAGGATGATTTAATTCAATTTCATAAGACAAGTTACAAGATAGCTCAAAAGGGAGACAATCAGTGGGTGTCAGAATGTAGTACTGAAACATTTATGTGAAGTACTTCATTCTCTTCAAATGGACACAAATGGACTTCGGCATTTTGTGTTCAAACACTTGCTGCAGGTGTGTGCAGATCATTAATTCACAGTCAAGACAATAGCAAACTTGTGCCATGGAATCAATACAGCATAGTACGGGGAGATGTATCGGGTGTCATGAGGATGATAAATATTGTGAAATCTTTGTTGATGCCAAATAACACTCCCAAGTAGTTTGAATCTTTGTCATTAGCAGTATGAATTTATGGAATGAAAGATGAAGAATGCCAGACATTGGAAATAATGGGTCTGTGCCTTCAAGTGGCCAAAAATGTCACAATGTACAAGTAAAAAGTTGTTCTGGTAGCATCATAATTACTTCAGTGTTGTATGATTTCAAAGTTGTCATTGGGTGAAATATCTGATAATGCCTCAGCATTATTGCATAATTATTTCTTCACCTATGCTCAGAGATTGTGCAGTGTTTATTGATTAATTTTATTATCTATTTTGATTTCTTGTCCCCCAAACCCTTCATTCATTTAAACAACTCTTTACAAAAAAAAATTCTCATTCTTAATGACTCAGTTTCAAAGATTTACCACAGCTATGGACTGAACCACAGAATTAGCCTTCAAAGTTTGAAATCACTTAGACTTTTTAAAGATGCATTGAGCCAAGATAAGATTTCACTTGAGAATTCAAGATATCCTTTCAGGTGCTTGATGTATGTTAGGCACACAGACAAAGAGCTTGGTCTCATACTCATAGAAAAACGGATTCATTTCCTATCAGTTAACAAGTGCAATTATAATTATTTTCACTTCAGTGGTTCAGAGCATGGTTTTGATGTTCTGCGTTGAAGCACATTTTCTTCAGTTCTGGCCCTTGACTAGAGTGTAGCATGGCAAGTCTATCAATATTTAATTCACATTTCTTTTTTTAAGTAAAGAAAAAGAAAAACACAAGATATGGTAACCCTAATGTTCTCTCGAGTCATCCATCGCTAGACATGGTCATTTTTCTCTCATCATACTCAGTCCGTATCAGTGGTTGCTTTTGTTTGTATGTTTTTTTTTTTCCACAAAGAGTTCGACTCTGTGAAGTTTCACATAATGTGCCAATTTAGATATTGATATTTATACATTTTCTCCCCTAATGCCTTGGTCCTTTTTGAATATTTATTTCTTCTTTTTTTTTTATTGTGCAAATGTGATATATAAGTCAGAGTGTTGTCATCCATATATAATCTTTTGTAATTAGTGTTCATTCATTTTACCATTTTTATTTCTGGTAGCATTGAGTGATTATAGTCAACTAGCTATTATTTTTTCATCCTATATAATCATTTTCCCCATTTTTCCACTTTTCCAATTTTAACTTGAGTTAAAGATGCTCCAGCAAGCTCTTGAACGTGATGATAATATTTGCGTTCATTTTTAGTTTTTCTTATTTTTTCCTAATTGTGGCATTTATCCCTCACTGTGTCTAAAACATGGCTCTAGATCTGTACTAATGTAGGATTACAGAACCATGAATATATATTTTTTAAGGTTTTGTTTGCTTGGAGTCTTAGACAAAAAGATATCCCCAAACCCTTTTGCTTCTGTTAAAAGTTGAACTCCAAAAGCCAAAACTTCTGTGCTTGAAGAGTCCATATTATTTTGTTGTATCCAAGGCTTGGGTTTGGATTAGTGACTTACCAATTATCAGGTACTTGTTTCTCATATGTGACCCACCACAACAAAAGGATCCTGATGGCTGAGCTGAGAAAATCAAGTTTTAAGTCAGATCATCAAAATCGGGCAAAATGATCAGATTTCTGTTTCTGGCATAATTTTGTAGTCTAATGTATCGTCTATCACCTGCAGAAATGGCAAGAAATTGGCGTTTTTCTGGGCCATAATTTTCCGACTTTCAACTGAACAGAAATGTGTCCGAAGATTTGGATTTAGCGCCTCAGATAGACTCCACCTCTAGCTACCAGGAAGAGGTCTTATTGCGTGGTCAGTGCGTGGCATCCTGGTTATTGATTGGTCGTGCGTAGACCGCTGCGCTAAGCTTGATTGAACATCGCAGAGGTTGCTAGGAGCGTACCTTCTATTGTCAAGAGGTGAAAACTGTCTTGCCTCCCCTCAGTCATGATAGCGTCGGAAGGAAAACTTTGAAGGCGGCTTTCTCGAAACGCTGATTTCCTAAACCACTCAAAATGTGCTAATAAAATCATCGATATCTCCGCCACCGAGTACTTTTATATGTTTTATATCTTATTTATGAAGTTAAAGTGGAAGAGTAAGGGAATGATGTCATGTGATTTTTAGGAAATCTTCCTCCGCCAATTTTCGGATCCTTTTGTTGTAGTAGGTCACTCAGAGCTGCCAAGTCTCCCTGATTCTGTGCAGGAGTCTCCCTGAAAATGTCAAAATCTGTTTATGTCTAACTAAGAGAATATCAAAATCTCCCTGATTTGGGAATTATTTTAATTTGCCCATTGAAATGCATGTAACACAGATATCTCCCGGATTGCTGTGTGGAATCTCCCTGATTTGGATGTGGGAATGTTGGCAGACCTGGGTCACATATGTCATACTTTGAATGCACACCTAGAAGTGTGAGGTAATCTGTCGGGTGAGGGGGGGGGGGGCAGGTTCATTAAGAATCACAACAAATTTGAGTTTGCACTGCCTTGTAGCGGCGGCTTTTGGGACAAGAAGTGCCACAATGAGTGACTTGATTTAGTCGTCATGAATATGTATGTCAACTCTATTTATGTCAAATTGTTTAAAAATTCCAAACAAGTCTTCATTTTGTTAAACAGGGGATTTCTGATATTTCTCCTCCAGGCTGTGCCTGCCACACATGTTAGAGATGATCTTTCTAAGGGTATCAAACATAGTAACTACTCTTGCCTGATGAAACTGAATAAAAAGCGTTGCTTCAGCTTTGAATTCATTACATGATATCTTATGTAGAGATGTATCATACAGTAGAAGAAATAAGTTTGGCTTGCAAAGCATAGAGTTCACAAGTTCCAAATTATGTATAGTTGATGATTAAGAGGATATTTTCCACTTCATTGCAAATCAAGAAGAATGTAATACAGAATTGAAATGGATAGACTGACATTTGAAAAGAAGATTTGATTTGGTAGCAGCAATATTAACACCGTCGTAACTGCAATGGTTTGGTCAATGTTAATTCTTTTAATACTCAATCTCAAGGGCAAGTTTTTAGTTGTATAACTCATCTAATATCAAGAGAGAAATGTAGATAGTACTTAAAATTTGTCAATTGATGAAAACAGCAGAGCCACTATTCTTTTTTTTTTTTTTTGGTTGCTAATCATATGAATTCATTACAGCCAGCTTCCGATGATGTAGCTTACTTCATGCATATCCTTTATAGGGTCACCCTTCTTATCTATAAGGCACTTGTTTTTTTAATAATGAAATACTCTAAATGTTTTAATAGTGCAATAGAATATCTCCTTTACCTCCTCCAATGTTACTGTAGAAATATTACTGCTGTCAGCATTTTTAATGTTATCACTACCAGTAGTATAGTGGTGGTAGTAGTAGTAGTAGTAGTAGTAGTAGTAGTAGTAGTAGTAGTAGTAGTAGTAGTAGTAGTAGTAGTAGTAGTAGTAGTAGTAGTGGTAGTAGTAGTAGTAGTAGTAGTAGTAGCAGTAGTAGTAGTAGTAGTAGTAGTAGTAGTAGTAGTGGTGGTGGTAGTCGTCTAGTAATGGTGATGGTAGTAGCAGTAGCAGTAGTAGTATCAAAGTCCACAGATTTACTACAACTTAGTTCAGACTTTCACCCAAATCAGAATAAAAAACATTACACTCAAATCATGAAATAGATAGGCACAATTCATCAATGGGCACTCAATCACTGTGGAAAAAATGTATTTTGATGATTTTGTTGTATAAGGCCAAAAAAAAAAATTGTTTGTTTGCCCTTAATTGTCAAAACCCATGAGGGTCGGTAGGTCGTATTTTTTTTTGTTCTGTTTTTTGTTTTTTAAATACCCTTTTTACCCATGTAATTTTGTAACTTTGGCAGGGCATCTCGTACACTCATCCTTCTGGCAATACTTCGAGTTCTAGTTCAACTTTGTACAGGATGTGGCGCAAGTTTAATGCACTCAAAACTCCAAGGGATTCATTCAAATGTAGGTCTTGCCAGGACCCGGTAGGCAAGGCAGAAACACTCACTGACAAACACTTATAATGTTTTTTTTTGTTAAATTTTGCAAACAGCTCCAAAAAAGTACCTTCCAGTGAGATGCTGGCAACTGAACTCCAAACAGTTTTGGTGCCATGACAACTGGTAACTGATGCTGCAAAAGTAGCCATCTTGGCATGCAGTCGTGCTGCGCTGTGCCGCGGCCGGTACGGTAGCTAGCTAGCCAGCGCACTACTATGCTTGTGAGCCAAAAAGGTAGCTAGCGCAATACATGCTATAAAACGTAGCCTGCGGCCCCGCGCGGCCCGAACACGATTATGACAGTCGATGAGATGAAGAAACATTTTTAGACTTTTTTTTTCATTCTTTCTTTAGCCTAAAATGGATAATTTTGGGTTTAAAACCGTTCACAAATTTGCAGAAGATGAAATTTGTGGAAAAAAAAATAAACTTGAAAGAGAGAGAAAAAAAAAAACGACCCGAAATTTCTGTGATTTTAGGTCGGTCGCGAAGGGCAAACAAACCGTTTTTTTTTTTTTTTTTTGGCCTAATGTAGTTGACCTATATACTTAGCACAACTTGAGAGATACAAAATATGTCTTGGCAGCGTATGATGACTGCCAAACAATTATTTCATTGGATTTTAGCTTCATGCATTCTGATACTTCTATAAATATCACAATTGTATGTACACATATGGAGAAGATCTTATCTGCTAGTGTTAATAACAAATATTTAATGCCTTCCCATTGTCAATTGACGTTGGGAGTGCATGACTGCACAACATATTATGAGTCAAACTTAAAAGAAGCACAGCTCATTGGGACTCATTCTTCAAGGGCAAATTTGAAATATCCTGTCTCACAACCCAATCTAAGAATTCTGTGCAGGAGCCTTATTAAGTATTTTTGTGGCAATGCTGATATGGATATGTATATTTGCCAAGTATTTAGGCCAAGCAATATTTTCTTTGGCTTCTGTCTTTTCCCCCTCATTAGTTTGTAGTTGTGTTTGTAGAGTTAAAAGGTCATCTAGGGGGTAGTTCAAAAATACTGTAGAATGCAAATAGGTATTTACCAGCTGCACACTTACATCTTAGTGTGAATAGTCCTCAGATCTGATCAGTCTGCAACATCTGTGATGACTATTTATGATGCCTCTCATGAAAAATGCTTCACGACAATGATGCTAATGAGAGTGTACAACTATAAGAAATGAAAGGCGATGCCAGTGTATCATAACACCAGCTTATGCCATGTATTTCTGAAAAAGAAATAATGTAATTAATCTGCTTTGCACATGTACACTTGTATGTGAACCTTTTTTTTTTCACATTCCTGTTCATACAGGATTTTTTTTCAAGCATGTAATTTCACTTTTAATGTAGGCCAATGTAGATTGACTGTGTCAAGTTGATGTCTTGTTTTTGTTTAGATTGACACTGATGGTGATTGTTTTGTTGCGCATGGACCAAGAAGGCTGTTTCTTCTATCTTATAGGATCATCACTGCCTCACCTGCCTGCCTGCATTTTGAATTGTGTCAAGGCAAAAGTGGAAAATTTAAAGGGCTGTTCACATTGGAGCAGTTGTGTGGCAGCAGTAGCAGCAGCGGCCCGCCACAAAAATCCCTCATGCGTTGTTATGTACAACCGTTCACATGTCGGCAGTAGCAGTGATCTCTCAGAGCAGCACCCACTGACGGTTTTGTCGAATCGCTCCACTGAGCGATTTTGCCAGTCTGCCACTGCAGTGAGCTTACCATTGACCAATCAACATAGAGTATAGTTTGTGATGATGATATGTGGGCGGGTTCACAAGATTTAGGTGGGAAAAATCTCGCAAAAGTATGAGGGTGACAAAAATGTTGAAGGAATGGATCGAAGAGGTCCGGAAAAGACCAATGTTGTCACCGCAAGTTCAAGCGCACAAGCTTGCTGATGGGTAGCCATCTTGGGGAATAGGTTGCCATGGGGAACATTCTAATTTGCATATGATGCATGGCAATCCGCTTTAATGTGAATAGCATGCAACTAGGGCAGACCACAGTGAAGGACCACTGCTGCAAAACCACTCCAATGTGAATGGCCCTAAATGAATGGAATATCTCAAAACAACAGAAAAGTACTGTAAACGTCAATATTTTCGCGCGATTAATTTTTCGCGCTGAGCGGCTCGAAAACGTATTCGCGGGTTCTTAAATTCGCGCTCCGCAGCAGGTTACTTTACTGTAGTACACATTCACTTCTTTCATCCAAAGCCTCTGCTACATAGCTTGCTATGCCAGCGTACGACAAGCGACGTAGCGAGCGGCTCGACTGCGAGTACAAGCACTCAAATACGTAGTACAGCTGTGACTCTAGTACCGTAGTCACAGGGGACTGTAGCATCGATGCGTGCGGTGCACACATGCATGCTACAGTACACAGCAATCTAGGGTATCGTCTCTTCGCACAGTACTAGTAGCGTAAACATGCCTGTACATTGTACTACGTAGCAGTATCATCGATGAAGCGCACACAATTCATCCCGTTCAAAATGTGCGTAGAAAATTGTGAAGATATATTCGCGCGTTTTTGAATTCGCGCTAGCCGAGCGTAGCGCGAAATCCGCGAAAATTAATGTACCGCGAAAATTTCCACGTTTACAGTATTAAACATGTTGTACAAATGCAGAATGGGAGCAAAACAATTTGTATTCACTCAAGCAACTTCAGCACCAAAAACAGTGTGCAGAAGGTCTTTGCGTGTACACTGCTACTCTAAATGACAGAATGATGTAACCAGTCAGCAGACTGAAGTTTGTGTGACCAATGCACCCACAATGCATCAGTAACTTTTTCATGTCGTATGTTGCATGTAAAATCTGTGTCTCTCCGCAGCAGACCTTCAGTCAGTTGTTTTGTTCTTTTTTTAAAGAGGGATTCCAAAGTTTGCTGGCTAAGATTACCAATGGACATCAACAAGTAGTTTTAGTTCCAGATCAAAGTTAATGGAAGGTTCTGTTAATATGTAGTATTGAAGTCACTTGTCACAGCTGTGGGTCACTCAGAAAGTAGACCTTGAAATTCTGATGAGATTCATGTTAAATTGACCATCTGATGTATCATTTACCATCTGGTCCTTGCATTCAGCTTTGCAAAAAATCCCTATAAATTGCCTAAAAATTAAATTCCTCAAAGGGAAAAAATTTTTTTTATTATTAAACTATCCCCCACCCAACTAGCACCTCCAAAATCAATCAATTTCTTTAAGGGTCAATTTGAGCTGGAATATTCAGAATTTCAGCCACTTCAGACAAATATATGCAAATGTGATGGTTAAAAAAAATACAGTTGTCAATTGTTGTTGTCTGTGGAATGAAATGCACTCAAATATTTGTCTTTGATACCTTTACATGGCAGTCAGTAAGACACAGTGAGGAGCTGGGTGTAAGTGCTGTTCTACTTTGTGAATCATTAACATAGTGTCATCGTCATCCGTCATTGGTAGATGTAGACAGAGAACTAACACCATGTAACACTGTAGGTGTGCGAGATATTAGCATGAGTCGAGTCTGAAATGTTTCCAGCTAACAAAGTTAACCACATCACACCACCATGGATGTTGAGTAGTCTGAGAGCAGAAGTGGTAGAGTCACATCACATTTGTGTGTCTGTTGCACTGTGTTCTGCATGTGGCACGGACATTGTAGTGAGGTCAGCTAGGACGAGCTGACCCGAGCCTGCTGTCTGTGACGTTGGTACACCTCATCGCCCGCTAGTCAGACCTACTCTCTTTAGAAGTCATATAAAGTGGATGTGATTAGGCTGCTGTGGTGGAGGAAAAACTTTGTGGAACACGGCATGTTTAAACCAAACAGTTGTCTCTCTGTCTCTTGTACATGTCATCCTTGTAGATGTCTAGCAATTATTGATCATTGAGATTCAAGGGGTTAAGCTGGCAATATAAATGCTAATAAGTCAAATGAAAGTAGAAGGAGCTCTAGAGAGAAAGGGCTAGACTGGACCTTTCCCTTCTGTCTGCAATGAATTCACAGTTCCTTTTCCCTTTAAAAAAAAAAATAATGTTGGAGAAATATTCAGAGAGTCAGAAAGTTTGAAGAAATGCCACCGAAGTACCATGTCAAGATTTTAAATGCAAACAAAAGTTGTTGGCTCCCGGTATCACCCTGGTTCCAGTGATAGCTGGTTGTATTGATTTTATCTACCAATGAGTTCTGAGTAAGACATGTTATAATAATCCACTATATCAATTCAAAGTTTTCATCATCAGAGTGTTTCAGTCAAGATGCATTTTTTTTTTTCCTGAGCAGCAGCAAACCATTTGATTCGCCTGATTTGGAACTCTCCAAGGAAGGGGCATCTGAGTTTAGTTTAGCTATTTTTTGCTTTTGCACAATATAAACAAAAACAAAAAAAAGTGTAGAAAATCATTCCAAAATTATTAGACAAAAAATCTAGAAACAGCAAGATTTAGAAGCTCAATCTACTCAATATGATCTGTGGTATTGAGACACAGAATCTGACCCTGTAGTTATCTGGTGATAGTGTAATGTTTCATTCCAAACCCTTTGATTAGAGAAAATTTTCTTTTGCAATCCAAGTGCACACATTTAGATCTCATTACAATTCCCCAGAGAATCTGTGTGAATAGACAAACCTCATTCATGCATACTTTTATATTCCATCCCACCCTTACATACTCCTTTAGAATGTATAGCTGTAGCTGTCCATTTGAAGTTTGTATTTTGTCGGAGTTCATATTAATCTTTGTTAGTCTCATCATGATACCATATAACTCCCTTAGCTCCTAGATATTTATCGTTGAAGAATGTATGTGTGAATTTCCACAAATAACAGTGAATGTTCCTACTTACAATTATGTGGGGAAATCACACTTTTAATTAGTTTTCATCTTGTGGAGTTCATCAAGTTTTTTTATGTCAATATGCATGCTTACAGTCAGGAACACAATGCTACATCCTATGGATTCTCCTTTTTTTTCACTTTCCATTTAGCTTGTATGTTACAAACACAATGTCTAAAATGGAAATAGATATGTTGGCCAATTTTTGACTAGCATTTCCAAATGTTGCAATGCGCACCTTAACTTCATAGCAGGATTTTGACTCATGAAGTCTGTCCTTTTTTATACCTTCAGCATGTAATAATCACAAGTAGCATGATATAATTTTGTGTATGATTTCATCATAGACTGTTTTATTCACATTTATGACCAATTATCATCCATTACATGTACAATCATCTGAGCATCTTGCAACTTTTGTATCTACCATTTGTTCCAAAACCTTATATTTATCACATTCAATTCATTTCTGACAAGAGAAAGCCCCTATATCTCTGTTAGCACCGTACGTGTGTGTGGTATATGAGAGACTATTTTAAATGTTTGCACTATTGAGATCTCTGGCTTTGTATAACGGCAGCATTCGTTGCGTACAAGTGGTTGTTGATTTTTCCTGTCCGTTATGTGAATACTAATTCCAGGTTATGTCGGCATCGCCCCTTGCTTCCTGTAGCAAGCGCAGCCAGAGACTTCTTATTAACGCTAAGATATTCTGTTCTTTTTCTCTGCCATCTCTCTCTCTCTCTCTCGTCTAGGATCAGGAAAATGCTCTTACTCCTCTCTTAAAGGTATACATCATGCATGTTTTCTTCTCTCTTCACATGTTATTCACCAATTCTCTCAGAAATTCAAAACAAAAAATCATGCTGACGTTATATCATCTAGTTTAGAGACAACCCTCCTCCCACATTTGCATACACATCTGAATTTATCCATTCTCATTTTTGTAGAGTGTGCGACGTAATATGCAAATACATTCATCAGTTGCAGCCCTATCTCCTTTTCTCTTTTAGTTAGTGACAGAGTTATGAAATTGTTTGAGAGTGCCGTGCTACCGACATTTAAGTGACTTCTTCCATTACTTCCACAGTGCATGAAATCAAGCTATTAAGGCTTTGATTGTGTTTTTTTTATTTATATCATTCTTCATTTAAATTATCATAAGCCACTGCAATGCAGATAGACAAGACCGAATCAATGTTATGTTACCGCACGTCCAAAAAAATATTATCTATTTTTCCTTCGATATATTGAAAAATATTTGTCAGTGTATCATTATATTTCACTTGTACGATGAAAGACCCCCCATAAGAAACCCATTTCACTTTTATCGTTATGCAAGTTGTGACTTAGATGAGAAAACACAAAATCAGATCTTAACCTTATCCTTTGTACATAAGTAACTCATTTAGCATGAAAGCATGTGAATAAAAGCAATGAATCAAAGACAGATAAATTTAGATAGAATTTCAGTAAATCATTCAATGATGGTAGCTAACTAAATAAGATCTCAAAACACTTTGTCAGCCATCTGTCTATGATGTTATTTTATTCTCTACGGCCACTAGAATGTCATGTGTTTAACATGTCAAACGGGTAGGTCTCAGGTAACAGTAAAGACTTTCAATCTGAGGAACTTCCTTTATTTTCATCAAAACTGTTATGTTCACACATTTCTAAGAATCCTGTTGGTGATTTTTCTTATTTAAGTGACTGCTTGCATATAAATCTAGCTTAATATTCTATCAAGCTAACCTTTCTCTGTATCGATTGACTTCTCAATGTGACATGCCCAGTTAGAATGCCACCAAAAAGCATGAAAATGAGACACACTATGATTCATTCCTGTATAAGTAGATGATACCTGATTTTAAAAATCACTTGCTGTGAAAGCTTGTGTCAATTATTTCAGGCGTCAAAGACACTTTCTACACTTCGCATATCCCCTGTGAAAAGAATATTCAGTGTATGGTCCGATGTCATCAAATTCATGAGTTACCATCCCGCATTTTCCTCACTTTCATCATCCATTTTTAGCAAGGTTGTGTTAGATTCCATTTGAAGTCAGTAGTGACTTGATTTTCCATGGTTGATATGTGTGAGTCATCTTGATTGAGGAAGGAATCAAACAACTATACTCTTTGTAAATGGATGTGTGTATGTGTGTGTATATGTGTAGTGTGGTGAGTAACAATTCATGTCAAACGAATGGTAATCTGTGATTCCTTCTAGATTGATTTTCAAAGAAAATCTAAAGCCACATTCTATTCACAGGTCCTGTTTATTTCACAGAAATTTGATCCTTATTCACATTAATTCAAAATTTGTCCTCGCTAAAGGTCACTATATTTTGATAACTTGGAGGAAAGCTAGGTGAAAGCTGTTGTTGTTGTTGTTGTTGTTGTTGTTGTTGTTGTTTGTGTTTTTGTTTAAAAAGTTAGCAACCTAACTAGGAGAGAAGGAAAAATCTTTTTTTGTACAAAAAGAGAATAAATGTTGGACCGGATAAAAGCTTATTGAAAGGATTTATATTGATAGAAAAGATGAATGATGCTTACTTTGGGGGCTCTGAGGACAGCTTATTGAAAAAAATATATTTGTCAATGGAACTGTTGAAAATGCTAACTTTAGAGGAAGGCCAAGAAAAGGGGGAGAAGATTATCCCGATCACATGAAAAAAAAAGGACCAAAAACGAGAATTGTGAAATAAATAAACTTATGGAGAGGTGTCCTCACCTTGTCAACGATATGATTACCGCCCTCTGGTGGTGACCGTGTGTTCAGTGCTCCTAGGGCTACCAGCCTGCAATGCCATTGACACTATTTATAAATACATTGCCATTGGTATGGATGTCAAAAGCTGTGACTTTTGCAGAAAAGACCTGTAAGATTTTTTTTTACAATGAAAATTTCAGTCAAGCATGTGGTATGATGATCAAGACAGTGATCGAGGTAAAGACGTCTGATTGGATTTATGATTGCAAATCAGTATTTATTTTGTCGACAGCAACATGCTCACAGACATTGCATAAAATAAAGCAAGATGTGCTGATCATTTTGCTAATTTTAGTTTAATAGAAACATAATGACTTCAAAAACTTGATGGCATTGTTGTGTTGGGTTTTTTTATTAGTTTTGTACAGTGGATTCCCGTTATAACCGAACTCCTAGGGACCAGCAGTCTTCTTTCATTATATCAAAATTTATAACCGAAAATATAACCGAACAAATAAACAATAAAAGTACATAGAGCGGATAATGTTGCAGCCTGAATTTTTACTTCGCTGTAACTGGAATTTTGTTGTAACTGTGTTCGTTGTAACAGGAGTGCACTGTAGTTGATTCATATTTTTTCTCACCATTTCTTAATGTTACATTTTAATCATTTGCAATAATTTGCACATATATTATTTAAAAAAAACATAAATCATGCTGTCTGGACATATGCTGTAGACAAGTGCAACAATCTACAAAGCCTTGTAGATTGTCATGAAACTTTGTTTCAGTCTGTAGCCAATTGAGACAGAGAATTAAACGTAGCACAGAGTAACAGTCCTCCAACTGATCTCCTGTAGTTTACAATTGATCTCTTATTCCCATTATATCTCATATACAAACACAGCTTTTATGATGTTCAACTGTTAGCCTGCAAATGTGAACCAGATTTCAAATATCAGATGTTATTTTATTTAATGATTTCATCATTTCATTGTCTCATTTTAAAATATGTATGTATATTTGTGCATTTATTTCCAGTGCATGATGTGTGTGGGTTGTTGTTTTTTTTCCCCATCATACTTGTATATGTATTATGATCATAAATCAATTCATTTTGATGCTATAATCAACACAAAATCAACTGATTTGCCCATAATTTTGTTTTGAAAAGAAGCATGTTTCTCCTTTACTCTGTTTATTTGATTCAATTCATGTATTGTAAATGCCTGGTTTGCAGTAACCTTCAGAGAAGGAAAGGGAAAGAAAAATATGTATTCTTTTGAGACTGGTAGCTCCTACCTGTACAGCTAGGATCTTGTAATTCTCACCAAGCTTTCATGCAATTTTATTCCACATACCAGTATATATTCTGATGCAGCCAGCTGCAAAATTAGCTCACATTTTTATATTTCTTTTCATGATTTGAAATCATATTTGCATCATTCTTGTTTTTGTGGAAAACAGATCATACATGTAATTTTATTTGATATAATTTCCATGTGGTTTCTGTTTGTGTTTAATACCCTTTGCTTGCTCGTATTGCTTTTATTTCTTTATTTATTTTTTACATTCCCGATTTTTATTTTCTGCGTGACAGGTGGCAACCTCCAATCCTGAAATGTCTTTACCTAAAGGAGACAAAAAATCAGCCAAGGTACCCCTCTATGATTTTATTCACAATATTTTATTTGCCATTCATTGTACTTGCAGAACTATGGTACAGGCAAACTTCTTTTTTATTCAATGTGTTATATCAAACAATTAATCTTCCTTTGATATTTATTCCCATATTGAAGTGCAGTGATATGTTTATGAATGTAGTTATTTGTGTCTTTTGTTAAATGTTTGTATTCTAATTGTATATGCAAATTTTATACAACATATATATGTGCAGTTGGGATCAATACAGATGTAAAAACATATAGATTTGATTCATATGCATTCATGTATACATGTTTTACATCATGTATACATATTGTATACGTATTATATACAATGGCATATAATACCATATATCAACATATCTGTATTCACAAAAGGTGCTGTGTAAGTGCAGATGTATGAACATCTATCCAAAAATGTGAAAGTGTGTTTGCATTTCAATGTCTGTCTCTATAAGGTTAATGTCGGCTCCTATTTCTTAATGCTCAGTTCCTGGTCTTACCACTCATGCATACTTCACAGACTAACTTTGTGTGTGTGTTTTTTTTAAGAGTCCATATAATTTTCTTGAATGTGATGGTGTTGCCAACTGACTCTTACTAATAGGCAATGTACTTTTGAACGTCTGTATTACAGGAGTGAATTCTACATGCATTCAGGTACCTTAAATTTTAACACACACCCCACTGAGAAGTTTGTGCTATTGAACACAAGCCTACTGCCACACAAAATGTTCATACATATTGAAAATGAGGAATGAATCAGGATTTAATTCTTACACAGTCAACTTCGCATGAGTGGATAAGCATATGCTGAATAATTGCCAAAGTTGACGAAAACAACAAAAGTCGCAATTTGCATTCAAAGCATTAGCGTATCATTCCTCTGTAACATGCAGAAGTCAAATATTGCTGAAGTTGATGTGTTTACTTTAGTCCTGTCAGGATCAACTTGTATAGAGTTGACTCTATATATCCCCCTTACATCGTATTTTGATGTATCTGGCAGAAATCTTTGCTTCTATGGTGGCAGAAATTTCCAACTCATTGAAAACAAGGAAAACATTGACGCAGCTGCAGTAGCTTTAGTTGTTTTATAGATAGTGCATAAAGCTGAAGTGAATTCAGCAGCTTCATGTTTGCCATACTTCAGATACAATTGATTTAAGCAAACCTCAAGGTGTTATCTGGAGTGGGTTGAAATGGATCCGACTGGGTAGTAGATTTTACAACAGAATTACAAGTAAAATGATATAGGAAGTGTGTGAGTTAATTGTTGGGGTTTTTTTAGGGCAATGAAATGCACAAATTGCACCATGTTCAATATTTCACCATGTTCAATATTTCATGATGTTCACGATAATCCTCATAGTGATGGGATGAGTGTCAGTTTTATCTGCTGTCTTCATGAATGTTGATCTTAGTAAGATTGTCCATGGAGGTTTGGGAGATGGAGCAGCCACAATCAGAAAGCACTCCACTCAGGTCTCTTTGATAACTCACTGAAAAGATGGACCAGTTAGTCGTACATCAGACTTTTACATACATCTTTTATACAAGTCCTATATTTGCACCCAACTGAAAACAAGAATTACTCCTCTCAAGTCAAATTTCAGTGAATCAGAGATGCAGGCATCACACCAGTACTATTCCCTCTGCCAAAAAAAAAAAAAAAAAAAAGGATCTGATATCTGGGGTAGTTTGGCTATATTCTTTTGTCCCCAGATTGCTGGGAAGCCCAATATAATCATTTATTTTAAATGCATATTTAGGTTTGATTTGATTTTACATCTCATGTGTCCATGGACAGTCTAGCTACAAAATGTACATGTAGGTCAGCACCAGAAATGGACCTGGTATCACTGTGGTGGGGCATTCCCACGTCTGTCGTGTAGACAGAAAGTGGTTGTCAGGACCAGATCGCGAGGACGCTCAAACCTATATATTTTTATACCTCATCAATTGGACCAGACAAAACTTCGCGCAATTGCAGGGGTGCTGTATTCTGTGACAGTAAAACAGACTAGGTAACCATTGAATTCAGAATCATACAAACACACACAATACACACGCACACACACACACTCACACACACACACACACACATTTTGGACAAGCTGATGGCTTGCCCAGCAATGCAACTGGTAATGAATGCGTGAGGAATATCAGCTGTTAATATGAACTGGAATAAGCAGGTACAGCTGTAATTACATTCTAGGTACACAGCAGTTTTAATCTAGCTGTTGTGATAGAACACTTGAGTGGATTATTATAGTCTAGCTGTTTGCTAGCATGTAATGTTGAAAGAAGATTACAGTGCCACCCACCATAAAAACAAATCAATCAAAGTAAGGTCCAGTGGAGACAAACACTGAAATGAACTAAGCCTCATGGGTTTCTGTGGTGTGGAATAAATAGGTATCAAAGCAACCAGCTGGAAGAAAACACATCTGATATTTGCTCTTTTGACCTCACGATGAAAAGCTGAATGTACTAAAACAATGCCTAGTGCTCACACCTGCTGATTTACCCACACGGCACAAACAGCGCAAGGGGGTGTGGTGCTTTGGTAAATATGGAACATTCAGGGTAGACAGCAAAAGTTCGTACCAAATACGTAAAGCTATGCAATAGATTTTATGTGTCTGCCACACTGAGTAACGAAATGTCGTGTAACGAATGGAGGATCAGATCATCGTTTCGAACTAGGAGTTGACAGCAAATCACCGCTTTGTTTGTGTCTGAACATATGGTGACCATAGAATGGTGTAACTAGGCAAGACTTGACATGAGCACATGAAAGGTGACCTTAAAGGACAAGTTCACCTTCATAGCCATGTGGGTTGAGTGAATGCAGCAATATTAGTAGAGCTCATCATTGAGTTTGAGGAAAACATCGGACAATCCGTTCAAAAGTTATAAATTTTTGAAGTTTCTGCTCAGTCATGGCTGGATGAAAAGACTACTATAGCTTGTGATGTCACATGTGTACAAGGATATAAAGAAAGAATAAAGGAAATTCAACATATTTCCAGTTTTCTCGCATGACAAAAGAACACTCGACTTCTCTCTTTCAGAAGGCAGGGGGAATAATATTACCCTTTAACATACATCAGTAACAAGTCGAAGAAATGTGCACTTTATTCAAAAAGTAAAGTTTTGTGAAATTCTCTTTTTATTTTCCTTATATCGTTGTATGCATGTGACATCATACACTGTGGTAGTCTCCTCATCCAGCAGTGATCGGGCAGATACTTTAAAAATTCATAACTTTTGAATGGATTGTCTGATTTTCCTCAAACTTTCACTGATGTGTTCTACTAATATTGCTGCATTCTCTCAATCCTTATGTACATGAAGGTGGACTTGTCCTTTAACTCTCACATGACTTGCTCATTGAAAGGCATGTTGTGTGCGCTCCATGGCTGAGTGCTTGGCAGGGCTAGCGGTGATCATAACAACATTCACAGTGGAAAGCTGCACATCTATGAATGATTTTTTTTTCTAATCGATCAATAAATGTGTCTGAACAATCTATATACAGTGTAGGCTATATGATGAAAATTTTATACAGCATTTCTTGATCGAGTATCAGTATAATTGTTTTGTGTCTGAGCATGTCATATTGAGCTTTTTGGAGTTGTAAATCAAAGATGTCTTCTTTCTATCTCCACATGTTCAAATTAAAGTTTGGGCTTGACTAAATTAAAACACATCGCAGATCAAAGTCAAGAAACATTTCTTTTATATAAAATGCACACACTGCTTCAGTCAAGTTTGAGTTGTTTTTGGTCATGCCATCCTCAAAAAAAGAAGAGGAACAGAATATAACATTTTAGCCTTTATAGTTGTGGTAAGATTTGTTTTCTTATTTTAAAGGAAGTTTTAAGATTAAAGGCCCTGTTTACCTTTAGAGCAGTGATTTAAAAAATTTTCAAGATATCACATTTGATGCATATGTTTAGGTCTGTTGTGTCACAAAACATCCTACCATATACAATTTTTTGCAATAAAGCGTAAAATATAAGGAGATGTCAGTATATTTCTCAATAAACCATAACTGTAGATGGGCAATTCCGCGGTTAGTAACGTTACATTTGAACAAATTTAGATATTTGTTTTTACTACTAAATTACCATTAATTCATTTCAAGTCAAAATTATGACAACAACATGTTCATCTTTCCCAGGTTTATGATACAGAAAAAAATGGACACAATCTACGAAATATTAGCATTGCTATGGCAACTTAAAGGGCTGGTTAGTAATGTTACGAAAAAAGGACATGACAAAAAAATCAATGTATTGTAACAAAAAGTATGCAAAAATTAAAGTTACTTCAAACAAAGTGTTGCATTAATTTCAATTATCGCATCATGACAAATGTTCACACAAATTTTTTTAGCAGTTCGACCAATAATTTCTTAGCTAGACCCCCAAAAGCATGGTTAGTAACGTTACGGTTAGTAACGTTACATTTGTCCGGAGTAATTCCGCAGGTCATTTCACCCTTTTGTAATTGACAAAATGTCACATGACTTCTGGAGTACTTAAATGTATTCATCTTTTACCCTTTAGCAAAACTTTGAGGAAAAAATTTCAAAGGAACCCACTGTAATTTGCATTTAAGTGAATTTCAGCGTCCCCAGTCCCACATGTACATTTTCAATGATGGTTTTAGATCTCGCAAAATCAATAAATATGAAAACATCCATGGCATTAGTTGAAACCTAAATTAAAGAGTATGATAAAGAGGCACATTTCTTTTATCCATGTCATGTCCACCTAACTGCGGAATTGCCCAGATGGTTTATTGTCTGGAAACATTGTTATTACAACTATTGTTCACATTTTGTGTATTTAACAATACTTAACATCAATTATATGGATTCAAATTTTTACAGTGGTTGTTTCTATCCCTAACTCACATTTAAGAACTATTTTAAAGCACTAATCCTGGGTTTTTGTTTCATCTGCAAATGGTAAATTATACCTTTAAATGTGTCCTATCTTTGTCTACTTTCAAGGCAAGGTGAAGTTTTGTGTTTGTGGTTTTGGTTCTGTGTAAAATAGTAATACCTGGGAGAGGGGGCTGTCATGTTGATGTACTTATAGTCAAGTTTACTTTTGTCCAGTGTTTCATAAGGGATACAGCACTAGCACACATGACAAATGTGTGTTCATTTCTATCCATGATACAGATGACAATTTGTGCATTGCTTTGAATGGTCCATAATGTAAAGTCTGTTTGTTACTACAGTTAGAGCCATGCAAATTCATGAAGGAAATTTCTAGCCTTTACTTTTGAGAGTATGAGTATTTTACATTATGAACTACTGATGTGTACACTATTAATCACTGTAGTGTACCCTGCTCAAAAATATTTGCACAGATATACCTGGGGGGCGTTTCATCAACGAGTTCGTCGGAGTTTTCACCAACAAATTTGCTATCAGCCAATCAGACGCAAGGATTTCATTAGCTTTTAACAGTTGTCAGTGTAAATCCTTGCATCTGATTGGCTGATAGCAAATTTGTCGGTGAAAACTCCGACGAACTCGTTGATGAAATGCCCCCCTGGTGGTGAAGTCATGACAAGCCCATCAAAGTACAATGACCTTCCTTTCGCCTCCTCATACTCATTCCAACTCCAAACTGGCTCAAATCTTGATAGTGTGCATGTGTAAGGAATGTAGAAGCATGCTGCTACTTCTCCACACACACACATACACATTTTCATAATTTGCTTCTACCAGGGATATGATGGTTTGCTCAGGATAACTTTTGTGTTGGCATATTCCATAATTTGTTTCTGAAAAGCAAAAAATGACTTTTTCTCTTTTTTCTGATAAATCAACAAATTGTAAGCAATACCATAAAAATTGAATCTTAAATTCAACTCAGTAAGTGAAAGATCAGGCTTCATGTAGTGTATAGGTATATACACAACAATCAAGGATACGTGTAAAAGTGTATTTAAATTTCCCAGTGTGAATAGTGTGAAAACTATTTGCCTACGTAAAGGTCCTAAATACTAGTATCCAGAATGGGCAGGTGCAATATATACCCCGAAGGTACCCCTAGGGCCTGAAGAGGACACTTTTCCATTTGTTTTAAATACTCTGCACAAACAGGTGTGAAATGTATCCCCACTTACCTGGAGTGAATACTACAATATCTGTGATTGAAACCATTTATGAGAACACATGCACACACATACTTCCACACACACATGGTATACACAGGGCTCTGTCTCAAAGGCCCAAATTCACAAAGGTGGTAAATTGAAACCATGGTTAAAACCATGGACAAAGACCGTAGTTTTTGTATGGGGTGCCAAGTGTCACATGGCCTATTTTATCGACAAAATGACTGATTTCGTAACGAAATAGGCCATATGCGACACTTGGCGCCCCATACGAAACTAAGGTCTTTGTCCATGGTGTAAACCATGGTTTCAATTGTACCACCTTTGTGAATTCGGGCCATAGTCTTCAGCTCACTTTCATACCATTGCTGGCATCAATTTCCTCGGTGCAAGGTTCATCGTACAGATGTTAATGCCTTGAATGTTCCTCTTCACGTCAAGAAAGGATTCCAGAGAAGACATTTATAGCTTGTGTCTAGTAAAAAATATCTCTAGGCATGCTTTCAGATTCATCCAACAAACTCTAATACATTTTTTACCTTATCTTTCTATCCATCTCCCCTCTTTCTCCTTTTTTTTTTTATTCTCTTTCATTTGAATTCTGACGATAGGAACTTTCGCCGGCTGATGTCATTCTGACATTGAGCCCACACCGCCAAAAGCAACCGGTACAGGTCATCTTTAATCAAGGCTTGCATTTTATGTAGAGTTGTTGCGCATGATACTCATATATCACATGCACAAGGCAAACACAATAACTCCCCTCAAGCACAGATTTGTTGTTTTGACGTTGGAATGTGTTCCCCATTATATTTGGTCTGTGAGAAATAGAATTCAAGAGATGTGTATACTGTACATAAGAATGTATACTGGCAAATGATTTACTTTCATATTCAATGGCAGATTACCAGGGTTACTGTATTGCCAGAGTGCAAGGTATTTTTTAGTGCATATGGTATTTGTGTTCTGCCTATCGCATATGCATGTTGCTGTTTCAAACTTTTTATTTGTCTTTTTACATTGAATTGCAAAAAAAAAAAATCCATATGTTGTGCATGTAATTGACAGGTTTCTTTTCAATAAGTATAAGATGTCATAAACAGTGTTCTCAACACTTCAAAAGTTTCCTTGAGCTTATCCACTGAAATGTGATAATTACTCTGATGCCCAGTTATTCCATCAAAGTGGCATATAGCAAAGGCCTTAAGAAGCATTTCCTGCTTGTATGGCTGTGTTTTACTGGTTGGATTCATGAAATTCAAAATCATCACACCTGCAGTGTACTAATTTCCCCCATAGCTTCAACCAATCCACCGGCCTCCTCCTCCTCAGTTTGAAGTCTGTTATCATTACTGAACTCTATATAGTGGAAGGGGTGCTGTGCGCACTTAGCGCGCACTCCACGCCGAAAAGCCACTACGCTCGTGTTGCACTGTGGGTAAAAGGTTGAAGACACCGGAAGTGCTGGCCGGTGGCGGCCATTTCGGGACTTTGCTATGGGGCACCAATAAGGTGCCAAGAGTCACTTGGCTATTTCGTTACGAAATGAGTAATTCTGTCTACAAAATGGCATTTTGAAATCAGTCATTCCGTTGAAGAAATGTTCATTTTGTCACAAAAACAGTAGTTTTGTTAGGAATGTTCATTTTGTCGACTAAAGAGCCATTTCGTAATGAAATAGCCCATGCAGAACTTGGCGCCCCCATAATTTACACCAAAGTGACTTTCCACTGAGAAACGCATGCTTCTTCTGTGTACCCTCTGCACAACAGTAGCGTATAGTAAAGTGGGCGGGGCCTAAATGTGGAGTTCTAAAATGGCAGCGCCAACTAAAGCAAAGCGCTGGCTTCAAGCACTGCGCGTAACAGTCTTCCACTATAGAGTTCAGTGGTTATCATTGATAATAGTACAGTAGCATCAGGGAACGAATTGACTCAACCATGACCCCTGGGTAGTGGAGCATTCTGTGCATTTTTGCAATACACCATAGGAATGCAATCATGTGTGAATACTGCTATTATCAAAAACAGACAAAAATACCAGATGCTGTGTCTGCAGACCGTACCAGAGTTATTGTGTTTGCTTATAATCACGTTGCCTGGACATGCATGCATATCTATTCAGTCCAGACGAGCACGTATAATTTTCATTTGTTCATTAAAGTTCGTTTTCTGTGTGCGTGCATGTGTGTGTGTTTGTGTGTGTGTGTGTGTGTGTGCGTGCATGTGTGTTTGCATAAGATGTTGATGGTGACGTCTGTGCATGTTTGTCTCCATTAACCATATCAGACATGCATGCTGAATATTGCCAGATATAATCCTGAACGTTGGATCGCATACAGTTATATTCTACCTTCCAGCACCGCGCGTGATTGACTTGCATTTTGTCACCCTCTTACAATGTATGACAAGTGTGATGATGTGTTATCATTATTGATGATGTTACTTTAAAGAAGTCGACAAATGTAGTGGCAGCAAGGGTGATGAAGAAAATGATAATAGAGATCATGACAATGCCTGTAGTACTAACATACTATTGATAAAAAGGTCATCTTATTCAACTCTGTTTTCAGTGCTGTATATCATATTCATTGCTTTCTTGTAAATCTTCACTATCACAGATTTTGATTGAACAAATGGCTTCTGTGCATGAAAATCTTTTGCCTGCTATCATATTCACTCACAAAGAGATTCTTTTTTTCTTTCTTTTTGTCTCAGTTTGTACAATGTGCTATCAAACTGGTCTTTCTTGAGTATTGAGCATATGATATAGATATAGGCCTATGCAGATTTGGCAATCCAGAGATGAATATTCATGGGCTGCAAAACAGCAAAAACATAAGATATCTTTGAGGTGGGAGGTTGATGAAGCTTCAGTGAATTATCGTGGTATAAAGATGATGTGACGATGCAAAATGCAAAACTCACACACAGTCTTACTAGCCAGTTTCACAGTAGGCCTAAAGATGTGTGTTTTAATTGGGTCAAACATTTCCATTTTCTGTAAGGGTGGCCACCCACTACATCTGAAGTTAAGAAACAATGAAGTGCTAATACCAAGACGTGTTTTGTAAAGCAGTGCTTCTTCCATGTGACACTATAATTTGTTCTATTTTCTACTCAAGAGGTACATGGTTGTATAAATCAGAAAGCCTTTTCAGAACTATTACATGCAGCAAATGAGAGCATTTGGAAATGATCCTAGGTCCTAGATGAGCTGTACTTTATGACTGTACCAAGTTTTAGAATTATTTGATAATCTCTTCAAAACCAGTTGCCATGGAGATTTAAATCCCCTTGTTGTATGCTCACAATAGGGAGTGAGTCGGGGCCTCAGATTGCATCGCTTGAGAGCCCTTTCTCAAATGTTTCATTTACTCAGCTCCGATTTCTATCACTTATTTCAAATGCATGGCTGCGCCCACCACTGCGTACTATTTTTGTCGTTGCTATTCCAAGCATATCTTTCTTTCTTTTCGTGCTGATATACATTAAGTCTATCAGGACCCGGCACCTAAAAAATGCCAAATAATTATATACTGCCTGAATGCCCATGGCAATGAGACGATTAACACATAAAGTGCCACATTGACCAATATAATAGGCCTTACTTCCTCCCCTTTGTTTACATTTAAAAGAAAAATAGAATAGAATGGAAATATCTGACCACCATTGTTGATCCTGTGATAAACTGAAAACAGTTCTCTAGAACCATTGCTCTAGAACATCCCAAAATATGAGGGAAAGGGAAGTACCAAACTATAAGGGCTTTGTGTGTTTAGAGGGTTTATTTTGTGTTTGGTTTTTTCCAAAACCATGATGCACTACATCACCCATTTATGATTTCTGGCTCACTACACAGGCTATGTGACATATAGTTCATTTTGAACTCCTTTTATAGAAGTAAACAAATAGAACAAGTTTAGAATATATATGGGGACACTGTGGCATAATGGTTGACTCAAATCCCATTCAGATTCTACACCCTTATGCAAGATTTTTTTTTGCCCACCCTGTCCCTCTGGACCCAGGTGTATAAATGGGTACCTGGCAATGCTAGGGTTATAATAATTAATGGCAGGGTCCTCTGATAGAGAGGTGGCAACACTAAAGAGGCTACTCTTGATAAAAGACCATATCATCATCATCATCATCATCATCATCATCATCACCATCATCACCATCATCACCACCACCATCATCATCATTATTACAGTATAATTTTCATTTACCAGATGACTAAAGAAAAGACATATCCTATTACTGTACATTCAATTTTCTTCATGTCTCCAAATTCTCTCTTCATCTCTGACTCATCTGATTTTACTCTGTGAAGTATTGGAAGGAGTAGGCAGAATTGAGATAACGAAGAAATTGTTGATACATGAAACTTGACTATCTGCAACTGCTCCTATGCACATCTTCATAAACCTCGCAGACAAATACCACCATCAGTGATATATTTGTCCACTGTTTTGAGTAGCATATGCCTTATCAACAACCCCAGACTTAGTTGAAGCCTTAAAGTGTAAGTCCCAACACCCCAGGAGAATCCTTCAAATTCTTAACAGGCAAAGTCCACTACCCACTCCCTCCCCCCAGCCCCCATGCATGCTCAACCTAAGGACAAATTCACCTCTCTTCTCCACAAAGTGCAAGTCTTCATCTATGGAGAAAGTAACATTCTTTTTTCTTTCTTTTTTTTACTCTGCCTCATGTCATTAAAGCATATTACAGTGGATTCAGATGACATTGGATGAAAATACTCTTATTTAGTTATGCATGGTATTTTCTCTTCTCTAGGAACACTGCTTCGACACAGGAAGCAAACACTCATCTAAATCCTTGTAAAACATCTCGACCTCCGTGTTTTCCCAAGATGCATTTCATGAACATCTCCTGATAATGCCATGATCAGCCTGAATATTAAACCCACCAGGGGGTGTTTCATAATGCTGTTCTTAAAGTTACGAACAACTGGTGATCAGTTCTTGCGCTGAACTTTTGAAATTCTGATAAGTATAGCACATCAGAAATGATCACCAGTCATTCTTAAGTCGTTGGTAACTTTAAGAACAGCTTTATGAAATACCCCTCCCCCCCCCCTCCCCCGATCATTTAGGACTTTTAATTAATCTCCTAACCAGCTGAAACATACAAACACCAAAATTCAAATGGCCGATGATCAGATCACAGGAGTTGTGGCATATATATGTATAAAGTGAACATGTGGACTTATTAGAAAAATGCACAATATGAGTCACAATTTGAAAAGATTAAATTATTTCATTTAAATACAACTGTAAAATGTGCCATCAGTTGGTTTTGTCTTTGTGCAATATCATTTCTATCTGGCATTTTATTCAATTTTTCCTCATCATAAGAAACTTTGACTAGATGAAAGAAAGCAAAGATCTGTAATCATGCCTGCAAAATAACTGCTTTGTGTGTGAGACTTCATTTGTACAGTTTGTGACATTTCATATCTTTGTGAGAAAATTAGGATAAATATTCATCTTCCATACTAAGATGTTTCAGGTGTGTACACATCTGGCATGGGAGAAAGATAGTCTCTTCCTACATGATATATCTATCTCTTTCAATCTGACACATTGTCTACAAAATTATAGAAAAAACATACTAACAAACAAGACATACATTGCATGTGTGAGAAAAATATGTACTGACATGTTTGCAAAGAAAGTCAAAATATAGAATCTAATGACTGTAAAGTATCAATAATTCTCATGTAAGATGATACTGTTACCATAAATTCATTTTGGTGTCAGTGTTTCCTAGCTTATGATTAAGGTTAATCTAACATTTTATCCAATAATCTGAGTAAGAGTTGAGCATTACAGTCTTTATGCACATATTTCAAGAACCTGTTTCTTCTTATATATTCTAAGGGTGCACTCTACTGTAGGAACCAACCAGTATTTACAAACATTGCTTTTAGTTGGTTCTGTTATTCATTTAGAACTAAGCCTGGTGTTCTTTACCTTTTCATGTATCATTTCATTTACCTTTGCAATCAATTTGTATGCTTTGAGCTTATTTTGTTGTGAAATATGAAAAATAATGATAAATGTTTATAGATGAAGCCATATTGGGATTGGTAAAAATAATGATATAAGCTGTATCTAAAAACAAATAAAAACTAGTATTTTAAGACCACCCCCTCCCCCCCCCCCCAAAAAAAAAGTCATTTAAGAAAATGATACCAAGCTTCATGTCACATAGGTCTTGGTGTCTTCTGTAGGTAACCTATTGAGCCATACGTGAGAAAGAGAAACCTTGAGTATTGTTTGCAGTCAGCCCATATATGAAATGCTTAAAATTCTTCCTCATCGTCGTTTTCGTTATGGATGGGGTCGCCCGATTTCCATACATCAGTAATCTATTGTGATTTGCTGCATTTTGTCTTGTGACTAGAGGCAACCTTGGGTATGTAGCCATTGTATCGAACATTTTGCCCTGTTGTTTGAAGGAGCTAGGGAGCTGCTGTTTTTGCAGTGCATAGCCTGTTTTGTGATGCAGGAAAAAAGATGTGTTTTCTCTCTAATGAATAGCAAATAACTGAAGCACCTCTTGCATAGACCAGAAGCATTGTCTTCTATATCTCACACCAAGGATGGTGAAAAGAATGTCCACTAAAGATTTTATGTGGTATTAGAAAAGATATGAAGCATGTCAATTCTTAAAGGGCTTGTATACTACTGCATACGCCATGTACTTCATGGGGGGTTTATTTCTGCAAATTTTGCAAGAAGGAACCTATTAGCAAATATATGAATACAAAAATATATCAACACTAAGCCCGAATGTGGCATTCATGGATACTTTTTCCTGTTCAGTACTGTGCTCCAAGATCATGAATTTACCACCACTCGCAAAATTTTTGGGAAGTCCCGATTCGTGAAAAGACTTACTAAATAGATGGTGTATACAATATATCATGCTAACTGCATGCTGTCCAGCAATCTGTGCCATATGAGCCAACCCCCATCATACCCAAAATCAGAGAAATTAAGGAGATATTTTATGTGTTGTGTCAAGACATCCACAGAAATATACATCCTGTATTTACCAACTATTAACTGAGGGGAAAAATGCCACTGACTGTTCTGTATCTCCACTACAGAGTAACAATCCCAGCCAACTCCTTGTGGTCAAGCAGCCGGTCAGTCGGGTCAAATCACTGCCAGACAACTTCCAGCTTTGTGCCGACAAGGGCGCACAAGATCCGAACAGCGGTGAGAGAGTAATTCAAATTTTTAATGCTTTTTTTCTCATTGTTTCTGTCATTCTTAACCATATTTCCTCGGTTGAGAATGAGAAGGGCGTTAAGTTGTCTTGAACATTATGGGTTGCCCTTCTCATTCTCACCCGGTGATTTTTTGTGTTCCTTTTGATTTCATCGCATCTGAAACTGACCTTTTAAACTCTTCACTCTGTCTCTTATCAAATTACTCAGATAGACACTTTTTTCTATCACTCGATTTGAAAGAAATCACTTTCCATGTGGACTTCTGTTAACCTTTGCCTCTAGGTTAAAAACTGTCAGAGTTTGAAGGTGCTGGATAGAATGAAATTGGACATGTCATTTTGACAGTCAGAAGTATAGAATTAATATTGCTCCTGTATTTCCTGCAGGAGTTCCAGATACACAGCCTAGCGAAGAGCAGGTGGATGGGGATCAAAGTCTACCGGTTCCACAGCTGTATCTGAAGGCCTCTGATGAGAAGTCCATAGCAGGTCAGCAAACCACCTCAGCAGAGAGTATGCTGTCATCTCCAGGAGCCAAAGGAGGCACCTCTAGTCCGGCCCTCAGCAGTTCCTCCCTCGGTGCTGGTCTCCTGGTGCCCAGCAGAGACAGCGAAAGGGAAGGAAGTCCCAATCCTCAACGCAAGTTTGCAGCCGCCCAGTTGAACCCCTCCGATAGGACCAATACCTGCGGTGCTGATGCCAGCACCGCTGGTCATGATGGCCAGTCTGCGGGTGTAGCCGCAGGAGGGGAAGAGGTACCGCTCCAGGAATGGCGCGTGCAACCGGTTGTGCAGGTTTCATCTACGTCGAGTGAAGATGACCTGCACAAAAATGGTGGTGTATTAAAGGTGCATCCAGACAGTCCCGTAAAGCGTGCTCAGAGGATGCGGAACTCGCCTGCTCATCAACCGTCTCCAAAGAAATTAAATCACGCTGGTTTGAAAAACAATAACGGTGACAGCAAAAGGCAGGCAGATTCACTCCTGAGTGTCGAATCCGGATGCTCCAGCGACAACGATTCCTTAGCAAGCTCGCCTCAGATCAGGCAACGAAACACAAACAGGAGAAACAGAGCATCATCGAACTCGTCCTCCGGTTCCCCAAGTCCGCAGCTGCAGCGAAATGCCGCTTGTCCTAGTAAGCAGGAGGGTGGACTGCGGGCACCTGCACAAACTCTGCCCAAGGGGCACAGCAATCCTTTGCTTTGGGAACCCAACGGGCAAACAAATGGTAGCCAGGGGGTGAGGAACGGTGCCCAGAATGGGAGCCCTGTCACACCCACCGTCCACGTAGAACCCTCAGACAATCAGGCCAGTCAGGATCAATGTGTATGACAGGCATCGTTCTAGTATCTTCTTGGCTACCTAGATGTCACGCATTATATTTCTTTTTTATAGATTTGTAAAATGTGCTTTTCACTTATCGTGTTCACCAATTCTGGTATGTGCTATGAGTGTGTGATTTCAACATAAGGCAAAAGAAACTAAAGAAATGGTTGTCTTACATCTGATTGTAATTATTTTGTTTGTTTTCACAGTTCCTTTTCAGAAAAAAAAAGTTGTTTTATTACAGTTACAGTATGTTTTTCTTTCCAATTTTTGATTCATGCAAAGGCAAGCAGTTATGGAAAGTTTGTATTTTTGCAACATGAGTTGATAATCTAGAATATTCATTCAGCAATGAACTTCACCAAAGTATTTTCCACTTTTCTGTTGAAATCATGTGGTAACTAAGTCAAGTGCTTCTAAGATATGAGTAAGTAGCTTGGATATTTCACCTGATGTGTGTGTTTCTGTGAGTCTGTATGTAGTTGTGTCTGTGTGTCTCAGCAGAATAGAGAGAGAGAGAGAGAAAGAGAGAGAGAGCTTGCATTATCCTTCATTCCTTGACTATGTAGATATTTCTATTAGACAACTTTTTCAATGAAAACAGCAAAAGACTCCATTTCTTCTGTTGTGTACAAAATCAAGGATGTATAAAAAGGAAAACTCGCTGTACGCATTTCACGTACAGAAATGGCAAGAATGAATATGACATGTACATATCGCTGTAACGAGGTGTCACTCTTTTTCACAAAACTCTACTTTCTGGAAGATGATAAGCTGAAGAGAAAGGGGTTCTTTTTGTAAACAGGGTGATATGCTATACTCACTGAATGTCAGGTTTGCCCAGTATTGCAGCCTTGCCTCACTCTACAATTTACATCAGAGAATCGCAAACTTTCTATTTTCCAGGAGAATCGGCCATTTTTTCCATCATCATGCAGAGATATATGTATTTTCAGAGAGCTTCGATGTAGCGTTTTCAAGAGTAAATCAGGAAAAGGAAAGATTTGTAGGTACATCAATCATGTAACTGACAATGATTCTCAAAGTGCCAATCATGTATTGTCTTTTCTGTCATTTACAGGTGAAATGACATTCTAAAACCAATGATATTTCTCATTTATAGACTTAGGTTTGACATAATTTTTGTAGGAAAAGCCAGCAATATTCCCAATTATTTGTTGCATATATTTTCCATTTCACTTTCTTAATTGTCTGGATTAGCAGACATGTAACCAATTTGCACAAATTTGCTTTGCAATCCATATACAAACAGTTAGCTGTTATCGTTTTGTTAAGTTAAAAAATGTGTATATGTACAAGACTGGTCAAAGTTTGATGTTGACAAGGGTCTGTTGTTTGAATCATAAATGCAATTCAAAATTTCAAAATTTATTGTCTGCCCGATGTGGTGTATCTTTTAATTCATTGAGAAATGAGAGGAAAAGCTATACTTGGGCCTTGAAAGCAAGTATGATGTTATTTTTCCTCGATTTAGTCATTCAGAATTAATGAGTTTCTCACTAGTTGTAGTTATAATCTCCCACAAGTTTTTTAACCAGAAATTTGCTATGTGGGGACAAGGCCAACAGTAAAAAGTGATACAATGCCTTATGTAATACGCATTATTGAAGGGAAGGCCATAAGATATTCCCTTTTGATGTACCTGTGTATTGTTCATCGTATTCACCACCTCCAGGAAGTCCCTGCTTCATTGGATTCTAGGAATGTTACGAACTCACAGTCACCTTCAATAAACTCATCAAGAAGATCAATGTGCTTCAAAAATTTGCCTTGTACACATTAACATTTTTTAGGTCATTAAGCATTATTTTGGTAGATCTACTGAAGACCCCTCACTGTATCTGTCAATATCTGTGATTATCTTATTTTCTACAAGATGAAGTTGTAGTGGCAAGTATGCAGGTTGTAAATTTAATGACATTCAGTCCTAATGTTACTCCCCATTTTTGTTTTACTGAAGTACAATGTAGACAATCATATGTAAGGCAGAAATGAAATTATACAAATACTGAAGTTTACAAACAGCAATAAAGATAAGTATGGCATATCTTCAGTTAGTGTGAATGGCTTTATGGTATATGTTGCAAACTTTAACTTATCGTGGGGACTTCTTAGGAATGTGTGCATTCTATAAAGCTTCCCAAGTAAGCTTCTGCATGCAGTTTGACGTGTCTCTGTGAGTCTGTGTGTTTGAATGATAGTATAAATTACAGAATGAGTTATCTGGTAATTTGTATAGAAAAGAAAAATGGTGGCCCGGTGCCACAGATTACTTTATTTATCTGATGTGCGAAAGAAAATGAAATGATAATAATCATTATAGTTTAAATGGATGGCATGTATCAATGATGTTTGAATATGTCAATATATTTTGAAACATACCTTTTACCTGTTGAACAGAATGTGTATATTCCTTGAATTTACCATGTAGGAGATAGAATCTAGTTGAATGATCAAGGTATACAGTTGACCTGTTGTGAGAAAAAAAAGAAGAATATCTTGCTCTTTTGATTTTGTGGTTTGTTGTACATCGTGTTACTCATTCTTCCTACATCTCTGCACACTTTATTCCATATAATCTAAATTGTTATCACAAAAGGTTTCAATTTGTGCCTAGCAATGAGCTATTAGCAGTTACATGTGTTAGTCAAACTAATTACGTGTGAGCTACATCCACCGCAATTTGATTTTGTAATTGCATTTCAAAAAGCAGGTTGTCTGATCTTGTGCATTTTCACTCTGTAATTTTGTTTTTTAATCACAAATGTGCTTTACTAAGCTTTCTATGTAATTTGTAGGTGCTTTTTATACCAATGTATGCATATTTTGTACTGCTTCTGATTGATAGAAACAGTCGTAATAAGTGACTTAAATGTTAACTTGTATAAGGGAAAGCATGCCCAAACAATGACGAAATGGATTAGGTCCGATTCCGTGTATTTTTGTACCTGAATCTAGAAGATCTACAAGGTGTGATGAAATCTAGTTTGAGAATGACATGGACAGCTAGACATATTATTGTAATATACATTTTCTCCATAGTAAAAAACTCTATGTGCAGCGGTTTTTACTCAGAATAGAACAATACATCAGGATGCTGTACAATTGCCAATTCTGGTATTTCGATGTTGTACATTACCCACACATTATGTGCACCATCTTCAGTCCTTGCAGCACATTCCTTGCCAGCGATCAGTGTAAATGCAGCTAGATTAAAATACATGGTTCTATTTTGCTCTATGGTGTGTAGAAGCATTGTGTATTAAAAAAAAAAAGCTAAATTGAAACTTAGAGGATCTCCTCATCGACTTGTTTCTTTGTTTTCAACTGTTATGGATGCCATGTATCAAATAGATGTTACATTTTCTTTAGTGATGCCCACTCCGGTGCATCGATCCCGACTGGGTAATGCCTCCAATGTGATTTGTATATGCATGGATTCATGTACAACACACATAGAAAGAGACAAACAGCAGTGGGAACCTTCAGTCCAGACTACATGAGACTACAGAAGGAAATTTTCCCCCTGACTAAAATCACAAATTTTGACATCTTTTCATGAAATTTACTTCAGGTCGTCATGGTAACAGATATCCTCTGTCTGCACAAAAGCATGCCTAAGTTCGACTTTCTTTCTGTGCTACAACAACTCGTGAAAGGGCTACACAACTCCAAATACATTGTACTAATAATTTGCCTAGTAATTGCCACAATAGCCATGATCACATGAAGTTTATTCAACACATTAACTGTGTACGTATCTTGTGTTGCCATATTTGAGTTTCTAGTAGGTCGGATTTTCCTCAGTGTTTTTCAACTCAGTGATAAGACTAAAAATTTGTGCATTAAAGATTAAAGTCTCAGTGCAATATTTGTAATGCTGTCAATTTGTATATTTCATAGGAAAAATGGTACAAAATGTCAAAGGTATATATATATGCTGCAAATTTACAATTAATTCAAGGGATAGTTGATTGTTTCCAAACTGCTATCTGAAACAAAAGGGATACAAGAGAACAGAGATTTCATTTTCGTGATGAGGTAAATCATGCCAAAATAAAAGATAAAAAACCCTAGGGGTTGGGGAAGTAAATGGGGAAAAATATGCATAATTAGACTTCAGTATGATTTTCCATGAAAGAATCTTGATGAATTTAGATCAACTTTAAAATCATAAAATAAAAGATTGTCAGAATTTTCCAAATATTATTTTTGGCTCTATTCTGTATGAACTGTTCTTATTCTGTTTTGATAGAGCCTCGATGATTTCTGCAGCAATTCTTGTCACAAGTAGATCTGGCCACTCCTGAAGGTCTTTGGGTTGATAGATTTTAGAGAACTTCAGATTTGAGAGCTGTGTCGACACTGAGCCTTAACTTGACCAAATGTTAAAATCAGCTTTTCTGTAAGCACAATTTGAAGTGTTGTTTTGGTAGTCTAACACGTACAAATAGAGAAGTGAAGTTTGCCGGCCCCAAAGTGTAAAACGCTCTGAGGGAGGGAACACCTCGTAGACAGATGTAGAGCATTAATCGATGTGATATCAAACTCCATGACACATTTTGTGCACAGTGCCCTGAAGGAGAGATATATACACCCTCGCCTATCATAAAGCAGCACCCAAGTTAGCTGTACGAAGCATACATCTATGCAGGCATAAATGTTTCTCGCACAGTAGAACATACGAATGTCAAGTTGAGTGACTGAAAAAAAAAAAGATGGCATGCATTCTTTATTACACACTGGACAATGATATATTCTGTCCGTCATCTGATTTCTGTCATGTCAGATTTTCAATGCACACATTCACAACTCATTACACAGTGTAATAATTATCATGCACTCTTTATTATGTGGGTACTTCACTAGAAGAATGTGAATATTTTCTCAGATTCCCTGCTGTCTTTTGTGTTAAAATTAAGAGATGCTGATCTCAGTCAGTACTTTTAGGTGTTCTGTTTTGTTTTTGTGTAAATCTTGTTTTTTGTTACATAGGCCCTATGCATACTTGCAGATTCATATGGATTACATGAGTGCAGAGTTATCATTTAACATTCATCCGTGCAGTAAAAAAGATTTGATGTCCATGTATTCATCTAACACTCTTCTCATTTCTCAGCACTGTACCAATATGATATACTTCTTTCCAAGGAGATATGAATTGGAAAATTACCAGGTTTTCCTACAAGATTGAACTTGCCAATATGGAATAAGTAAATAACAACAAGGTAGATGTCTTTTTGGTTCTCCCAGGGGCTTTAATCGTTTTCCTTTTAGTGATCCCATCCGATCATCATGTTTTTATGGAATATTGTACATTGTTTTTGCCAGAAGCTTTGTTTCCGCCATAGAAGGAATGGGAATGAAATAATGTTTTCTGAATATTCCCTATCACCAGCCAGCTCGATTACATGGACAATAGCCATCAGTGGCCAGTCCCCAAGTACTTTTTCTGTCTGGTCAATTGGGAGTAACAATTGCTTTTGGTCTGCAATTCATTGTCATATTTGGCGCTATGGCCTTTTTTGCTTTCTTGATACACGTACTCCTATACTCTGTATCAATGGGGGGATGTGTTGTTGGGTTAAAGCTCAATTTTTGTGACTTTGTGCCCATGAATGTGCTTTTCCACTTTGCTTTGCATTTATTTTTGTCTCTTTTCTCAGAAGAATATCAAAAGATCTGTCTTTTCTGTTCTCACATCTTTGTAAAGGATTTATAATTGACCGTGCTCCAGTCATAATTGAAGGAGTTCTAATTCCCTCCATGTTATAGGCTCTTATCAATTGTGCTATGTGCAGCCTTCAAGGAAAACGTGCTGTAACGGAGCTGAATGCATACCTCTCTCTACCGCAAATCACAGTACAGGAGTCACATGTAAATTTCACAGATTTGTCTCTTTTATAGAAAAAAAAAGTGTGAAAATGTACTAGCAGTGTTTCCTATGACAGGGGAAAAAGAATAAGATATCTTTAATGTATAATAGGGATAATTTGCGGTTCTAATATTGTAGAATCTGATAGTCTATTTTCATCTCTTTGTACCACAGTTAACTGGATACCAATCTGGTGTCATGCAGTCCACATTTTCACAAACATGCTGTGTTTATGGGTAGGCTTCAGTTGGAACGAATCATGGGAAAGGATGTACAATAATGTCAGTTGTATGAAAATTCATTTTAATGCCTGGATTGTAGAAAATCTAATATATTGTGTAAATGTTTCTGTAAATTTGTTGTACAAGGAGAACATAAAAAAGACTTGAAAAATAAAATGACAACAGTGAAAGCTTTTTGTAATGAAAAGTCACATGAAAAATTTGTCTGGTGTTACATCATTTGCGTCGTTGGTATTAAGCAGTACATGATGTGCTATGACATGTGTGAAGATGTCTTCGAGAACTCAAGAACACAACAGGGCAAGTGCATACAAATCGGATTATACTTATGAACCACACTCTCATTGAGCCACTCGTAAAGAAAGAAAAAACTCAAAAACATAATTAAAAGTTAAACACGCATATTATGCTTTTAAAAAAATTTCAAACTGTAAAAGTACTCAGCATGAGTTGAAAATTCATTTTCTGGAATGCAGAGTACATTTAATATTACTCTGTGAGGCATTGTGCCAGAACATGTTTTTAGGCCTACAGCTAGTTACCTCAATTAGAGGACCACACGTTACAAGTATGACAATTAGACTTTCCGCATATCACTGTTTGTGAGAAGAAAAAAAAAAGGAATTAGATGTACTTTGACGTGAAATTTCACGACCTTTTGTCACAGCCAGTTAAGGGAAAAAAAAGGAAGAAAAGTTTGTTTCCATACTCCAAGCAATAACTGAAGATGCTATTTATTATGAATATAATTGATTAATGATACGAGAGTAAATTCTGGTGGAGCCATTTATAGGTTCACTTATGGTGCTAAAAGCCCATATTCAAATTCTAAATTCAGAATTATATGATGTATTGTCAAATGAATGAAAATTTAGACCACACTCCTTCCTAAAAAAGAGTTTGTTGTCATGAAAATCTGTATCAGTACATTTCAATTCATTTATTGGTTTTTGTAATTTTTTCATAAACAAAATTTTGCATAAAAATAGTTAACATGAAATTCAGGTGTATTTTTACATTCAGATGCAAATTATTACAATACATTGAAAGATCATCATATCAAATGAGAAATATCAATGTTTTTTCAACAACAAATAGGTCTTGAGTGCTGAATTTAAGTGTATATTGTTGCATGTACACATTAGGAGTAGAAGGTTGCTATTATGTGAGTAAAATAAACAGTGCATTCTAAGGAAAACGTTTGATAACGATATCTAAATATAACACTATTGTAAAGTATTCATATCTGGTATCATAAGCAATTTCATACGATCATGAACGACTGAATAGAGGATCCGTGTGTGAGAGATATGATTGTTAATGTAAGTTCTAATCACTTTCTTTATAAATAGAAACATAATATGATCTAGTCTAGTCGTAGTATCATCCCCCTTCCCAAATGATATTTAGATTATCAATGTGTGATAGACTCAATGAATTGTATACCGCAAGAAGAGAATCAATGCTCTGGCAATACTGATTTTATTCATACAATTTCCAAAATTCCTTTACAAATGTAGGTATTGAAGAACTTCTTATTTAGGTGTTGGTTCCATGACATATGCCTGTTATTTTTTTCATTTCTGGCAAAAGTTATAAAGCCCTTTCAGCATAGCTGATTTTCAAAGGGTTCCACTTGACAAACATATCAAAATCCACGTAAAACAACAGCGATGAATGCACAATAAGAACTTGTACAGTCGTGGGTATCAGATCATTGTAAAACAAAAGTGACTTTTGGTCGACATATTGATATCATGAATATTAGAATGATTAAAAAAATAAAAGTAATAAAAATAGCAAAAACAGCGTGCGAACAAAAAAACAACTAAAAAATAATTATACTCAGAGCACTCACTATAGAGCCTACACAAATGAATACCTACCTAACATACCAATCGACAAAATAAAAGAACTTGTGTATGTGGGGGGGGGGGGGGGGGAATCATGTAAAGAGCCTGAAACCTGAAGCCAGTAACCAAATAATCAAAAAATTAATACTTGATTAAAAATACTGAAAAACAGTTTAGTGTTCCGCGTATCCATCGTCAATGAGTTAAATGAATTTGAGCTTACATTAAAAAAAAAAAATATCGCTTCATGAAATTTGTTTTAAGTTTTGGTAACCAAATTTTTGTAAGAGAAGAAAAATGTGGAGCGAACAAAAGTTTTCCAATACTTTTAATAAGCATGCATGGCAGAAGAGAAAAAATAAGACCATAATTTCTATATCTTTGGGAAGAACATCTCTCGAAAAAACAAGATATGGAGTCACCGTTGCTAATTTTGTTCTTAAAGGGAATCTGAAATCCAAACACATGCTGCTTTGTGTTGATTTATGATACCCTCAACATCACTTTTGCGGTGAAACGAATATCTAGAAACATTCCATACATTTTTAGGGATTTTTTCTTCTATTTTTCTTCAGATTACTTGGGAACGCCCACAAAAAAATCCTTCCAAACCAATCAATATTAATATTCTTGAGATGACCTCATTTGTCAATCATTGCTAAAGTACTGAAATGTTTAACAAAAGACATTGGAATGCACCTTCCCCTCGACTCAGCATAACTTGCATGTTCCCTCGCCATGTCTTTTGCTAAGCCCTTTTTACACTTGTGTTTCTTAGCCCCGTACTTTCTTTGACCCTGGACTATCGTTAATCCCGTACCAATTTTTTCAGCTTTTTCTTGCATGTTCCCTCGCCATGTCTTTTGCTAAGCCCTTTTTACACTTGTGTTTCTTAGCTCCGTACTTTCTCTGACCCAGGACTATCGTTAATCCCGTACCATTTTTTCAGCTTTTTACACTCGCCAATAAATCCCGTACTATCTCTTGTCCGGGGCTAAAGAGAAAACAAGTCACATTAATATGACAGAAACATGCAAGTTATGCTGAGTCGAGAGGAGGGTGTATTCCAATGTCTTTTGTTAAACATTTCAGTACTTTAGCAATGATTGACAGATGAGGTCATCTCAAAAATATTAATATTGATTGGTTTGGAAGGATTTTCTGTGGGCGTTCCCAAGTGAATTGAAGAAAAATAGAAGAAAAAATCATTAAACATATATGAAATGTTTCTAGATATTTGTTCTACCGCAAAAGTGATGTTGAGGGTATCATAAATCAACACAAATCAACATGCATTTGGATTTCAGGGCCCCTTTAAAGTACACTGGGTCTGGCAGAGACCCCATAGTAATCAGTCATCCTCACATGGTCAAGTCGGCTTGCCCTTCTGAAACGATCGTACACTCACTCAATTTCTTAAACTAGTCTGCAAAGATTATTGAACTTGGAATTATTCTCCTTACACATTGAAAGTGTATGCTTTTTAAAAACTCATATCAATACCATAGAGCACATTTCTTTCATCTCTCGAGAGCTCTAGAAAGCTCAATACGAAAATAAGAAATCTTGAACAGAGAGTGAGAAAAAGAATTAGAGGAGAAAGAAAGGTAAGGAGGAGGAGGAGAAAGCGAATAGAAGGAAGATGAAAGGTCCAAGACGACCAAAAAAAAAAAAAAAAGGAAGCAGAGAAAAGTCGAAAAAGATAATGCATGCACCATCTTCAGTCCACTAAAAAAAAAAAGATAGTCGTGTTATTAGAGGACACAAAAGAAGAGTAAGTACACTCAGCAAAAAAAGAAAGTAAACACTTTTTCAAGATTATATTTCTCATAAAAGTTTTGGCTAAATGTTAATGTATTCCCATATCATATGAAAGGTAATGTAATTGGCTATCAACTTGGCAAGTCAATAAAAAGGGAAACATTACGCATGAGTGAACACCTTTGTTTTTTTCTTCCAAGGCACAAAGGTAAAAATTGCAAAAATGAACAAGTTGACATTCATGCGTACATGCTCTTTCATGTAACAATAAGAACAAAAGACAAATTTAACGCAATAAAAACAAATTCAGTTGCAAAAATATACCAATGATCTCTACAATATCTTTGATGCCCAAAAACATCAATTAAGGCTAGAAATAATAGAGGAAAATAAATAATTTTCTGTCAAATCCAAATTCAAAATGAAATAAGAGAAGAAGCAATGTTAACAAAAAAAAAGGTAGGATTTTGAATTGATTTTTAAAAGTAGGAAAATTGTGAATCATATTTTGTTCTTGAATTTGTCTCATGAATTCTTAGATTATTAAATTGAATGAAATAAAGATATTCTGTTCATTTAATCATCTTTGGTGCCCTTACTCCCAATGTTATTTGAAGTTTGAGTTGACAGAAAAGACTTATTTCCCCCCTTAAGTTTCCCACTTTGATTTTTTTTGAGGTTATAAAGCGATAAAGAGAACGAAAACTTATTTTTGCCTCTTAATTCATGTCTCTCATTGTGTGAAACTTGTGATTTGTTATCATTGTTACGTTAAAGGGCATTTGCAAATGAAAGACAATATGTCAGGTTTTTGCAATTTTTACTTTTATGCCTTGGAGAACAAAAACAAATGTGTTCACTCATGCGTAAAGTTTCCCTTTAAATTGTCTGATACGTTGATAGCCAATTAAATTACCTTTGATATGGTATATAATACACTGATTTTCATCAAAATCTTCTGCTGAAATTATGAACTCTAAAGAGTGTTCACTTTCTTATTTTGCTGAGTGTATTAGTAGAAGGAGCAGAAGAAGACGACAAAATAAATATGTAGAATGAGTAGCACGCGGAGCGGTAGAAGAAGAAGCAGTAGAAAGAAGCTCTCGTCGTCGGCGAATATCATACACACACACGCACACACACACATGCACGCACACGCACAAGCAAGAGCACCAAAAGACTTATATATATATATATATATATATATATATATATATATATAGCAATAATAAAGTCACAACAGAGGAATGCAGGGAATGCATTCCTCTGTTGTGACTTTATTATTGCTATTTCTAGTACTGCCAATACGCGGAACAACTACTATATATATATATATATATATATATATATATATATATATATATATATATATATATATATATATATATATATATCTTTTTCAGAGCACACACATACACGTCAGTTATGCCTGTAACCAAGGGACGTTATCTCCCTGAGCAAGCATCGCAATGCTGTACAACAGTATGACAGTGTCATATGTTACATGCAAGATCCAGATATAAAGCTTAATTTTCTCTCATTATAGATATTCAGTTTTTGCTCAGGAGCGGATGGTTTTTCATCATTACTCTTCGTGACCGAGTGGTTTTTAAGTGTTGAAGCTCTTTAACTCCAGAAATATAAGAGTTTAAAGAGATATCACCTTTCTGTCAGTTCGATTACGTCTCGATTCTGATGTCTCTGTTGGCGTATTAGGCATACGCTGTAGTGTTATTGTGTCATGTTCTCTCTTATTTCTGTTGTTAAATGTAAAGACATCCACATGCATAAAACTGCTTAAAAGGGACTGTACAGTACTGGTTGAGGTAAGGGATTCATGTTTTGAACATTTCTAAGTGAGATAATGAGAAACCTCTTATGAAATTTGAAAGAGCATGTAATTTCAAAAAGGATTCAACGTTTAGAAAATTTGTTTTGAAATGGCTGAGATATCCCAAAAAGTGATAATAATAAAAGGCGACAGGCCACAAATTTATTAGGGTCTCTTTGTTTCACCTTGTTTTTGGATATCTCAGCCATTTCAAAACCGATTTTCATCAAATAAACTTTTGATACCCTCTAGAATTGCATGCTCTTTGACATCTCATAGAGTGGTTTCTGAATATCTCGCAAAATGTTAAAAGCTAAATCCTCACCTCGACCAGAACTGTACACACCCTTTAACCATAAATTTTTGCCACATAATTGTTATTTCCTCGTTTGTACTCTTCCATACCTCTTCCCCAACCCGGGGGTCGTGCTTCCAAAATAGAACTAATCTTTATTGTAACAAAAAAAAAATAACACGCAAAAGCTCGCGCACACACACACATACACACACACATTATAATATGCTCCACTTACCGTTGCATTCGTGTTTAAATCATGTTCTCAGGGTACTCTTTCTGAGCGGTTTCGTGAAAAGCGACTGGTTTGACCTTATGACCCCTTCCCCACACGACTTAAAGAATTCATGTTCCTCATTCTACTGCCGTGACGCTCGGATGAGTTCTTATAGTTTCTTAAAGGAACTATGCGATGGAAATGTATGTTGATTTATGTTGATTTATGATACCCCAACATCGCTTATGTGGCCAAATGAAATAAGTGGCAGATATTTTATAGTAGTTTTTCTACTATTTTTTCTTCAGAATAATTGGATACGTCCACACACAAAAAAAAAAAAAACTTCCAAGCCAAGATTCTGTCTATGACATCATCTGTCTTAATTATTGCTTAGTACGGTATATAATTAACAAAAGACACTGGATCGCACCTTCCGCTATATAAACTAAGCACGCCTTTAATTTTCCATGTTAACTTTATGATTAACAAATAATATTGCATAGGAATATACGAGTTATGCTCGGTCTGTATCAAAGGTGCATTTCATTGTCTCTTTTTTTCAATCAAATTAGTGCATTAGAAGTGATCGACAGATGATGTAATTGATAGAATCTTGGTTCGGAATGTATTTGAAGGCGTATCCAAGTAATCTAAAGATAATAATTGAAAATTTATTTTGAAATATATGGCACACAATGTGTAGGTATTCTTTCGGCAACATATTCCAAGTAATTATAAGGGTATTACTTATCAATAAAAGTCAACGTGCACATGCACTTCATAGTTTCTTAAATTTATTCAGATTTTGAGCGTACTTCTATCTTTTACGACTCATGGCAATCCAAAAGGCTTGTTAGACTGCATGTTGTACCATTATAAAAGATGGTAATATCTATGAAAACAAGTGAGTATCTTCTTATGAAAGAATCTGACCAGGAACATTTACCAATGTGGGAAAAAAATGAATAAATTTACGAGACGAAATGAAATTAATACGTTTCTGTCGAAAAAGTCAATTGACTTTATGAAATGATCTCGTCAGCGGACCACATGAGTTCAGTTTGCTTGTTTGTTTGTTCTTTACTGTTTATTTGTAAACAGTTCCATCTTAAATACCTTTTCTCTCTTCAGTTTACTGAAGTGAATAGAATGCATTTGAGCAGTTGAACAGAATTTTGAAACAGTAGGCCCTATGTGCCAAGATAGGCTCAAACGTAACCCGAGGGATGGACATAATGACCTGTAGGCACTACCCGCAATGCATATTACAACTTAGGTGTCTTAATGATTGTACGAAAATTTAATGTTTGGTGACATGGAAAGCTAGCCCACGTCATCATCTTCTGTTCCCATCCCAATCCCTAGTATAGACTTTTTCGGTTTCAAAACACTGTAACTTAAGTCTGCTATAACCAGGGGGGGGGGGGGGGGGGCTTCCGAAATGAGACGAAAAGATGATTCAATACATGGGTTATGCAATGAGTCGGGTGCATTGCTTTGCTAGTGCGTGAACCAACTATTGCTAAGCATACTGAAGCCCCCGGCTATGGCTGTAATAGACATAAACATTAAAAACTTCACCCAAATTGAACCGGTCAACCAGAAAGAGCGACAAACGTAAAGCGTGAAACAAAGAGAAGCCACGCTGTATTGATGGGTAAGGCTTTTCAGTATGGTATCATCCCGTGTTATTTCACAATTGTCCGATGATTTGCGACTGGCAAAGGTGGGACCTTTTGTCCACACGCATGAAAAATGAAATACCGCCACAGTTTGTTTTCGTGCTTCAGTGGCGGCAGAGATAAGGCATCACTCCTGCTGTATTAAGAGAGGGTTGAATGAGACAAACTCGCCAACCTGCTTGCTGCCACTGCGCATTCAACGGCAAATATATATATATATATATATATATATATATATATATATATATATATATATCTCAAACATCAATACTGGCGTGATGTCAGACAAGCACAAAAAGTTATTTTTGTCTGGGCTTTTATTTTGACCTGGTTCAAATCTCTCGATTGAAACATGGATTCAATGGTGCGGAAAGTGCATTGGCGCGGAACCACCACAAGCTCTGCCTCGCTACGAACAAAAGTGGGAAGAACACGATATTATTATAAAAAAGAAACAATACAGAGCGGATCCACCTCACTAACGACAGCCCAGTTCAGGGGTATTTGTTGGAGTGTTCCAAAATGAAACGCTTTCGGGGGTCACAGCCAAGCACCAATTGTCGCCTGTATTTGCAGCTCTCAGCCAAATTAGTCACGGACGCTCAGGCGAAGCGTGTGATATTAAACGCACTTCCTAGTATGATATGCTGCTCAGTGTGTAATGGTTGTGTTAGTGTGTGTGTGTGTGTATGTGTGTGTGTGTGTGTGTTTGTGTCTGTCTGTATATGTTATTATATGAGTATGTATATTGTTATACACCTTTTTGTGGACACATGCGATTAAAAGAAATAACGTCTATAGAATTCCACTTCATAGGCAACATACACTTTTCGAATATGTTTGCTGTCTGTTTTTTTTGTGTTTTTGTCAGTTTGTTTGTCTGTAATGTATTTGTATACAAATAGGAGAGTGAAGTCCCATTTCAAAGGATAATATCGGTTTCTATAGTAACGGGTATGTGACAGACCAGTCGTTGTTAAGTTCACTGCAGCCCATTATAGTGAAACACACACACACACACACACACACACACACACACGTACAACAACAGACAAACAATCAAACCGACGAACAACAACAATAGCAATTTCTCATTCCTCCGTGAAATCGTTCACAGGAGAAAATCAAAAGGTCTTCATTCTTCATAGGGTCGACAATTAGATTTAGACACACAGAAAATCAAGAAAAACGCTTTATTCCACTTGTTCTTAAATGTTATTAATGACCGTTCTTTATTTTCACTCAAGCTCTAATTTCTACATAACCATTTGGATCACGTAATACTACAGCATTTGATCCCTCTAAACAACACATATTTCCACGCTGAGAATGAAACTAACTTCTAGATCCCGTCCAAAGATAAAAGGAAGAAATAACTTCTTCAATAAAAGAAAAAAATGATAGCTTCTTTTACTAAAGGCATAATTGTGGACTAAAGGCATATAGTATACTGCAAGTTGTTGGATTACCAAAGTTTACTCAAGCGATCGATAACTCATAACGGCAGATAGTAATATTGTACATCGTTTCCAAATACGCGGGTAACAAGCAAACAAGTGGCTATATGAACGATATTTTACATAATGATACTTTTATCCACCAGCCCCAGAAATGGGTGGATGAGGCTGACATACAACCATGCCCATGGCGAACTAGTCATGAAACCTCATTTGACGTAAAGAACATTTCTGGGAAAACATTTGTGGATTTTTTTTCTAGGTTTTCATTCATTGTTCTTAAACAATAAATATATACCACTCCCAGACAGCAAGCACCATTTTATCACACTAATTAGTGCTGATAGTCAGCCAAGCATGGATGAGGCTGTCTACAACGATGGGTGACTGGAAAAAATAGACAAATGACCTACATTTCAGGATTTGTTCCCTTTTAGTTCTTTTTCACTATATGCCCTACTATTTGCGCGTTATAGAGAAAAAAAAATCGTTGTGGCGTGAACTTCAAGTTTAGTGCCACATTCACACTTCTGGATTTAAGTCTCAGCATACAGAACATTTCTATTTTGAAGGTTGCGTAGAATGTATCGCTAGATTAATAGTTGACTAGCTTAATCAATGTATACAAGAAAACATCTTCCACCTGTATCAACTAAATAGAACGAAAGATGCGGAAACAAGACTATTACCCGACTTGTCGCCAAGAATCATTTCCTGTGTTGATTACACTGCTATTTCTAACGAATGTTTCGCTAAAACAACGATCAAATGTAATATCAAAATCTATTTACAAAAGCAATTACACACAATACATATTTTCATTACAAGACACATTCATACACACCGTGTATTTACAAGATGAAACAAGCTTATATTCTTGTGACAAGTAAAATCAAGCTGGCAGTTGTACGCATTCTGTTGTCACGAAATTGCTCAGATATATATATATATATATATATATATATATGTATATATATATGCCTTGTTTTTCGTGCTAGACGAGGAAGATTCGGTGTGCAATCTAGGAAATGATAATCATCATTATTATCATCATCATCATCATCATCTTCATAATCATAATCTCCGGAGAGACAGTTTCCACTCTGCCCTTTAATTGTTTGGACTGACTTCAATTGATCATCAGAATTTGGAAAGAAAACGGATTAGTCTTGAAAATGCTGGATACAATTTTCGGGAAACACTAAGGTAGAATCATTCTCTTTCCTCCAGATTTAAGATTCCACTATATTGTAAAGTGTCTTACGCTCTAAATGATCTTTCTGGTTCTGCTTTATTTCAAGATACCTTTAAACCCGCCTGTAACAGAATTTGAAAGGTACGCACACCCCCAATTTTCTGTTCTTTTGTTAAACATCGTTTAACAAAGGCTTTCTGAGTGCAGTCACAGAGTGCAGTCACAGAGAACTTATGGCGTAATGATTTTGTCTTCCATGCTCAGATATTTTTGGTTTCTGCATGAACTCAATCGTTAAAATTCCCACTTACACAAAGAGAGTGCAAGCAACCTTGTGGTGCGCGATGCACACGAATCGCCTTCTTCGTGCGCGAGGCGCATAAAGTTACAGAAACATTGTTTATTAGTGTCCATGCGGGGCCGAACAATCCCTCTCTTTAAAAGTAATTCAAAAGTAACAATTGTGTATATTTTGTGTATTGAAAAGAGACCAAAAGAATCAGTGCATAGGACGATCACTGAGTTAGCTCTGTCATGGGGTTAATATTGATTGATCTTATACCACGAGAGAAGGGTGGACTATACCGCAACTGTCTTCTACTTCAACTCTTCATAAGACCGCTCTCAGCAGCTTATGTGAAAAGAAACGAAGAATCTGCAGCACTGCAACATCATTTCCCAACAAAATAGAACACCCATCTGAAGCATTTATATTTCCTGCTCCATTCAGCTCGTTAATAGGTTATACAAGACAAGACTCACTATTAACCTCAAAGGCAAAACAAGCGGAAACGTGACCGTTAATTGACGTATCAACTTTGATTACACGTGCCATCTTTGAAATAATTATGGCGAAAAACTGTACAAGCTTTGACATGGTTGTATGATGTTGGTGACACCACAAAGTCCCATTGATATTCAACTTGGTAAGACTAATCAAGAACGCAGCGAAATAGAACTTAGTTCTTTCTCTTTCAAGTACAGATTACGTCCTTGTATAAAAAAAAAGAAGAAATACCACAATGAATGTAGATGGGACATTACAGGTGCCCACATGGCAGGTTGTAACATTTCAGTTAGTGCCTTCGCCAACCAGTAAAGGTCAATGTACATGGATGTGAACATGATATATTTCAAACATGATATATTTTCCATCATTACCAATGTCTTAGTGTTGGATAAAATAGAGGAATACCGGGGTTTTCCAAGGTGGGAGGAGTGCTCACCAAATTATTCATTATACGCTTATGACACTTTTACCGTTCTTACTACTACTCAAAAGAACTCAAAGTTACAAACTAATATATACACATGTACACAGGTCTGTGCTTTATCCGCAGTGAAAAACGCGCTCCTCTTCACAGACGGTGATATCTGTTAAGAGATCTCGGCACACACAAACAAGTAAACAATTGCAGAATATCAGAACTACAAAGCACTTTAAAAATGACATAACTGTATACTTGTTGAATTTCACGACATGTATTCATTCTGCATGAGAGGTGAGTTCCTCAAATATCTGCGTATCAAATCAAAGTGTGAAATTACTGTATTATACTAAAGTTGTCATGATATTGTCAAATGTAAATTTATACAACTATTAATCATTTCAATGTTTAGCATGGTAAAATTAAGCTTGAAGAGACATGGAAGTATAACTTCTTGAATTGACGTCAAATACTACAAAGATATTAAAGTAATGGTGACATCAACTGCAACAAAGCAGATAGACTCCAACTGTGATTTACTCAGATCTATGAGTTATTTACAAATCATCAAATGCAAGCGAAGATAATGCAAGAATAAACATGAGTATATAAACTAAATATTGTCACAATTTGCTCGTGTATAGATCTTGTTGAATACTTTATAAATGCACAGTTTCTTTTCCTCTGACTGTAATGACTTGATAATAATTACGGTTTCTTACTCAAATCTAGCGGAGAGTCGGAGTGGTTGGAAGAAACCTTATCATACCCTCTTTGCTGACCAGATGGTACCGATAAGCTCCTGGACAGGTCAATCACAGACCCGTGCGATACCTCTGTCACTGGGCTCGACTTGGGTGCCGTACCGTTAATTCCAGAAACAAAAGGCTGAGAGTCGGTCTCCACAGTTGATCGCTGACTAGGGTTCCCTCTAATCGACGTCATATTGAATTCGCGTCTGGATGATTGTAGCAGATTTTCCGTTGTGGGATTGAACTTATTTGTAAGGCCCCTAATTTTACAAGGTATTGACCCATTGGTTGGTTTGGAACACAGTTCTCCGGGTACAGGGACTTCGGAGAGCGATGCGTATCGTCGCTTTGGGGGACGATCTTGGAAGTTTCCTATTGAGACATCCCGCATCCCGCTGTTGAGCGCATCCCTACGCGGTTGCACGTTAACCGGAAGCTGAGAAGGATTTCTTTCTCCTGGATATCGATACGGCGGTGGTAACCGAACTGGTAAAGGCAACAAGTGGGCAGGGGATGAGGGCTGGTTTGGAGGCACTCTTTTGGCCATGGTGCCCTGAGGAATTACTGGCAAATCAGGGATGGGCGTCCGTAACCTCAGAGAATGCGGAGCAAGATGGCGCTGGATAGGCAATCCTAACTGAGGAGGCATCGGGTGCGGGGAAGAGAGAGAAGGGGAGGGCCTCTGGAAGGAAGGCCTTGATGAAGGTTCCATAAACATGGCTGCTGACGAAGCACCAACATTTCCGAGCCTCGACATACTGGTATTGTTGTTAAACTGTGCAAAGCTTTGATAAAGGGACTCGGATGGGAGTGAAGACACTTTCTGCGAGGCTGATGCCACGCTTGTTGAGAAATGAAAGTCGTCTTCTGATCTACCTGGTACGTTTTGAGCGATTCTCATGTCAGTTTGCTCATTCGCGGCTGAAGATTGGTGCGGTCGAGGATTGACTCCGGGATAAGGTGCAAGAACTGGATTAGGCAAAAAGTCTGAGTTTGGAACAGTTTGAGATTTTCCATTGAAGGGATATCTTGGTGGAAGTGTGAGCTTCTCACGGAGTGGTGGATGCCCGCTGCTACCATTAGCTCCAGCTATGACGTTGTCTTCTCTACCCAGTCGATCTTTGAAAGGGTAATCTGGAATTCTCATCTCTGATCGGGAAAGGAAACCTTGCGAATATTCCCCGAATGAGTCCTTATCACTGTTTGCCGAGAGAGCTTGTGAGTAAAGTTTGTCCACTTTATCCAGCGAGTCGGAGAGTGCTGTGAGCTTTGCATAATCAAGTGCCTCCAGTTCATCTTGGAAGATATCATCCACTGCACCTTCCGAATGGAGACCGTATTTCTTTCGCAATCGAATCTCTTCCAGAACGAGTTCTTGATGAAAAAGGCGCTCAGTTTCAATTCTGCGGATTGCATCCTCCGTTCTATCAACATCTGTGATTCTTCGCGTCGCCAGTTGTCTAGGTTGTGGACCTTCATCCTCTGCTAGCACGCCATATCGCTTTCGCACCGTTTCATCTTCAACCATGTAGCAATCAATGTCTGGTTCTTCTGGAGGGAATAGGGTCGATTTGTAAGCGTTTACAGCACCTGCATTGTTATGCCCACCAGACAAGAGTTTCTCAAGGTTATATTGAGGAGGTCTGCCGAAGTTTCCAGATGTAGGGAACCCAACGTCTGTCGCTGGAAGAGGTCGTGGTCTCATATTTTTGATAGCTTCAGCTCCTGGCTCGATCTGCCGAGGAACGAGGCCACCACCAAAGGTTTCTTTATGTCTGTTTTCAAGCTGCTCAAGACGAGATAGAAATGGATATTTTGGCGGCATATATTCTGCTGGATGCCTAATGTCTGTACCTGGGGAAGTATAAACTTGCACCTGTGGGGTTTGAGAGGACATATTTTCAACTAAGGGTGTAACGACGTCAGCTTTTCCTCGTTTCGAAGATTTATCATCCTTCTTAGTATGGAGACGTTCGAAATGCCGGTGCAGATTGGACTTGATTCGGAATTTCTGCGTACAAACGCTACACTGGTATGGTTTGTGTTCATTATGTGTCAACATATGTCTTTCCATTGTGCTCTGGTTGAGAAACCTCCTGGAACAGACAGGACAGAAGTATCGAGGACGAAGATGGGTTAACAGGTGCATTCTCATGTCCTGCTCAAACTGGAAGGACACTTTGCATGCGACGCAACGGAAGAAACAGCCATGATCGGTGAAGATTGTTTCTGTGTCAGGAATTTCTGTCGCCAAGCTACTTCTCCTCGATTTCATCATACTAAAACGTTCCCGTGGTTTGCGACGTCCAGGTGTTTTCTGCGTTGACGCTTCCTGTTCAGATTTCGTCGATTCCCGAGAGCAATTCGGTGCTGTCCCGTCTGCGAGATGAACGCTCCCGCTATTGTTTTCCTGCTGTTCTTCGTTTGTCCCGCCAAGTGGAGATGCTGCAGAATCTTTCGACTTCACCGCAGAGTCAGGATTTGATTTTTTCCTTTCTTTATTTGCGATTTGATGATCATTCGCTTGGTTTTCCCGCGGTGGTTCTTTAGGTCCCTTAACTGTTTCTTTAATGATTGTGGTGATAAGAGAGGACAAACTTATGTGTGTCCCAATAGGGCTTACTTTTGATTTGTCCTCCGCAGTGGAACAGCGCTCACATTTTTCAGGCAGATCTGGAGCAGCATCCTCTTGGTCATCTCGCTTTTCGGTGCACTTTTCTTTTTCTAGTCCTTCCTGTTCTGGATTTTCTGCTTTATTTGCAATAGTATCCGCTGTAGCTCCAGCACTTTGCTCGGAAAGGCTTTCCCCTGCGTCTTGCTGACTGACAAGGGCACCGTTCTCCTGGCTGCCACGAGAGTCAACCGATCGCAGAATGTCGGGCGCTGCCATGCTGTTTTCCACTGGGTCCTGTTTCTTTGAGTCTGTTTCAGCTTCCGAAGAAAGCTGGCTCTCGGATGCTGAGGAACTCATCCCTGGTTGGTCTATTTCTAGTCCTCTGTAATCATAAAATAATTGTCCATCCGGTAATCTCAAAATTAAAACATCAGGAGGGTGTTGTCCCTTTCTGATTTGCAATCTTGTTTGATGACTCTTGCAATAAACACTTTCTCAGTGGTGCTTGAGGAAGAAAGAAGTGCAAAACATTGTCCAAAAATGCATTAAGCATATTGCAGGATGACGCAAGAAACTTGGTCTCATAATCACGGAATCAAAACTGGGAAGATTTGCACTTGAAACACTGTGCAGCAGCTGCGGGAGACACAATGACTGTAAATTGTCCTGTGATGGTTGCACGTAGAATGTTTTGCAGTGCTGTGCGATCATGTGGCACACCTCTTGGTTATCAAGGACGCATAGCTCGAAGCTTACAGTCCAAATATGATTTGGCTTCCATTCAGCTTGGTACAATAACTCTCAGAGTTATGCTAGTGCTCCTCAGTGGTTGCGCAAAAAGTTCCACGGCTACCCACATGCTGTCTCCGTTTGACAAAAGGCGCACAAAATCTTTCTGAATGGCAGCTCCCCGCGGAAACGCATCACTGCGTTTTGGGAGAGCTGTGTTGTTTGGTAGAGACAAACCTATAGACACTGATTCTGCTTGCACGGGGCTCTCCATTGCAGTAGTCTGACCTTATGGTAAAATATCGCATTCTTCTCTTAAAGAAAAAACAGCTTGACGTTATGAATATTATCTTAAAAAGCTGGGGTATTCCCATGGCATGATGAAAAAGGTTGACAAGAGAAAGGCGATATCCTTTATGGCACAGTGTTGAATGGTATACAGCAGAATCGTTTATGAACAGGAAAGTAATGAGGCACACAGAGGGTTAAAGTTCGAATGTGTCTAGTATCATGAAAATGAGATAAAGTTGATGCTTTTAATCATATCAAAATCAAGATTCGTTCAAACCAATTATTTGTTACCAAGTGCATTCATATGTAGGGCCTACATGTAGGCCTTTTCTCAACGTTTCTTGAAGAAAGACCCTTGTCATTTTCCCCGCACTAAAAAAGTAAAATTTTGTGAGCCTTCTTTTATCTCGAAGATTTTTTTTCTTTAAGGACATGGAAAGCACTTGGAGCATTCACAAAATTTCATCTGTATACGTGACGTTTGTTTTAGAGGAAGGTTTTGCATGATATTCATAACGATAACCCATTGATGTGACAAATGACAATAAAAGGTAGTTTTCCAAGGTTTAAATCTAGCCATCAAAGCATAAATGTTGATACTTGACACTCATTTTGGTAAACCACAAAGGGTTCAAAATGCATGTGCTGGATTAGTTTGCAATTCTCCTCGTTTTCTCATTGTGTAGTTCACTATATAACTATCTGCTTTACACTGGTTGTCTGTAAAACATTAGTTGCCTGAGAATCATATTTAAAACTTTGTTGATTGTGTCGATAGTATACATAGCTATTCATGGTGTATACAGCACCGGTGTATTTACAGGAACTTGTAGAGTTAAAATCATCTCAAAAATTTTACAATCTCCTAAGTTCACGGGATCGAACACTTCTGTTGAAATATCCCTCGGGGAAATCAAAAGCTACCCTTGGTGACAGGACGTTCTTGTAATATGCTGCACCGAAAGTATGGAAATATCTCACTTTGATTGTGAGGCAAGCAGATATTCAATTAATGAGTTTAAGACCAGGTTAAAAACTCATTTTTTGAATAATGCTACTTAGGTTTGAATAATGCACGTCATATCTATAATTTTATAATGCGCATATCGGCAGTAGAGCATTATTACAGTAGCAGCGCAATATAAATGTCCTTTATGATTATTATCAATCCAGCAAGTCATAATTAATCTGGATTAATTCGACCTAGATATGATCTGGATTGATTTAAAGTTCGACGAAGTAAGCAACCATGATTAGGATGTCTTTGGTGTTAAGATTCTTCTTCATGGAATTTGATAATAAGGACATATATGCTTCTCATGCGCAGGTACAACGATCTACTCCGAATGGGGCAGACACTACGTTGCGACTATGTAAATCATACACATAGACACACACACACACACACACACACACACACACACACACACGAAAACAAACATACACACATACATACACACATACACTCATGAAAGCAAAAAAAAAAATCAAAATTCCATGCTGATACCACTGCATTTCTCTTGCATTATGTTTCGTCAGCATGTGTAAGGGCAAGAACAAAATGCAAAATTCAAATAAAATGTGCATACAATATGTTCGTAATACATAATTCTCACGGTATATAACGTGGACTGACTTTCTGCAACTCAGCTGTGACGGAGCGTTGTTTGAAAGCTCTTTTGAACGAGTCGTAGCCCCAGAGAAGGTTCTATAGAAGACGAAGATTTATATCGAGTAACGCCAGGAGACACTCGACATCACATAGGCTTAAACTACATTATGTTTTGTTCGTGCAAAGTCACACGCGTTCAAAATCGCGCGGACAAACCTGAAAAAAAAATGAGTAAGGTTTGTTGTAGTATCGGCCCTACTCCGTGGAAAAGCATCGATTTACAGGCTGGTGAACGATTATTTCACCCATCAATATCATGGGATTCGATTAACACACTCTCGTTCTTTCAGCAATTTTTATAATCTTCAATTTTTTTGAATATTCATTTCGTAAGGCGTCATATTCCATCTAATCCCGAGAGATTGGGAAAGCTTCCCTGTTGGAAAAAACGGTGTCCACTGTGTGAAGCACAATGTGAAGCACAAAGTGAGGCACAGTGTGTCGAACACATCGTGAACACAATGTGAAATCTCTTCATATTGTTATATTCGACCATTTTACATTGTGAACACGTTTTTGAATCATCAATTCACAGTGTGAACACTCTGTGAAAAAGCACGCCACAGTGTGAAATCATCTTTATAAAGTTCAAGTGTGTTCACATAGCCGACTATGTGAACACACTTTGAGCACACTTCTGGACACTGTGTCCTTTCCATCAGGGTTATCTATGAATTGATATAAACTATGCATGGTATCTTGCTGTGAAATATAGGGAAATGTATATATTCAGGCACAACAGTCTTCATGTTGGTTGATAAAGGTAAAAAAGAGAAATGTTGGAAATTCTTCATACGTTTACGCCTGAGACATTTATCATAATCACTTATTTTTTGCTTCTAAAAAGTCTCATCGGTGAACGTGAGGGCGTGGGATCTTTTGCACGAACTGATAAGAAAGCATCATTATATTTCGTTTGTATGCGTATAAGTCAATTTATCTAAAGGAGCGATCACACATCGCCGGTTTAGATGGCGGTTCATGGCGGTTCGGCAATTCGCCGTGCTCCGCCAAAGACCGTGTTCACACCGTACACAAACCGTGGTCATCCGTCACTCATCCGCCATAAACCCTGAGAACCGCGAGTAACTGCCAGAAAAATTAAACATGTTTAATTTTTGGTGGCGGTCTTGGCGGTTTGAAATGGACCGTGTTCAATACGCCGCTCACCATGTAAAGAACGCATCCTCCGTGTTTGCACCGCAAGATCCGTGATAATGCCGTGTTAACACCGCCATAACTTTTCATGCAAAAACAAATGTAGAACTTAAAAGAGAATAATGCCTCCGGCGACACTTCGTGGCGGAGCAATAAAAAAGAATGGAAAAGGGGCAAAGGGATGAACCCATAACACAAGATCGGGTAAATATATTGAATGATAAAGTGTCATTACTTTTTTTTTTAACACATAGAGTAACAAAAAAGTTTAATGTTCAAAAAGTTGCTAGGTATGTTGAATAGTACATCAGTTACATTAAAAGGTATTTTCGTAATTTTGTTAAAGCTTACCATAAAAGATGGCCGGCTACGTGAATCTGTAAGTTATACACAGAAGACCTATGTACATATATTGTATGTTGGTTCTGCTTTGGTGATTATGTATGCCTTTTTGTAAGACTGCATGTTGATACAGATATGTTGAAACTTAAGAGAGTAGAGGGAAAAGCGATGTTGAAACTTGAAAAAAAAATACCATTACGTGAACTTGTAAATTAACAGGAAACTATGTAGATATAATTATACTGTATTCTTCTTTTACATGTATGTCTTTTTATTGATTGTTGTTGGAGATATGTGAAAACTTAATCAAGAAAGAGAAAAAAAAAGAGATTTTGAAAAAAGCAAGTACTAATTATGTGTGCATTTCTTGATATAGGCCTACCGATATATAAACCTGCAAATGAACAGGAACCTTTGCAAACTATGTTGGATCCTGCTTTGCCATGTATGTCTTTTTAATGACAGTTAATACATATTATATTTTAAAAGTTAAAAGAGGGAGAAAAGAGCATATTGAAACTTGAAGACAATTGCTTATTGCATCACTTGTGTGAATTTGTAAATACACATGGGGTTACCACGTTTCGCCATTTCTTTTAAATTGTGATTTCCTAACAAAGCAATACGCTCCTTGTTGAAACCCATTGAAGACGAGTGAAAGGGCTCTGATTGCATCCAACTACAGGGGCTTGGTATGGACTCCTCCACCTGTCGGGGAGATCCGTGTTACTACCGCGCCAATCCGCGTTAGAGACGTGTTTAAAACGCATTGAGAACGTAGATACATCGCGTTTCATTGCTTTCCGCCATCGTTGGGACACGGTTCACGGCGGTTTGAGAACCGCCATGAACCGCCATCTAAACCGGCGATGTGTGATCGCCCCTTAAGATTAAAAAGCTCTCTCTCTTTTCTGTCTGTTAGTTGCTGATCTGCAGGTACACGTGACTGTGAGGTGCGCTTGATGAGAACATGAGCAATGTGCTGCTGAGAGGTAAGATGAAGACGTTGAAGGACAATAGTCCTCAGTGTGGTTCTGTAGCTGAATAGGTAACTGATTCCACAATTTGGTCCCATAACGGAGAAAGCACGATCATTTGTAATGATGATATCATTAATTTGAATAGCTCTTTTAGTGCTAGCACTCCTCTACAACTAAGGGGTATTGCCTTTCCATTCAATTCTGAAGAAGTGCAGAAATATATTTGCTTACCTATAAGATAAGAAATTAAGATAAAGGACCTTGTAGAAAGATGTAAGGTACAGGACAAGGCTTAAGTATCTCCCACTACAAGTCTAGAGTGTCACCCAAAACATGAGTGTTCTGTCTGGCATCATTTCATTGGTGAAAAATGTTGATGACCGGTCTCCCCATAAGCTACTGTTGGGCAGATAATTCAGGAAATTCATGAAATTACGTTAAAATTACTTAATAAACGTAATGCCCTTTTAGGGGATAACATTTGTACTTCAGGATAGGTTTTGCTCAACGAGAAAATATATAAAAACATTCTGCTTCTAAAAGCAATATAACTAACCAAATAATATATATGTATATAATATATATATATATATATATATATATATATATATATATATATATAATATATATATATATATATATATATATATATATTCCACATTGTCATATACGCATGGACAGATACGTAATAATATTCACGTACTATATTAACTCACATTTCATTTAAAAGAGGCGCATGCATGAACGGAGTTTGTCTATATAGTTGAGGCATTAAGTGTGAGAGGGGATTAATCTATTTTTTTTTTCAGACGAAAAAAAAAAAATCCTCGTATATTCTGTCCAAGGAGGTGAATCTCCCATGTGTATCACATATTCAGAAGCTACGTGTTATGTTTTTTTTTTTCGTTTTGATTTGATTTCATTCGTTTTGTTTTGAAAGAGATGACATCGTCCGGTACAAGAATTACTTTGTGTCCTTCAGACTAAGAGAACTAAAGAAGCAGAAATACACAATAGCAGAATCCTGTAGAAGGACTGTGTCGCAAGAGAACATTTTTTTTTATAGCTCTTACAATTCAGTGAACACACTCGTTGCATTTCTTTGTATTGTCTTCAGTAGACCCTGCAAATCCTCACATAACGATATGAAAACATTCTGTTTAAACCCGGGTGTGGTTCTCAAACATGAGGCACCAAACAAAATGATGAAAATGACAGTTTTGTCCATGAAATGTCAATGCATAAATGTGATCATCCATATTTGCGAAATTCATCTTGTCATGCACGCAGTAATGATATCCCTGTTTTCGAGAATTTCATAAGCTTGTTTTCACGACAGTGTAATTTCCATACGAAGGTAAGAATCGAAACACTTTGCTACATTGCCACGATTGACTGACCCACGCCAAAAACAAAAACAAAAACAAAAACGCACAAACCACTGCCTTCAGATTTATGGAAAGAAAATATGTCGCTCTGAAGGTTTCATCAAGGATTGTTTGTGCGGAAGGAGTGTGAAATAAGAACATTTGTAACCTCTTCTGCACAAACTCCAGATAGTCAGATAGAACAGTTGATCTCCCTTAAGCGTTACCTTTTCTTCCATTCAAAAACAAAACAAAACCGAAGATGAGGAATTTCTACCAATTAACGAACTGTAAAGATCTTCAAGGGATACACTAAATCGTTTCTATGACAAGTACGCCTTAAGTAGCGATAACACAGTTTTGAGTCTTTCTTCTTTCTAGTGTATATATATTTTTGATAGCAAAAGTATGCTACACATTCAATAGAAAACAAAGGCAACAGGGAAATAATTCAATCGATTTCATACGCTTACATTGTAGACTCATACATCAATGTCTCGTTCTTCTTGACTTCATAACAATATAATAGGCCTACTGATTTAAGAAACTTTGGCTGTCTTTGATATACCGAACTACATTTTCAACCAATTTTTTTTTTAGATGCCTGGTGTATATTCTCCCCCCCCCCCCCCCCATCACATTCCTGTGGTGCCTCAGTCATTTAAAGAATCGTCCTCGGATTTTTTTAAATCTTTTTGTGGATGAAATCATAATCACGAAGGTTTTACGTTGAAGGCCTAATAGAGGCCGATGAACCGTGAAACAGTTAGATTTCTCAAGATGTTTATTCAGAAAATGGTAGAAGATTGTCACACTGACAATATTAAGAGTGATTTAAAAGAAATAAAGATTTTATCTCTAGTAGTGCCAGGCAAATAGTCGAAGGTGAAATTGTCACAGGTAAACATTTCGGGATCATCTCATGAGACCAACACCCATGAGTTATACGACAAACGAGTTCGATATTGATAAAATGGTTCATGAGTCAAACAACCCATGAGCTTATAGGCAGGCAAGGCCCACGAGTCCGACACTTGGCGAAAAAAATCTCATAAGTACGACACGAGTCAAACAAGGCCAGAGAGTTCGACACACGCCCATCCCCCCCCCCCCCGAAAAAAAAAAAAAAAATAATGTCCACTAGATCACATTCTGTCAATTGGCTTCATATGTCGGTCTCGTGTACCTTTTTTTTTTTTTTTTTGCTGGGCCTTTCTTTTTACTACTGGGCCTTGTTTGCCTAGTGTCTCATGGGCTGTATGACATGTGGGCTGTATGACTCGTGAGGTGTATGACTCGTGGGCTATATGACTCGTGAGGTGTATGACTCGTGGCCTATATGACTCTTGGATGTTGAAGTAGTGACGTGCACCCAACATTTCAGCTGTAAAGAATGATGGAGGGTATAAATGGAAGAAGTAACATATCAGGTTTTCATGGAATTAATTGATATCTTGGTTGATCTCAACAGATCCCGTTTTCAAAGTGTGTGTTATGTGTAATCTCGGGACAGCGATGTGGCACTCACTACACGTCACTTGGCCCAGGTGTACACTGGACAAGCCATGGGTACCTGGCATGGATGGGGCAAAATAATTTCAATTTCATGTATGTTCCTTATTCAAATAATACAAAAATATTACGACTTAATATTAGTTACCTATACATAAGGTTTAAAAAGTAGCAAGGAGTTGAACAGGAAATTACATTCTTTTTTAAAGGGTGGAAAGAATTGTAGATAACAATGTGCATGGATAGCACTCTATTTGAATCGACATCTTCACAGATACTTTCTTTCTTTTAGTTTATTCGCATGATGTGCGGCAACTGGGGCGTGTATAAGGGATAACCCGAAACAGTTCCCCCAAAAGAAACGAGAAGTAAGTCGAGACATAATACCAAGAGATAGACAGACTGGATGCTCATTCTGGTTACGTTGAGTGCGTCACACTTTCACACTTTGCTGCCCAGAATGCATTGTTAATGTTGGTGATGATGATGAAATCGAGGATATCTGAAAACAATTAACCGTAGGGACTGTGGTTAAATAGCCAGATAGTGCCAAATAACATGAATACTCCACAGCTACGTAAATGTTTTGTCATTTGTGATAGATCAGTAACCGCTGGAATTTCTGATGCAGTATCAGATTGTTCTTCGTTTTTTGTTGTTTTTTATAATGTTTAATATTCGTTTGTTTGTTTGTTTGTTTGTTTGTTCTTCGTTTTTTTTTTTGAGTGGTTGTTGTTCTTTTTTCTTTCTTTCTTTTCCTTTGCTGAACTTGCCATAATGTCATCTGTGGTTCGATACACAAAAATTGATAAAAATGCACAAATTGTTCTAAAACTGTTAAGAATAACTTTTAAATGAGAAATGAAAACAACTGAGAACTTTAACAGCCGTAAGACGACATGGTACATTTGTTGTTGTCGTTGTTTGTTTGTTTGTTCGTTTTTGTTTTAGTTTTTGCAATTTTACAATATTACTTTACAATTTGCCCATTGATGTTTGAATGAATGTTCCTCAGTCACACACACACACACACACACACACACACACACACACACACAAAACCCACCGCTATACGATAAGCACGGTCACTGTACGGTTGTTTCTATTAAAATAAGCCCGTTTCCTCATATGTTTCATTTCTATACGCAGCTCTTTGCGACTTCTTTGTTCCTTCAAGTTGTATTATTGCTCATTTACTTCTCGACATGCCATCTGTATCGACAATGATCAGCTTTCTTTGGCATGCAGCAGTTGTAGTAGCATCAATGTTGTAACCCAGAGACCTTTAGCAATGATAATCTATGATGATGAGTATTGATGATGATAGCGTTGATGATGATAGATATGACTTGTAGGATATTAAGAAATAGTTCACCTGTGATCGTAAAAGATTTAACTTGTCATGGAGCATGTAAACCTTATAGACTGCTAATTCTTAACTCTTCAGGTAACTATCTCTTCCTTACTTATTTCAGCATGTACTTGCGTTCCCTTCACCCAGTGGTTTCCACAGTTCGTTATTCCGAAGGTGCGTCAGTTCGAAAATGAAATAAGTTTCGTTCTTCGGAAAGTTCGTTTATCCGAAAATGAAATAAGTTTCGTTATCCCAAAGGTTCATTAATCGAAAAGTAAAATAAGTTTCGTTATGCCAAAAGTTCGCTAATCCGAAAATGAAATAAGTTCAGCTCGAAACCAGGGAAATCATGCAGGCTCGAGAGCTACACTAGTCAAAGAAGGAGGTCTAGGGCAATTACCCCCTGGGCAATTACCCCGCACCCTTTCCCTGGCCCTAATCCTAATCCTAATCCTAAACCTAACCCTGGCCCTAACCCAAACTCCTAACCCTAATCTTTACTCTAACCTTACCACCAACGCAGTATTTAGCCGGGGGGTAATTGCCCTCTGGGGGTAATTGCCCGGATACGCAAACAAGGATCACGAAACCATTGTTGCATCACGGGGCATAACGTACGCAAGACGGTCTCGTTGGCCTAATTTGCCTAGTGTCGGTCTTGTGGACCTTATCTGCCTAGTGTCGGGCTCATGGGCCTTATAATTGCCTATATAAGGGTTTGTTGTTATTGTTGTTGTTGCTTTGTTTTGTTTTGTTTTGTTTTGTTTTGTTTTGTTTTGTTTTGTTTTTATTTTACTTTTAGTCTGGTGTAGTGCTCGTGGCCTATGTGAGTCGCTGGTGTGGAGCTCGTGGGGTGACCCCATGGAAAGCCTTTATTAAAGCCCTTGTAGAGAGGTGTGAAGCTATCAGAAAAAGGAGAAAAGTGAAGATAACAGACACGCATGAAACTATCACAGTAGTCATAATTATTTCTGTGTTCGTTTAACCCCGGAAGACAGACTTTTAGTGGAATGAACTTTTGTTCTTTCATATTATCTTGTTATTCTTTAAGAGCTTCCGCGGGAGGATGAAAACATATTCTTACTCACCAGCAATTTCTAACAATGTTAAGGTTACGAGAGCAACTACTCCATGGACCTCAGAGCTATACACAATTTTTTTTTTAACCTACAACAAATCATTGCATGTACACAATTACCGGCGCACAATGAAGAAACATCAACGCAGGAACAATTTTTCTGACTTCCACCGATAGCTGGCGCTGCACTCTACTATATTAATTATTCAAACACCATTCTCTTCTCCTTCTTCGTAGCCAACTCGGAGTTTGGATCCATCATCATCATTGATATTACTAGCCACAAGACGTCACTGCTGAGCTTTCGATTACCCCGTAATAATGGTTGTACCCTTTGGGGGTTGAAAAGAAAACGGAAAATACTCAAGTTGTATTCAGAGTAGAACGACATTTTTTTAATGATTTTCATTAAAGGAAGAACATCAAACAAAACTAAAACAATGCGCAAAATGCAATGTTTCAGATTCATATGATTTGACAAGCAATGATATTGATAGTACGCATGTTGACTAAGGTGAAATTTCTATACATACAAATCTTCATATCTATTCTTTTAATACAATCAATTATTTTTAAAAATCCTTCTTTCGCAGTTAAGTATTGAAAAGCAGTCATTACCTTTAGCAGCGATTCATTTTATAATTTTGATTTTTAAGGGAGTTTATATTGAATAACTGAATTATCGGCAAGGGTACATTTCGTATGTTTGTTTGTTTGTGTGTATGTGTGTGTGTGTGTGCGTGCGTCTGTGTGTCTATGTCTGTGTGTGACCACAATGGCAGGGTTGTTAGATGAACATACAATCGATCTCCTAATCTTTATTATAATTTGCCGATATGGTTGCATCTATAATCAATATTCGTTCTAATATGTGAGATCCCGTAACTTTCCTTATTCTATTTCATATCTGTAGTTTAAAGGTTTTATGGCATACAAATGTATATTGATTTGTGTTGATTCATGATACCCTCACCTTTGCGGTGAAAAGAGTATCTAGAAACACTCCATATATTTTCAAATAATTTCTTCTTCTATTTTTCTTCAAATTACTTGGATACGCCCACAAAAAAACAACATTAACGAACCTTCCAAATCAAGATTCTGGTTGTGACCTCATCTGTCAATCATTGCTGAAATACTGAGTAATGTTTAACAAAGGACATTGAAATGCACCTTCCCCTCAACTCAGCATAACTTGCATGTTCCTATGGTGTTATTAATGTGACTTACAAAAGACATGGCGAGAGAACATGCAAATGAAGAAAATTTGAACATGTAGAAAATTGTCGAGTATACTCCGTAGGTGTCTGTGGGACGTGTGTGTTATAACAAGATCAGGTCGTGTTGAACAGGTTATCTTCCTCGATTGTTATGTACAATTTTATTTGTTAGAATTAACTTCATTTACTCGTATCAAGGTTAGTAGGCTGAGAGGTAGATTTTGGCGAAGCGCAAAGCTCTGATCTTTTACCGCGACCAGATTCCAATCTGGATACAACAAGAACAAAGTAAGTTATGAGGAGGATCGTGGAGAAAATACCTGTGCACCAGACTGGGGCATACGTATTGTGCAATGTTCAGTCAATCTTAGCCACATGCACATTCTGTAGAATGGATAAAAACATGCATGAACGTTACAGAAGCAGGGGAAAAACAATCACGAGGGGGTAAGTGACAATAGGTATTGCCGAAAGAGTGCAACTGAGCTGAAATATTTTAAGATTAATCACGCTTCACTCATTGATTTTGTCTATCCTCATAATTTTTCTGGCTATTTTTTCCTCATCAAAAAATACACTACCTTTATGATAGATAGGCAACAACATTTTTACTCTCTACATGTTTCACTTCTTCGTTTCTACTTCCCACATTACTATTATCATTATGTGTCTATATGCTCTACTCTATCTCTCTTTCCCTTTTAGTTTCGTTCTCTCCCTCCTCCCCCCCCCCCCCTCTCTCTCTCTCTTGTTCTTTCTGATTCGTAACAAACCTGATTCTTTACAAATGAGATCAATCAACAAAACAGAGTTTACTTATATCGACGTGAAGGGTTCAGCGAGGAAGATTGCTCTATGTATGGACGAATATATGGCATGTGTTTCAATGCACTTCTCCTATACTGAACATAAGTTGCATGCTTCCATGTTACTAATATGATTAAAGATTTGGTATATTGTTTTTGGTTGAGATGGGCCTTTAGGTTTCCAACGTCGTTTAATGATGATTCTTTTGAGATGATTAGAAGCGTCTTATGAAATATAGAGGAGCATATAATTCTAATTGGAATTCAAACTTTATTTGATGAAAATTAGTTTCAAAATGGCTGAGATATCTGAAACAGAAGGATCCTAAGTAAAAGTGGAACCCGCCTTTTACTAGGATCAATTTGTTTTACTTTTTTTATCTCAGCCATTTCAAAACCAATTTTCATCAAATAAACTTTGAATTCCTCATAAAATTGTATATGCTCTGTGCATTCTAACGGTTGCTGCCAAATGAAATCACCATTTACTTATTTGAGTTTCCTTATCTTAACGATAGTGTCTTATCCCTACTTGGGGCATGACCTTTTAAAGATAACAAAGTATGACAAAGTGGTTTTAAATGGATCAAACCCGGAGCTTAAGAGGTTTAAAGCTCAACACAAATATCGGTACACAATAACGGTAGATAAACAACAAAATGCGAAGTGCCTTTTATACGGACTTTGACAACTCTATGGAATTACAACTCCATGTCTTCAATCGGTAGGCCTACTATACATACAGTGGAAATGTCGACCGTGACCCACAAGCTTGAACTACCTCAGTCACAATGTCAATAGTTTAGTCTAATATTAAAGGAGCTATGCAATGCCATTGCATGCTGACTTGAATTGATTCATAATACATGTACTACTGATCATCACTTCAGTGTTCAAACGAATATCCTAATAATGTGCCATATATTTTCTTCAGGTTACTCGGACACGCCCTCAAAACTCTCCCAAGCCAAGATTCTGCCAGTGACATCATCCGTCAATCATTGCCAAAGTAATGATTTGATTAAAAAAGACATTTGAAAGCGCCTTCCTCAAGACCGAGCATAACCTGCATGTTTCCTTGCAATGCATTTTGTTAATCATACCAGTAAGATGAGAAATATTATAAAACCTGATAGCGCATATTTAGATATTCATTTGGCAACATGTTGAGGGTGCCATGAATCAAGACAATGCATTTACGTTGCATGATTCCTTCCGCTTTGTTCGCTTTGATAAGTGATTGTTACATTTTGTCAAGAGTTTTCCTTCAAGTCGTATTTCGTTTGATTTCAGACGAACGGCTTGTCAATTTGCCATTCAGTATTATTCCTATTTTATCTTCCTTTTTGTTAATATCTTCTCCCATGTCATTTCTTTTGTAGAGTGTTGATAACAATTTTCTCAGTTTCTAAAATATTGTAGCTGTTACTATATTAATGGTGTGTGGTATGTACATGTATCGTAATCATTGTGTATACAGTGAGTCAACTCACTACGCTGCCCTACTCAGCGGAGGGGTTGGTGGGTAACGAATGTCTCAAAGCCGAGTAACTGATGTTTTTACAAAAGTTGGAGTAGAAATATAAATCCTACAGAGATACATTTCAGATATACTACTGTATTTTTGCGTGCCACAGTGCAATCTACAGCACAGTTTCTTCATGTACAAGAAATCACAGTTGTCTCAGTTGCCAGGGTGGGGGCAATAAAGGTTGTACTAGTTTGCTAGTGCATTACACAGTGTGTGTTATACGGTGTGCATTATACAGTATGCATTACACAGTGTTATGATCTTAAAGTTTCAAGTTTCAAGTTTATTTCATATTTCCATTTCTCAGTGATGGGATTACAAAATGATTGACAATAAAACAAAAGTACAAAACATATACAACCATATCTTATGTTTGAAGAAAAAAAGACAAACAAACATTACACACAAATATAAATGGTCATTTTCATCTGAGGATATCACAAATAAATGTCAGAAATATGATGGGGCCTAGATAAAAGCAATGACGCTTGTAAAAACTGTAGGTTCCCGAATTTATAGGCGTGAAATTATACGGAGAACGGACATGTTTATCTCGACCAACTTAAATTGTACCAGTGCAAAATCAGTATTAAAAATGAACTATCGAACCACATGAATACTTTAGACTGTACATATTATATCTTCCCCGGGGAAAGGGTAACTTGCATCTGCAAAGTTCAATTCTCATGAGTACACCTTAATCCATACATAGGGCCTGCTCACTCATCCCACGCGAGTATGTATATGCCCATGATTTTTCCCATGGCTGTAACTCAAAACACTGTATTAATCGGTGCCCATTTACGTCGATGAAGGGCAGTTTGTCAATCTGTTGCAATAAAAACAACTCGACGCAAGAATCATGCAAAAGTTCTGAGAGTGCTTTTACGTCAGATGAGGAAGAAAAGACATACAAAAAGGCTATAAAGACACAATGTTACGTTCAGAGAATAATGAACTTCATATATTTATTACAAATATTGCAAAGACATAATAAACCGTAAAATGATGAATAATTCTCGTATAATGCACACATATTTGGACAGAAATGTTAATCAAGATGAGACAGTTTAAAAACAAACTTTGCTTGCAGCAGTGTTTTCACGACAATGCAACTAGGTCTAACACAATCAAAAAAAAAAAAAGGTGAACAGAAAGGGTGCGGACAAAAGTAGCATTCCATGAATGTTATTTTTTAGAATATAGAATGATAATGTCTCGAATCAAAACAGGGCGAGGAAAATGGTGGTTTCATAGCCATCTTTTCTTAAGCACAGATTTAATTTTAGTGGAACGTGATATTACGTGATATTTTGTCAACGTGACAATCCTTTGATTCTCAGATATCTCTTATGAACATCATTATGATTAGTAATTTTAGTCATGTATATATCTCACAACATCGAAATATGACGTCTAAAATACTCGATACGCGGTGATACAGGCATATCCGTGAAAAATGTGGTTATAATACAATATGACTTGTATTGAAAATTCAGACCCTGGATTTTTCATCAATTCAGGGATTAACTTGAAAAATTGTGTGAAAAGTTTGGCTGCAAATGAACATCACAATTTGTTATTCCGGGACAAATATTATAGCAAATGGCTCACAGTTTGAGTATTGCCTTAGATGATGTCCAATTTAAAAATTGAAATGAATGGGAAATCATTTCACTATCAATTTGGTCATGTATCATTCATCGATATTCAAACTGGAGAAATTCCCTTTATATTTGACTGATTAGAGATAGTTTAATATGATAATCACACAATAGCTCAAGATTTAAAGGGATGGTACAGTTTCGGTTCAGATGGGGCTTTAGGTGTCCAACGGTTTTGATTAGTTTTTTTTTTTTTAGATAATGAGAAACCTCTTATTAAATATGGAAGAACATATTCTAAGAGGAATTTAAAGTTTGATTTTGATTTTGAAAAATGTTTTTTGAAATGGCTGAGATATCAAAAACAAAGCTATCTTAATAAAAGGTGGGACCCACCTTTCATTAGGATCATTTCGTTTTGCTTTGTGTTAGGATATCTCAGCCATTTCAAAATTGATTTTTAGCAACTAAATTTTGAATTCCTCTTATAGAATTACATGCTCTGTAACATTTTAAAAAGTGATTTCTAAATAAATTGCAAAAAAGTTAAAGACTGAATCATCACCTTAACTTATACTATACAATCCCTTTAAGTTATTTGAGCAATGATCATTTGCATGGTTTGATGACTATTCCTTACCCTGTACTGGCTTAAAAAGGCATTTTCTCTCTTCTCACATACACAAACATTTGACCTATGTCTCCGTTTGGCAAGCATCGAATAAAATGAAGACTTTATGGACATGTCCTACAAGTAACCACCGGTTTGTGTTTCTTCAAATAGAAACATCATACTAATGAATAATGTGGTGGCGCGAAATAAAATGCTATGTAACTTTTCAATCGATGATACTCCATTCGGAAAATATCATATATCATTTATGGAGAATACTGCAGTATGTATAGAAATTGATAGGACTTAATGATAACGGGCACCAGTGAGTAACACCATGGTTGATACCCTGTCCGGAGACGCATCAAGAAATGAGATTGCGATTGATACTACATGATGTTTGAACATATTGCAATCTCCAGTATAGGTTACTTAGGTCTTCATTTTGCCACGGTGGTTGTATTACTAAGAGCATGTGTTCTGCCATCATCCATCGACTTTGTGTGCAGTTTTTTAGGCCTGCATCTGAGTTCCTGGAACCAACCAGCAACATTAAGGTTCATTGGTCTTAAGCTGGATGTGCTCATCTCTATAACTTGCTCAACGGCGATCGCGTCACTCCGTGTTCGGTTCGGCGAGGTCTCGGAACTCCAGCCAGCAATGGCGGGAAGGCTGCGTGTCTTGTTCAGGGTCGGTCTCCTAGTCGAAGGAAAATTCTGCGACCCTCCTACTTTCGGTTTCTGTCCATCGAGCATGACAAGTGGATACCTTGTCCCGTAGTAGTCCTTGGGTCGTGCTTGCATGTAGGCTCTCGAGTTAGGTGACACAATGATACGGATGCCGCGATTATGTCCGTCTTTCTTTGAACCAAATTTGCTGGTGTTCGTCATGGGGGACGTTTGCGAGTTCGGCGAAGGTTTCGACGGCGGCATGAGTCTCTTCTCGAGTTTGCTGATGTCGACCCATGAGGATTTTGTTCGAGGAGACAGGGCAGTGATGCATTCAGGGAGGTGGGTTGAGTCCGTCATATCTGCACGCATCACAGTGGGTATGCTGCCCTGGAAAGAATGTTTGATGACCGGGATCCTTGGCAGCGATATCGGTTTGGGGTTCAAATACATAGCTTCTGTCGGGAAGGAGTCGACACCGTGGTCCACTCTCATCTGTGGACCAGAAGCCATTCTGTCGGGTTTGATCAATCGGGAAGAGTAGGTGTCTTTGGCATTTCTTGAATTCCGCGCCGATGTGGCGATGGCGGGTGCGAGCAGGCCAAGCGACCTGGCCTTCTGATGCAGCTCGAGTTCCGATGGGATAGGCCCCATCATGTAATAGTCGTAGTCGTCGAAATCCATCATGTCCGAGGAATTACGTACCGGAAACGTAACAGGGCGCGTAACACGGATGTCTGTTTGCTCAGGTCGCTCAGGCGAGGTTGAGCGTCGATTGGAATCGGAGAATATCTCTTGATATTGCGATTCTTCTCGTTGTGCTTGATTCGCTCCGCACTTGAACCCCCGCAGGCAATGTTCAGCTGCGAATGGCATAACTCGCCATTGTGTCGACAGGGGACATTACAAACAATGCACCGAACGCGTCGCTGTTTACATCTACACAATGCACTTATTATTTGTTCGGGCGTAATACAATTTCTCAATCTGTTTGTGTGTCCCAAAATATGACAGGCAGGAACCAGTCGCTATGGTAACAATTCAAAGCGGCGTTTAGTATTTGCTTGTCTCCGTTGTTTTGCATACAGTCAAATGCGCTTTTTGCTTCCATACGTGATCCATAATGTTCTGCATTTCTCCCAAATAGTCTATTCCCATTTACTGTGATCTTACACCCCTTTGCTCCAAATCGAACGATATTATATCATTCAATGACATACCTCCGCACTCGCTTCGGGGTTGTTAAATTTACCGTGGTGTTGTGAGATGTGCTAACGCACGTGATGAATCTTTCATAAGTTCTTTAACACGCAGTCGTAGCCATGTACAGTCTGATGATGAAGAAGTCCCTGAATTAGATCACCAGCAACAGATATTACGATGAATGAATCAAACTTTTAGATGATTGTAGTAGTATCTCAAAAAATATATGGCATTCCGTGCAATCCCTGTAGTCCACACAATCCTTGTATTTACCAACAGGGAGAGGAAAAGGAATTCACGACGACACAGTAGCAGGCGAACAATGCACCATGTAACTCCATGTAAAAGCACAGAAATATAGCAGCATCGCAATAGAGACCCTTTTACTGTTTGCACAGTTCAGCAAAGTCGTTGTGAGAGAATCCTTCTCCTCAATCCACAAATCATCCGATTAGTCTTAAACAATGTCAGATTTAGTAGTTGTGACTGTCGTTGATAAAATGTCCGACTGGATGTCGTCGTGCCGCCTGCAGTTCCCCGTGTGCTAAGCGACACTCGGTACAGAGCTTGATCAAACGTCCTTGTAGAGGCATTGACTATTGTCAACCTGCTAACAGACTATAGCGATACCATGAGAACCATATCGATCGGATCGAACGTCGAGTGGGTCCGAACCACGCGGCGCGATGAATGGAAGATGACCAAGACCACAATAAAGTCCTGGACCAGAACGGACCAGACCCTACCTGGTCGATTTGCTCGCCGCAGCTTTATTGGCCAGTAGGCCTACTCCATTGAAAGCGGCGCAGATAAATAATCAATCGACTGAAACATCACATTATTTCCCCCCCCCCTCCATCTCTCTCTCTCTCTCTCTCAATCTCATTTTCCCTTTCTGTTACGATGTATCTCACTGTATCTTATGACCTCTGTGCAAGATTTAAGGAAAATACACTCGATATTATCAGCAAAAGGTGGACTAGATTTCATAAATCATGACCGGCAAACTGTGCACATCAAAATACTGTCGTCTGCTCCGTGCGCCGTTTTGGTTGCGGTGTCTCGTTACTTCCTCTGAGTTCTTTGTAGATCACTTTTCACGCGCATTGCACACTTTACAAAGTTAATTCAGATAATGTTCACATCAGGCGGCATATAGAAAAGGCTTTTCAAATGTATGAAAATGTGATTTTTTTTTTTCAGTACTTCGCTGACACGCCTTCATTTTTTTTTTCATTTTTTCTTCCTTTTTGTGGCTGATGTTCTGTCTGCTGTGTAAAATGAAATGAAGCGATATGAGCGAGATTAGAAAATGGGCTGGCACATAATGTTTGCTTAAGTCTATTTTCCCATGACCTTATAGGTTCAGCCGTATATTTTCGTCACCTTCGCTCCACTTTCGGGTTTTCTCCCCGCTACCTCTCCCTCTCTCTCTCTCTCTCTCTCTCTCTCTCCGTTCATATAGAACCATTTTGTTGTTGTTGTTTTGTATTATCTTGGCTTACATGATAAAGGTTATTTTCGTTATCTTTTATTCGATAGAACATACACAAAAAGCCAGCCTGCCTGCGGCATGATCTGTTTTCGGTTACGCTGTATCACACCGTCCCAGTATCCAACGACTCACCAAGGAGCATTCGATATCGTTTTTGTTGGTGCCGGTCTGAATGTTATTCCCCTGATACTATACGGACCAATAGGATTTGCCCGTTTAATACCACTTCTAAATAGTCCTGATATCGGCTTATCGATGCAAATGAAACAATTCTTTTGTACCCTACCAAGGCAGTAAAGCCCAATAAGGATTGCATATAGCCCCCTAGGCTTGGCTATCGATTAACTATTTAAGATTGATCGGCTGGTCGGGAGTCAGGATAGTCAGCATTGCCGACTTCCTCGCGAAAAGAAAAAAAAAACGTCTGAGCCGTCTCTGGTTAAAACTGATTTCCTTACTCCGCTTAGAAGTATTTACTACCATTGTCTTAGAGGTTAACTCTCCCTAAGCATTATTACAGCGACCTATATTGATTTAACTTGATATATCTCCTTCATAATTTCGTCATACATTATGCATATTATTTTCGTAACAAAAGTTACCCATAATTAGACAAACGAACTTCAGGAGTGACAGTTAGTATACAGTTTTATCTATCCAGGTATAGCCTCTTCAGTGTTGCTACTGCTCTACCAGAGGACCCTGACATTATTATTACCCGAGCGTTGCCAGGTACCCATTTATACACGTGGGTCGAGAGGGACATGGTGGGTTAAAACATTTTGTCCAAGGACGTAAGCACTAGGCGGAAATCGAACTTGGGTCCTCCGATTGGGAGTTTTGTATGGGAGTCTTATCCACTGTGCCTCAGCGCCCACCAAGCTAACAGCTGTTAGCTTGGTGGTCAGGATAAAACATGCACATACTTTTGAATCATGAAACTCATCCACTTTGGCTGATTGGTGAATTGTTACAAAATTTTATGAGGTACTGTTTACCATTGGGAGCAGCTATCTAAAAAAAATGCTCAAGTTATCACATTTGATGCATCAAGGTCAGTTGTCTCACAAAACATCCTATACCATTACAAAAGTTCGCAATAAAGCCTTAAATATAATGAGATATCACTATTTTTTTCAATAAACAATACAGTAGACGGTTTATCCTAGAAACTAAATATTGTTCACATTTTGTGTATTTAACTTTACTTGACATTGATCATACTGATTAACGTTTTTACATTGGTTCTTTCTAGCTCTAATTCACATTTTTGAACTATTTCGAAGCATTAAAGCTGGGTTCTTGTTTCATCTGCAAATGGTAAATAGTACCTTTAACATCACAGGCAAAGATGGGGAGGATGCCCCCCCCCCTCCCTCCCGCTCTCTTTCGATGTGAGGGCCGTAAATTCCCATCGCACTCAAATTTTCAAAGTGTTTAGTGTAAAACCAGAGGAAAAGAAAATCATGGGCATACATACTTGGTGCGATATGTCCATGATAAATAGACAGAGGGTGGTTGACACACATGAGAATATATCTTTGTCATACAAAGTACAAAAAGAGACATAAATATTATATATATATATATATATATATATATATATATTTATATAATATTTATATCTCTTTATATTTATATATATATATATATATATATATATATATATATATATATATATACTTATTTGTATTTTTTATGTTTTTACGATTAAGGGTCAGGGGTGGTTATAGACGCCAAGCATTTTTTCTTCTTCTTCCGGTTGGAGTGCAGTCCACCATTTAGTGAATTACCAATTACTCGCCCTGATTAGTCTGATTCACTTGGCACAATGTCTTGCAGATTCAAAACTAGAATGGATTAATTCCAACTGATAATGACAACGCCATCAGTGGCCATTGGCGGAAATTCTGCGGCATTCTTCCCATGGGCAATGTGAGGTCGTACATGCGACAAAATTCAGAGAGGCTGCTCTCCTCACTATTACAACTCTGTAGTCTTCTACTGGATCTCTTATTCTCTAAAGAAAGATCATGTTCATATTTTCCTCCAACAGCGGAAAATCTTTTATCGCAATTAATAGAGATCATCATCGTGGCACCTCCCCATGACCATGGCAATTGTGTAGTTCACCCCAGTACAGCTTCTTGGGAGGTGCAAAAGGGATTATCTCATTATGTATCAAGGCATTCAGTTCAGTGCGCCTGTCTGATTAGAAGATTTTTCTCCTTCGCATGGCAGGAGGACCATTAACCCTCTGACTGCCAAAGTATATTACCTGCTCATTGGTCTGTGTGTGAGAGCTGTCCACATTTTACTCATTGGAGCAGAAAGGGTTACAGAAGATGGAAAGAGATTCAAAGATTACTCTCATTTGATCACTGATATATCAATGAGTGTATCATTACTTTCAGCTCACATATGCCACAAACCATTGCAATGTTCAACGCATTCTACAGGATGATTTACGATGGGAATTTTGGGGCAGAGCTAATAGGTTTATCACTCAAAAGGGAGTATCGTTCTATCACAAATTTTTCACCGAATTCAAGTTTCCACCGATATGATGGAAAACAAAATTGTTCTTTGATTTGTATTTTAAAGAAATACTTCGACATAAATCCTAAACCGAACCACTTCATCACTCACTTTTGATATGAAGAGTTGTATTTTGTCAAAAGACTGCCACAATCTGATCATGATTTATAGAATTTGATTAATAAAGACCTACACTATGAGAGATTATTGATTTAAGATTATAGTTTCGAAACAAGATCCATATGTCCACAGCCATTACTTCCCTACTCCAACAGGACGTACTTAATGGTGTAGCTCGTTATCATGCGTTATGAACATACACAATTGTGTGTTTTTTTTTTCAAAGATCTACGATGTGCGCACTCCCTCTTGTTAAAATTCTATGTCTGTAATGCATACATGTCCTCATTATGTGAATTGACAATGCGCGACACACCAGCACTTATTTTCAAAAACGCTTAAAGTAGTTTCATGATCAGCTTGGCTAATTCTTATGGTGTGAATTCATTCATTTGATTCTGAGTAAATCTGTCGGTTACGATGAAAACTCCCCACCACAATATCCGCACCACAACCCACCACAATAACTCTTCGACAATAACTCCTCCTCAATAGCTTTTCCACAATAACCCAGTCGTTTTTGAAACAGAGTACAACCAAAATAGCTCTGGGAAATGGGTATAATAATCGGAATACGGTAAATTGCGAAAGAGAATGTGTAACATTTCTGGCATTTATAGTAATAGACGAGGAGAAGGGAATCGGGAATTGGTCTGCCTTTGAAAATGGTTTTGACAACATCGGGAAGAGGATGAAAATAATTTGGCGCAGATGGTTAGACATGGTGACCAAGGTTTAGCTGGAGAATCGAAGAAACAAAAATAAAAGCAACATGAGAAGGAGGATGAGGAAACGAGGAACGTAGATAGTGCTATGAAGACATAGATGAGAGAGAGGGAGAGAGAGAGAGAGAGAGAGGGGGGGGGGGGGTGAGGGGTTATGTTCCGTATAAGAGGAGAACAAGAAAGGGAGATCTCGACAAGAGGGGCACAACGGGACGGTGTCGGCGCCGACTCCAACCGACCAGCACCCCATGTGGTCCCCGATAGAATCCGGCTGCAGACAGGATGTGTGTTGGGGTCGTTGTTTGAAGCTGGGTTTCTCGGCTCATTGTGAGGGGAGAGAAAGTCTGAGGAGTCCAGCATGAATGAAAAATAAAAAAACAGTCGAAAGTCGAATGTTGATTTGATTTGGTTTTAAAGGATCCAGAAGTATACGTAACCAAGACAAAAACAGTTCATCCTATGTATAGGTTTGCCGTTTTGATTTAAATTTTAACCAAAAATAATTCGGTCTGTTTACAAAGCGTTGGAGTGACATGCACGAAATAATTACAGGCGCACTCTTCACAGAAGGTCGGTCTACATCTACAGACAATAGATTCCGGTCTCGTTGTTCATCTATTCAGTGATGTGGAAATCGTTGCGAGTTTCAAAGTCCATCAAATTCATACTCTTGGTAGACTAAGAATACAGCTTCATGGTGCTAAGTTTAGGCACAATCACACCACATTTTGCTAAAAAGGGTAGCAGGGTAATGTTTTTGATGTGCTTCGTTTCACATCCGGCGCGAGATAGAATGCAGGGCCAATTATACATGTTCTGTTTACACTGAGCTCTAGACGTTCCTATTTGAGAATAGAACCTAATTTAAGGGGATATTATCAGTAAGCTTAAAAACATAATGTGTTGCACTTATAAGCACACAATTAAAGCTACCCCACTTTGAAATTGTCCGTTGCTGTTCCAAGTTTTAAAAAGTTGCCTGAAACGACGCAGGGAGCTACTTGATGCACTGATTATAGGGCGCCTAAAATCAAAGTGAAACAATTAAAGAGACTGTACTTGCTGAGGTGAGGATTCAGCTTGTAACGTTTCGCGAGATACTTAGAAACCATCCTATGAAATGTTAAAGAGCATACAATTCTAAGGGGAATCAAAAGTTTATTTGATGAAAATCGGTCTTGAAATAAAAGTCGTGGCCTGTCAATTTTATCAGGATCGCTTTTTTTTGATATCTCAGCCATTTCAAGGCCAATTTACATCAAACAAACGTTGAATCCTTCTTGAAATTACATGCTCTTTCATATTTCATTAGATAATTCTCATTATATCACCAATAAACAAATGTTATAAACCTGAATCCTCACCTCAACCAGTACTGTACAGTCCCTTTAACAGTTGATGATACCACACTAGCAGGAGCGGAGATTTCATTATACTTCGTATAGCTGAAGCACTGTAACACCATGAAAGTTTACTGGTGTACTTAGTATGTATCGGGTTAACCGACATTGCACAGCTCATAACTTTGAACGGACCAGTATGATAGTTATAGAGGATGATATTGCGTATACCATGGACTGTACAAGTAAACAGTAAAAGTAACCATGATGAAATGTAGTCAAGAGGACGGGTTAGTCCCTTAACAGAAAGGAATGATGAGGATATAATGCACAGTTGTAGAGGTGATAGTGTAATGACTGCAATGAGAAGAAAAATAACAAGGCAAACAAATCACATAATAGGAATCAAGATCCTTAACATATCCTTCACAGTTTTACAACCATTCATAGTACATTTTGCAACCGACGGTTGGATATAAAATTATGTACACTCGAATCTCAAAACGTGCAGATTTAAGAATTGGCCGCACTTTTTGATATTTTTTATTTGTTTGTTTATTTCCATCTGAGAAGATGGCTGGATAGCCCATATTCAGCTACATTAAGCTGGTCTTCCATGGGGTCCAGTTGGATGTGAGGTGGGACCACTTCACCGGGTTAAACACCCTGCTCTTTGCGATGAATGAATGAAGCGGGATCTTTTACGTGCATGAGTTGTTCCTCTCTCATACACGGGACCTCCATATTATGTCCTATCCGAGGGACAGAGTGTTTTGCCTCTTGCTAGAGGGGACGGTATGCTAACACTCAACGTTGCTCAGTCCAGACTCAGGTTCGAACCCGGGCCGCGTGATGGTGAGGCAGACGCGCTACCGACTGAGCCAACTCACCGCCCTATAATCAATCTACTATCGACATGGATTCGACTTATTATGATTTCACGTTTCTGTAACGTGTCGTGTCCAATGGTAAGTCTAGTATCTGCGCAAGTACGAATGAATATCATGTTTACAGTCTCAGCATCATTCCCCCTCCCCACCCCGATTCTCAAACCTTAACATTCTGGTTTTTGTTGTTGTTGCAACTTTTGATGCATTTTATATCTGCGAACTTGTTCAAAAGATAAATGTGATGGAAATAAATCATTTTTAGATTGACAATTTTCTAAATATTCCACCAAAAGCATGCACCACATTGTTCAATTTCAGTTTGAAAAACGCTGAAGCTAATTCATATTGGAAGGGATACCCAGCCCCCCCCCCCCCCCCCCCCCCGGCCCCTCCCATGTGCACTCTACTCCCTTCGGTCCAGCTCCATAGAATCAGTGTACAGTGAAGACGCACAGGCAGATCAAGAGGTGATAGATATAATGATTTCATATTCGCCATTCAAACTCCCCCTGAATAAGCATTTTTCTTACTTTTTAGGCTAAAAATTGTCAAAATGCCCCATAAAACTGTCAGATCGTTGAATTTCACTTCCAAAAATGCAAAATTTTCCACGTATGGCAGGTAGATGACTGGAGATACCCCCGCGCTCCCAAGCTTGCCTGTCCCCCCCCCCCACACACACACACACACCAACACCACCACCACCACCACTAACACCACCACCACCACCACTAACACCACCACCACCACCACTAACACCACCACCTCCACCACCACCACCTCCAACACCACCACCACCTCCACCACCACCACTAACACCACACCATCACCTCCAACACCATCACCTCCAACACCACCACCACCACCACTAACACCACCACCACCACATAACACCACACCACACCACCACCACCACCTCCACCACCACCACTTTCACCACCACCACTCCACCACCACCACCACCACCACCACTAACACCACCACCACCGCCACCGCCACCACCTCCTCCTCCCTCCTCCACCTCCTCCTCTCCAAGGAGAAAAGTAAATCCTGCTTATACGGCTTTGCATATACTCAGGTATCTTCGGGCGCATATATATTTCCCCGCGCAAGGGTAATATTATTTCGCTCTCGGTATTTCCACCCCCCCCCCCACTACCAGTTGTTAGATGAAAACACCACCACTCCATAGCATAAACCTTCTCTTGTTTGAGACATACGAGCAACTTTGTCACTGTTTCAAAGGAGAACGTAAATGACAGCGGCGAGATGAAAATTAACCGCTGTTCCCAGCCACGCCTTCCCTGACTGGCATTACACTAATATTGTATTGTATGCATGAATCTTCACCTCCGATGCCTATGTGTACTGACGGCCTGCGCCACCGCGGGTATCTGGTTAAAGACGGTCTACGGTTACAGGGTTGTATAAGGATTCCCGCCAGGAAGAAACTGTAGGAATTGCTGCCTTCAAGGTAGAAACTCTCCTATGCATGCCTTCCATTATCACCTACACTCCAATTCTCAGCTGGCACTTGGTATCAGTAAATATCAAAATTTAGTCCGAGTTCAAGGAGAGGAAGAAGAAGAAGTAGAAGAAGGAGAAGAAGAAGGGGAAGAAGAAGTAGAAGAAGGAGAAGAAGAAGGGGAAGAAGAAGGAGGAGGAGGAGGAGGAGAAGGAGGAGGAGGAGGAGGATAGGAGGAGGAATAGGAGAAGCAGGAGAAAAGGTATAGAAGCAGAAGAAAAAGGAGAAGGAGAAAGAAAGCTTAAAGGGACGACAAGAAGGAAGAGGTAAAGAAGGAACGAAGCTGGTGAATCACAATGAGGAGAATTTAATCAATTACAACAAAGAAAAAGTTCTGCAACAAGGAAAACAAAAGAGAGAAGATAAGAGTACGGGAAGGGGTCATCCAAATTCTTCTAAGAACGATTTTACCTTGATTGTCACTTATGGATCCTTCGAGCCTTTCTCAGCACGAGCCCGCCCTCTTGCAGCAAAACATAGAGAAGGCACTACATTAGTCGAGAGCATCGACAGCTCGCTATATTTTCTGAAAATTTCTAGAGGCGTGGAGTTTGATCTTCTCGCTGTTGAGCCGGTTGTCGCTCTTCATCGAGTATTCGAGAGATCATTGACCATCCACTCCAAAGGGGTGTGACTGACCAACATGATATTATTCAGAGGACAATGATTGTTCAATGAAGTTAATGTGAAGAAATCATTGCAAGTTGTCTGAATAAGAACACTATTTAAGCCGCGCAAACATTAAAATCAAATAGCAGTGAAATAATATTGGTCACTTCAATATTTAGCCGCGGCTGTCATAATTGAATTAACAAATGTCATACCAAAGCATAACAAATAATAGTTTTACAGTGAATGGTAAGGGGAAAAAAAAGAGGGCTTAAATATTAAATTTTAGCCGCAGCTGTTATAATGGAATCAACAAATGACATATCAACTGATATCATTTTTTTTTTACAGTAAAGAGTAGAATGAAAGGTTAAACTTCTTTGTCATTTCAATTGTATATGCGTGTTCTATCATGTGACGGTGTTTATTTGTTAGTAATAATGTTTTGGGGGTATTGTTGCTGAACATTGATAACTTTTTATCCAGACCTTTGTCTAGTTTTCGTGTTTTTTATTAAATGTGCGTTTGCGTACATTCTTGTGGCTTCAAAATGTTTCTGTCAGTATTGATATATTCAGCGATCAATGTCATGTGCTATATTGCATTAACATTTAAAGGGATGGCATAGTTTTGCTTGTAACCTGGCTTCAGGTTTCTAACTTTTTGGTGAGATAATGAGAAACCTCTTACGAAATAAGAAAGAGCATGTAATTCCAAGAGGAATTCAACGTTTATTTGATGAAAATTGGTTTTGAAATGGCTGAGATGTCCAAAACAAGGGATACTAATAAAAGGTGCGGCCCAACTTTTATTAGAATCACTTTGTGGTAGGCCTACTTTGTTTTCTGATATCTCAGTCATTTCAAAACCGATTTTCATCAAAAAAAAAATTTGAATTACTCTTAAAATTGTATGTTTTGTAATGTTTCATGTAAGTATCTCGCAAAAGTTAATGCTGAACTCTCACTTCAGCGAATACTTTACCATCCCTTTAATCACATTTTTGTGTCAGGTGTCCTGCAATGACATCATAAACATCTGGAGGAATTTGTGACATGAGCATACTTAGCGGTCTAATCAGTGTTAGACTTGATATGAATTGTCAAACAATGTCACTTGTTGTTATTCTTTCAATTTTGACGTGCGTTTCGACAGTCTCTTCCTCTTGGCACTCTTAGCTCGCGACCGCCGATGATTAAACTGTTATGGTCGAGGTTCATTGGCGGTCGCTGATTAGGCTACTCGCCGGGTGTCGTGCGTCACCTTTCCACCAATACGTAGATGCTTTGCTCAACCAGCGATAAATTTAGACAGACCAATTGTGGCGGGGATGTTTGGTTGTCGAAAACAAGAGTGCTGCATTTTTAGACGATGAAACATCCCGTATGTACACTCACAATGTCAAGCGAAGAAATGTCAGGAAGAAATGTTCGCCCTCCAAGTCTCCTGATCCCTTCAGCCACGATATATATCATTGCCACATTATTCTCCTTCTCATTCATACATTGCCAAAGTAGCAGGAAATTTTTCCTAAATGCCGGTCGCTCGACTGAATGTATTCCCGAATTTCTCTCGTGAGGCTATTGTCGGACTATCGAACATGTGGATGAGAGCCGTGATGTCGGTCTTGCTGCTGGTCATTGTGGAGAGTTCGAGGTCAACCACAAGAAGTAGCACGGTGCTCCTCACGAGACCCCGCCCTGTTCTCAAGCCGAGCGATCGCGTCCAACCCCTTCCCTTGCTGGAGGATCCGCGGGACTACACCCGACCACAAACACGTGACCTGCTGGAGAGCAAGCTGCGACGAAAGCTGGGCAATGCTCTCAACGAGCGATGGATGTCGATCAACGAACCGACGTCTGAGATCGCAAATGAGGTCGCCGACTCGTCCGGTCAGCGGAACACCTGGCTGCGACGGCAGCTGAACTCATTAAACCTCTCCAGGGACTCCACGATGTTAAATTTGTCCAGTCAGGAGGTGACGTCGTTGGAATCCTGGTTGATGTCGAAAGCGAGCTGCCCCGTGCACCACCGCTGGGTGTACGTCGGGCCTCTCTACTGGCCGCCGTGGGTGAAGCACGGGTCCTGCCCGAAGAAACCGTGTTCGTGGCCGGATGGTATGACGTGTGTGCCAGGAGATAACACCAACATCAGAATGCTTCGATGGCATTGCCGTGGTCGTCAGACATCGACGGTGAGTAACGAGGAGTTGCAGACAAAGGCGGCAGGAGGATCGTCGAGAAACAGACAGTGCAAATGGCTGAAGGTGCCATACGTCATTACTGTTCAGTGCATATGTAGCTGTGTGTAGCCACCGCAAAGGACGATGTTAATAACACCAAATTGAGCAAAAGTATTGTGGACAAACTTGTCCCTTTCCCATTTAGAATATGTCAAAAAATTTACGACATTGTATGTGTTACTATAATGTTGCAGACCAGCATTTAATTATACGGCTTTTACAACTCGCCCAAGTGTAAAGCAACTCTGCTTTGGTTATCCCAGGCCAGCGTTTGTGATGTATGCCATACGGAGCAATTAAGCAGATTATCCGCTCATTGGTTCAGTTATTTCTGACCCATTTGACTTGTCTCGAAGTGTTCAACTAATCTAGGCGTAATTTCTTTCCACGTTTTACTTAGCGTAGCCTCATAGCTCGCTTCAAATTCGCCTAATAAATTTACCCAATGAAACTATGACTGATATTGTAAAATAGTCAAGGAAGGAGATTGGAGAAAAACAGGTGATTTAAACCCCCCCCCCCCCCCATATAGAGGCCTGAATCATATACCAATGTAAATCCCCTGTCAACCGCTCAGTTTATAATGTTATGTCAGCACGTCATTTATTTATACATGAGTTATCTAAGACCATAGATTGTGCTAATGCACAATCCTTGTTAGTCCATTCGAACCATTGTCACGTCAATACAAATAGACGCTCTTCGTGTGCTCTTGTTAAGTTATGCCAAGCTTATTAACAAATCTACCATCTGCTCAACATCTGTTTGGTGAACAAAGCCGAGAATGCTGGGAACATTTGCTGCAAGTAAATTGGGACGTCCTAGAGGACGTCCTAGTCACAAATCAAAGAGAGAAAATTGAGAAACATACTATCAAAAGAAACGAGTCCATTAGTAGTCAATCATTATTCGATATAATTGTGTACGTTTATCTAATGACCTTTTCATATGCCATAGATTATCTTGAATAATTAATGGTACTGAAATTCTGAGTTCAAGTCCAGTCTTTTAACTGAATTGGTGAAGAATATTCTATATTCCTTGACCAGGGTAAAAATGAGGTTCGATAGTATTCTTAAAGGGATGGTACAGTATTGGTGGAGATGAGAATTGGGCTTTTAACTTTTTGCGAGATACCAAGAAAACACTTATGATATAGTACAGAACATACCATTTTAAGAGGAATTCAAAGCTTATTTGATGAAAATCGGGTTTGGAATGACTGAAACATCCAAAAACAAAGTAAAACAAAGCGATAGTAATAAAGTGTGGGTCCCACACTTTATTAGAATCGCTCTTTTTTGGATATCTCGGCCATTTCAAAACCAATTTTCATCTAATAAACGTCGAATTCCTCATAGAATTACATGCTCTTTCATTAAGAGATTTCTCATTATCTCACAAAAAAAAATGTTAGAAACCTGAAATTAGGTCTCAACCAAAACTATATCATCCCTTTAACTTGGCTAACGTGAAATCTTAACCACAAGTTCATTGTGCTGAAAACAATGCTGACAGTGTGACGACGAAGCCGAGTTGTAAAAATTGTTATATGTATACTGTGTTGATTAACTAATGACTCCTCAAAACTGTCATTTGATATTTCGCAAGTACATTGTATATCTTTTTTGTGTAATGTTCACATATCTTTAAGTTTTGTTTATGAAACCCTTTGTAATAATTAATCATTCTCTCCCTCTATGTCTTCCAGAGAGCTTAAAGGTACTGTTTACATTTAGGAACAGTGATTTAAAAAATGTTCAAGATATCACATTTGATGCATAGATTTAGGTCTGTTGTATCACAAAACATCCTACCATGTAAAATTTTTGCAATTAAGCCTAAAATATATATAAGGAGATATCAGTATTCTTCTCATTAAACCATGACTGTAGACGGTTTAATCTGGAAACAGTTTTCTTATAACTATTATTCACATTTTTGTTTATTTAACAATACTTAAGATCGATTACGGATTCAGATTTTTACAGTGGTTGTTTCTATCCCTAACTCACATTTTAGAACTATTTTACAGCACTAATGCTGGGTTTTTGTTTCTTCTGCAAACGGTAAATTATGCCTTTAATGTTGAAGTTCACAAGTTAAAGTCACAACGTTGCATTTCTTAACGAGCATCATGCTATGATTCCGGATGGTGTCCATATAACAATTTTTAATTGATACTTATTCGTCACTACAATCGGCAAAGAGAGAGAGAGAGGGGGTTATGTTCGTTCTTATTCAGTTGCACGAATGTGTTTTCTTATGAAATTAAACATTATGTATAATTATGCTAGTACGTTATTATCCCATTGCAACTTTACATCACAAAACAGTATTTAAGGTTGTGACTTTTAAAAAAAAAAATTACACGGTACTGTATTATATTTGAGTCTCTTTTCAATAATTCTCAGAAATGGATTTGTCAGAATTAGATGACACGACATTAGTTTGCTTTGTTTATACACCAATATAATGTTGCAAGACAATTATCTTTTATATACGGTAATTCGGCCGTCATGATTATAATGTCATGATATATGTCGTCTGCAGTCTCGCACTAAATGACTTGTTTGGTAAACACTTCGCATTATATTATCGTGAGTGAATTGTGTGACATCCACTATACAGTTTATGTTAAGACAGTGTTGGTAGGGACATAACGTTACCATCCATCCTATATGTAAAAGGTCTCTCTAGAAGTTTGACATTCTCATTCTTAATTGCATTACAACCTCACTGCATGCTCACTCCGCCATATCATTCAGATACTCATTAAGTTATTGAACTTTTAAAGGGCGCCTTTGATCAAGTAACTATAGAAAATTAATAGAGATGACTTCGTTCTCTCTTTCTTTTCCATAAAGCGTCATTACCATTAGAAAATGAAACAGATAATGCACAGTACATTAATTGTCAAATAAATAAATTATGACAACCTAAGCACGCTTACCATAGGCAACGATCCGTTGTTGGGATTTCATGCCAATGCCATCCATGGACGTTCCGGGGGGGGGGGGGGGGGGGGGAAGTGGGGGCCCAAAGTGGTGACACCTTATGTATTCCTTTCTATGGTGCAAAAAAGTGCCCCCCCCCCCTGCTCCGCAGGTCCTGCCATCAGCTGTGCACAATGGCCGACGCGATCACCACATCCATCCTTGAGTCAGTGAGTTTTACGCGGTATATGTCAGCTGAAGGGTGCAAAGAAATTTCTAACTCATAAGAGTAGCTTTGAAGAAATATATACCCGATCAAACAAGTTACTTTCTTTACTCCTAAAGAGGAATATCTGAGGGTGTTTCCGTTATTGAAACACAGGAACGGATTTATAGTGAAAATTTTAACCAAAGTAGAACAAAAACTCGGGGGGTCTTTATAATATAATGAAATGTCAATAAATTTTCTACCATATTGTAAGCGGATTACTCAAGAAAACAGTCGTCTAATATTTGTATCCTCGTCTTACATAATCTGCCTTCTTTTTTCCTGAAAAAAAAATATGAATGAATCTTTTCTAGTATATAGCAAGGACACTAAGAGATTTCACAACAATTTGAAAGGCAATTTCTTTTGTTTTTATTCTCTAAAAGGGTCAAGTGTCTGATGATCTTAAGTATAATCTATGTTTTCCCAAAGTCAAGCTGACTTTCTTTAAGAGGATCTTTAATTTCCAAAACAATGATTAGCATGTATCTCAATTTCTGTCCAAAGTGTATCAAAGTATAGTGCTGCCCTTTAATACACGAACAGCTCAGTATGAGGGTATTCCCTGTGTATAACAATGTCACGTAGAACAATTCTGGGTATCACCAGACAGCGATCTTTATTACCCTGAACTTCAGTTTTGCCAGATGTGGGCCCCTAAGTCATGCAACCAGTTGCCTTCTCCTTGTCTCTCTGGCGAGTTGCAGCGGCGACAAGACGAGGTTTTTCATCTAGCTTACAGAGTTCACGACATCAACCTCGGTCTTCGAAGCGTCATGCAAACGATAGAGTGCGACAAATAGAGACATCATTTCGGGCCGACGGAGATCGCGCCAGGGTGGCCCGACTAGGCGGTCTTAATGCAGACGATCATGGCAAGAGGACAGACCGCTGAGAAATTCGGCGGTATGAACTGCGCACGAACCGCGCAACGAACAGACCACACATCTTGTTCTGGCTGCCTTACTCTGTCTCTCTTTCATGTCTTTAACATTATTCTCCAGCCAATAACTGCTTTAGATTGGAAGGCGAGAAAAACGCGAGGGCCGTGTTTCATGTGCCTAATCTGATCAGCTACCACATGTCGAGATCGTAGTCATTTGTGTCGCCTTTTCAGCGAGTCCCATGTTGATTCCAGTCATCCGCGATGGAAGTCCACGTCAACATCATGTCAAGTTGAATTCATATCATTGGAAACGGATTCCATATGAATTAGATGATCATCTCGTCATACACGCACACACACACACAACATACTAACATGAATCATTTCAAGTGTAACGAGCTTTGAATTATTTTTTCTTTAGCTACGATTTACTTAATTTGAGTTCTCCTTTCTGATTTGACTGCAAGGGAAAATCTCTTTTTTTTTCAGAATCAATGCGCTTTTAACTTTTAGGCGACAATGGTACAAACAAGTGAACATGCACATAAGATGAAGGCTTATATTGTTGGTTAATATATAAACAGTTGTATCATCGCAAAGTCAAAAGAGAAAAGTTCCATATGGTTTTGTAAAGTCTTCACGTTGATTGACAACAGAAAAGAACCAGTGAACATAAAATAAAGACACCAAGATGATAATAAGACATGACAGTTATACAGGAATGTGAAACGTGAAAGAATGTATTAATGTATACACAGTTACGATGAAGACGTTGTTTATGAGAGTAGGGCACGGTGCATGAAGCATGTAACTAACTGGGGTTCTTTCTGGTATCAAGTTACGTAGATTGGATTCACGTGTTTGGATATTTATGTTTATAATATAGAAAGGAAAGGGCAAAGGAGACAGCTATGATAGGCATGCCTTGAAGGGAGAAGGAGAAGTTTGCACGAAATAATTATGGTTTCGTGGCCTAATCTCACATTGTAGATCTTTTCAAGGTCAGCCAGAAACACTGAAGCACATCGACAAAACCAACTACAGCATCGAAAATGAAACTGTTTAAATTCATAATCTGTTCTTGTTACCATGAAAATTTGATATCTTTATCACCTTATTGAAATTCACCAGGACATGAAAACATGCATCCATACACACGCACACACACATATATAAATACATATATATATATATATATATATATATATATATATATATGTATATAAACAATATATATATATATATATATATATATATATATATATATATATATATATATAAACAATATATATATATATATATATATATATATATATATATATATATATATAATAATGCACATGAACGTATACAATATGTATACTATAAAATCTAATGGCCGTCAACATGTCCATAATGGACAAAGGCCACTTTTCTGCCTCCTTGAGTGGCTGTCATAACTATGTTATGATATGTATACACAATATATATCATATATATTTGTATATATGACATATAGTTGTGTATTATATCATTTTAATAAATTACATCAGACCATATTCAATGTAATTTTGCAAAGAGATAAATACATACATACGGATGTCCCCTCCCCCCCCCCCCCCCCACAAAAAAGAAAAGACAAGAAATATATATATATATATATATATATATATATATATATATATATATATATATATTAATATAATTAATATATATACATATTAGGCCTAGGGAAATGAAATACATTCCTTGGCTCTTTTCACGTCATGTAAGGAGGCGTTCATTCATTGTACACACAGTCTTAAATGTGTGTAGCGCCACCATGCGTTCGCTGTCGCGAAGCGATAATGTACTCAATGGGAGGAATGATAGAGGTGTAGATTTATTTCTATAGGGAAATCTGAATGCTGAGAAAGTTTCGATTCTTTGTCTTCGTTAATGACTCGTTGATAATATTTGATTTCAGTCAACTCGTTTGTACTTGACGGGCGATAAGGCACCATCGATATATACCAGAAGTGTGATGACCGAATGCATGATTTCAATTTCAATTTCACTTCAGATACATTTATTGCAGTCAGATCAATTACAAATACAGGGATACATTCGCATGGAACAAGACAGCTATGCAGTGATCTGATAATGAGCGTATGTCCAAAGAATTTACACAAACAGGTAACTTCTGTTGGGATGCTCTAATATAACTGTACAAGAATTAAATCTACATACAAGCACACACATATAAACAAAAAGAAAAATTGAAAAGGAAAAAATAAGCAAGGAACATGTTCACATTCTTCCCAACTTAAAAAAAAAAATCAATAAATAATGTAAATCTATGTCCGTTTATCTACCCTGGATCAAACAATTCTAGCAATTCTTACTTTCTACAGTGCATTGCTAACAGGTAGATGAATTTCTGAAATCTACTATTAAATACATTCATACATGAGACAGTACATGGTAACATGCAAGAGTGGCAAGTTCCACAGTTTGGCAAGTTCCACAGTTTGATTGATGAAATATAGTGGAAAAGTGCGATAGTTAACAAACAAAACGAAAATGAAACATTTTTACCACAAACATATGGGATAGCGTTACAGGTTTGGCTGGTGTCATATCGCCCTGGCAAGAAGATCCGAATTGTATGTATAGTTGCCCTTTTGAACACGTCATGGCAGTTACTGCCCATTCCGTATGCATAAGCCAACCACCACCACCGCTAACCACCACCCTGTGTTTGTGTGTAAAAGACATATTCTTAAAGGACAAGTTCACCTTTGTATACATGTGGATTGAAATAATGCAGCAATATTAGTAAAAACATCAATAGAGTTTTTCGGAAAATCTGACAATCCATTCAAAAGTTATGAATTTTTAAAGTTTCTGTGCCGCCATCGCTGGAAGAGAAGACTACTACAGTTTGTGACGTCACATGCGTATACGACGATATAAAGAAAAAAATGTAAAGCAAATTCAACACATTTTCACTTTTCTCGCATAATAAGAGAGCACTAAACTTGTCTCTTTCAGAAGGCAGGGGGAAAAACATTACCCTAAAAATGCGTCAGGAACGAGTCGAGGGAATATGCACTTAAAAAAAAAAAAAAAACCTCAGAAATTTCGTAGAATTCTCTTTACATTTTCCTTATATCGTTCTTCGCACGTGACAGCATAAACTGTGGTAGTTTTCTCATCCAGCAGCGACTGCACAAAAACTCTACGAATTGAATTAATTGAACGCATTGTCCTATTTTCGTCAAGCTTACACTGATGTGCTCTACTGATATTGCTGCATTACTTCAATCCACATGAATTTGTCCTTTAATAATTTGATGGATGCTATTAACAAAACCCCTCCCTTTACCTGTTCAGACGTGTGTGACGGTAATTTGAGGTCGTCAGGTACTCTCGAAATTCTTCCACTTTGGGTTCATTTCAGGTGAAGTTACGCCACAACAAAATATGAGTTTCGTAAGTATACCGCAGCCCATGACGTCATAGACTCATCGAGTCATAGTATGCTTATTATTTAGTTCAAACTATGAACGCTAAATAGGAGAGACATTTCCACATTGTAGCAGTTACGGCTGGTTATAAAATTCAAAGAAATGGGCAGTAGGGGGTAAGATTTATAGCATATAAGAAAACACGAAGTGATAAAACGAAATTCCAGACACATAAACTTGTTTGTTTATGTTTCATAATTGCAAATTTTTAGTCGAGTCACTATTCACAAAGGAAACAATAGTTACGTTCTCTAACAATACGTTGTACTTCCATAGCTTTCAAACTTTGTCTCATAACCCAGTGTGATTTCTGTGACACAAAGTGAAGTTTTGTGCTGTTTGTTTTCTCTGGTACTGTTGGAACAGACATCGCAAAACATCCAGTCATGAACGTGGTGTTACAAATAAGCCGTGGTCAAAGGTGAAACTCGAGGATTTGATAATATTCAAGATTCAAGATTCAAGATAATTTATTGTCCTGTATAAAATATACATGAAATTTGTTTTCGGACATACATAAAGATAAAGGTGCATAAATGAAGAATATGAATAATGAAATAACTTAACATGAGTTTTATACCATACATACATAAAATACATACATTTAATACAAAAATTTTTTTAAAATATTGCATTGAAATTACAAGAAAGAGGGAAGAGAAAGGCTAGGAGGACAGGAGAAAAATAAGCGTATATCAGATAGAGTATGCATTTTTTTTTTCCTTCGCCCCATCGCCCCACCCAGGCACTTCCATATGCCGGAGCACTCCTCCAGTTGAGACTTTAACACATGTTCGACACACCACCACTACCCCTACTACCACTACTACATACTACCACTACCACTACTATATGATCACACTTCCTCTCAAGTACATACCTCCAAGTTTTCATATAACACGGTAATTTGTGAAGTTTGGAGCTAGTTCCATGGTTTTAGCATGGACCTACCGTAATTTAAGGTCCTGTTTACCTTTGGGAGCAGTGATTTAAAAATATTCAATTAGATATCACATTTGATACATATTTGTAGGTCTGTTGTATCACAAGACATCTAGCTATCATATGAAACTTTTGCAATAAAGCCTAAAATATAAGGAGATATCAGTATTTTTTTTCAATGAACCATAACTGTAGACAGTTTAGTCAGGAAACTTTTTATCATAACTATTGTTCACATTTTATGTATTCAACAATGCTTAAATCAATTATACGGATTCAAATTATGACAGTGGTTGTTTCTATCCCTAACTCACATTTTAGAACTATTTCAAAGCACTAAAGCTGGGTTTTTGTTTTATCTGCAAAAGGTAAATCATTCCTTTAATCTCCATGGTTTCACCAGGAAGGTGGAAAAGCTCTTTCCACCAGCTTGGTTTCAGTAAGCCCTGTATCTTGACAGTGGGACAATGGTGCATATTTCGTGGTGTCTATAACGTGTGATGAAATCTGATTATTGAGACATCGAGATCGCATCTTAGCACCCCAGCAATGATAGATAGTTAGATTGATTGATTGACTGATAAATATAATGTTAAAGTTATGTTTCGTCATAACTGATAAACGAAATGAATAAGTCTTTGTGAATCATCAAGTGACGCAAATTTCTGTCAGAATGTCGATTAGATTCCCTTCTTCATTATGATTGTACACTGTAATCCTTTCGCACAATGCATCTTTTTTTCTTTGTTTTGTTTTGTGTGTGTGTGTGTGTGTCTGCGTGTGTAACTGCGTATGTGCTTTTCTTTACTTCTATTTATGCCGCGTAGTAAATTCCTCAATGCTTATGGTTTGTTATTCCGCAACACACATATTTCCCATAATAATACATACCTATAGCTGTTCGTTAATCCGTACATTAAATGTGGCGTTACTAGTAGTCCCATGTTTCGTTAATCCGAAAATGAAGTAATACCCTTTAATGTTCTGCAGGTTCGTCAATGCGATAATGAAATACGGTTCGTTATCCCGAACGTTGTTTGATCTGAAACTGAAAATAAGGTGCGTATGATAACTAGCAAACCTGCGGAATTACGAAACTTAATTTGGATTTCTGTTGGAGGACCCAAACCAGGGACCTCGGGATTAAAATTCAGTGGTTTTTCACTGATCGGGAGCCACAACTTAAGAGACTGTACAATAATATCTTTGACCACAGCAAAAATTGGCATTACCACGCATCTGCCATTGTGCTGCGGTTTATACTTGCCATAAATGTCTTTCCAAATTGTTTTGATGATTATGTTCGTTAATCATCACTGGGAGGATTAAGAGGAGATAAAAGTCTCTAGTAAGGGACTTCCGGCTGAAAAGAAAGAAAGAAAAAATCTGGCATGAAACCAAGTACAGTTAAAATAAATGCAGCTGAGTCGTGATCGCAGCAATTGTGAGTACAAAATTACTCCATGACCTATATACCCGGCGCAGTCATCACTAGTGATGATACTTGTAACTGAAACACAAAGCAAAATGAAGTTTTAGTTCAACATTAACAACTCAATTCAATTCATTTCAGTTCAATTCAATTCAATTCAATTCAATTCTATTCAGTTCAATTCAATTCAATTCAATTTAATAGTTTATCTATTTACATCAAGAAAAGAATACATGACACAAAACGGTACATATGTATGCGTCAATTCGACTTTCATCCACTTGGGAAGGACAGATGATTAAACAGCTGTAGCTCCATGCATGGTGACAACATGTTTGTAATGATGATAATGGTGATGATGATGATGATGATGATAATAATAATAATAATAATAATAATAATAATAATAATAATAATAATAATAATAATAATGATAATAATAATAATAATAATAATAATAATAATGATAATAATAATAATTATAATAATAATAATAATAATAATAATAATAATAATAATGATAATAATAATAATTATACTAATTATAATAATAATAAGGTCTTATTTACCCAGGGTAGCCTCTTCAGTGTTGCCACTGCTCTACCAGAGGGCCCTGCTATTATTATAATTATCCTAGCGTTGCCAGGTACCTATTCATACACCTGGGTCGAGAGGGACACAGTGTGGGTAAAAACATCTTGTCCAAGGACGTAAGCACCGTGGGCGGGATTCGAACTCGGGTCCTCCGATCGGGAGTCCGGAGTCTTATCCACTATGCCATAGCGCCCCCGTGTTCATTTTATGTTCGTCATTTGCCTTCTGAGTCGTTGAGTGTCTTCAGCATTTTCCAGTCTGTATGATTGATATTGTAGCAGCATTTGCTTGGTAAATGAGTTCATAGTAAAGAAAGTTTCTTCCAATGTACTGTGCAACGTGACGTTCGCCAGGCTAGTTTTCAGGGCTAAGCCTCGTGGTTGGTCTGTTATTGCGATTTTCAGGTTTTCATATAAACATGCCTCATCGTTTTCCAATCCAATTCAATTTTATTTGTCTTCAATCAAACAGTACAACAATTGGGCTTTATTCAAATAAAAGTGACAAGGGAACATTGGAAAAGAACATCTTCTGAGTAGAGGTCCCTCTGACAAAGGGGAAAACATTTCATTTTCTTCTTGAAGACCAGTGGTCAGTTACGGTAACCACAAATCATTATGATCTGAAATAATCGACCTTTGCTCACACACTTAAGACAACGCAAACAGCACAGCACACTGAATGACCACATGGGTTTGTGTACTTGTCCCGTAGAGTACCAAGGACGGTCCATCCACTCCCAACGAGAAGACAAATACACTCACGGGAGACCCCACGTGAGGATATCAATAAATTAGTCTGTAGATCAGCTAATTTCCTAGCATGCATATCCATGGTTGAGGAAACTTTTAAGCGACTGAAATTGCATTGAATTGAATCACTGAAACTGCACTGGTCTTCGGTATATTTTTTTCAATACACAAAATATATGGGACAAAAAGTATAACAGTAGACTACGTACACACATTTTATTCCTTTATTGTGACCCTAAAACCCCACCATCAAGAATCAAGAAGTTACCACTAGATGAAAAAATAAGAAATAGTTCCCCCAAAATGCCACCGTTTTATTCCTCGGCCTTTTCACCTTTTCGGGTCATATTCTTCTCCACTTTTTGGACAATAAAGAGGTATAAAAATGATGGTATATCACAGCTCGCTTTCTCAGATCCCAAAAAGTTGAGAGAAGGAGAAGAATTATCTTGGGCCCCATTTCATAAAGGGTTGATATGATGACAACTCTTGCTGAAATGGCAATTGTCATGGTGATGAAAAAAAAAAAAGAATCAAGCTTCCTGATTGGCCGTTGCTATGGGAAGTTGCCACACCAGCAAGAGTTGCAATCCTAAGCTATCATCTTTTTATGAAACGGGGCCCTGGTCTTCTAAGTCACCTGTTGGCGGCACTATGAGCTTCCATACAGTGTACTACAAAACATTAGTCTTGCGTAACGAAATCAAACAGTTAGAGACTATCAAACTCATGCAGTGACGCACGAACTCTTTAAAGTCTGTGCATTTTATTGAGAATGTGGTCATGTGAGATCTGAAAAGACCGCAATTGTGTTGGCTTTCCAATATAAAGCATCGATGACCGAACTACTTATGACAAGTTTGGTAGATTCACGTTTCAGTCCACGCTGACGACAGCACACTCTGTATAGTTTCCGACCCGTTCCGCTAGAACGGACAAACTTAATATATCGAAAAATGCCAATAATTTGTAGTTATGAAATTCGTCACGTGAGCGTTTGTAAACACTGAACTTGAACTTTGAGTCTACTTTCTGATTTATGCAACTATAGTGAATATAAACCGCGCGAAAAAGGAATTTGCTCCAGATCCGAGCTGTCGTCTGCTGCTTTGTAACTTACGGTACGCGTACTGCACCAAAGACTCACTGAAACTCCAGTACCATTCTCGTATCTTATACACCTTCCTCTGGAAACGGTCTGTCAACTTTCAATAGCCTTCTACTGGTAAGTGACCTAAGGCATGATATATTCATGCTCAATCTTTGTTTGTTTGTTTGTTTTTCTTTTCTAATCATACTTCATAAATTCATTATGGATACATTGATTCATCCGACGTTTTGCATTTCTCAACTTGTAGCCTATTTTTATGTACGTGTCAGCTTGAGTAGCATGGCTCTTTATAAACTTTCAGGAAAGTGAATTTATTTGCTTTAAATGTCTCTCTGGCTCCACAACTATTTGCTACTGAACTTCATGATTGCAGAATTTTGTTGAATTTCATTCGTATGTTAAGTTACATCACTCGCCAAAACATTCTTCTACATGCACCTTTAAGTGTTAGAGGCAGCACCGTCTTCGTTCAGTGAAACCCTTTTTTTTCATTCTTATAGATATTAATCAGAGCGTGCAGTATACTGATACATGAAGGGTCATATTCATTTATCAATAGCGGGCTCTATATCTGCGACGCGAACGCTAAGACGACGCATCCGTTGGACAACGCGGAAACAGCTGTGTCACGCACGTGCAGAACACTTTTCTTGTGCCTATTTAGCGTTGTCTTTGCGTTCGCGTTGCAGATCTAAAGCTCGCTATTGTCATGTTAAGACTGACCTCATATTAACAGTGGTTCAGAAATTATTCACAAAGATGTCTGTTATCATGAAACTTGAGCTCAATAATCTGTGCAATTCACAGTCTGTATAGATGTGTTTCATCTCTTCTCATGTAATATCATGCAATTTCCATGATTTCGGTTAATAGGAAAATTACAAATCACTGGAAACAATGTTCATGTATTTCAGCCCACTTCATCATGATACACACAACACATACATTAAATGTGTTGTGTACATTGGTGTAGTATAGCTACTAGTATTTCTGCTTACATGTAAACTGTACTTGACTCGATATGTTGCCTTGTATTTAGGATAGTTGAATTCGATTGGTTGCCATTATATGAGTTCCGTGACTCATGTTATTTATTGTTCTCTGTGCATCAGAATCATAGCGACGAAGAAAAACCAACGATGTCAAGTCAAAGCGACCCTGTGTACATCTTCCTCGCCTTCTGGGTGTTCATCGAATACCTCGCCGTGGTCGTTATCAACGTCCTAGCGTCGCTTCCAGACGACCCAACGGGTGAGCAAAAATATATAATATTCTTTCTTATGGAAGAAAAAAGGGAAAAACACGATGGGGAACATCGTGTGTCTTGCCTCTTATTGATCCCGCCATATATCCATCAAGACATATCCCAAATCTCTTGTGGCATCACCAGGTTTAGCGATTGGAAATGTGATGTCGTCAGTTTTCTTCAGTGCTTCGCGGTTCTTTCATCTACCCCCTTCATTATATTCATGTGGCTCTTACGTAATGACCGTTTGCTATGCACATACAAACAGGATCTATAGATATTTAACACTTTATATATGCCATAAAGGTAATTTGACACCGTAGGAGTACTCTTTATCTGTGTGCTGAAACACGTTTATGGCTGTTGACTAACTTGTTAACCTCGAGACAGTCTGCAACCAGGGACCACCTCCTTGCTGCAACGTATCGATAGCAAAATTACTTGCCTAAAGGCGCCATGACATTATGAGCGCGTGTTTGTGGGTGCGAAAACTGTCGTCTGCTGACCGTACTTGTCCGCAATAGTGGCGCGCATATTGAAATGTGATCAAGATTTGCTCACCGAGTTCGCTGAACTTATGACTTCAAACTCATAAGGGGATATCAAAATGTCATACGTCTGATCCACTGTGGTTGAAATGGATGTTACATAGGCATTCACCTCGATTTTGTTGTATGAATCCTACCTATAAGGCTTTGAATCGACACGTCTGAAATGGATTGCACATCAGTTTTTACACATACGTAATATGATTCTGATAACGATTTTTTGTTTTTGTTTGGGGGGATCATAAACAGTTTGTGTGTGTGTGTGTGTTTCTTATCACTGTGATGTTGTTTCATGCAGTACTGACAAGGATATGCTTACTTGTAACTTATAATTTCTGAGTGCCATTGATACTACTAACACCTTAATTATTTGCTAATTGATGATGTTACAGAACAATAATTTTTATGTTATCTGTCTGAAAACCTTTACAAGGTTGGTTCAAGAATCAAACGGGCGACATATCTGACAAGTACTACGTAGATATCAACCCAGCCGGCTGGGCCTTCTCAATATGGTCAGTCATCTACGTATGGCAAGCACTTTGGATCATCTACGCCATCGTCAACATTTTTCGCTCCAATAAGTTTGGGAAGGTGAGAGTTCTCATCTCTTTCCTTGTTTGTTTCTTTGTTCGTTTATATGTCTTTATTTCCAAAACAGTAAAAAATATACAAAATAGACAATGTTGAACATGACAATAATTGAAACATGAATCAAGTTTGAAGTATCAAAACGATGAAAACAAATTAACATGTGACAATGATGATAACATGTAATGATGGAAGTGGAAGTACACAAAGCAAACGGAGAATTTCAGTCATGGTATATCCTTGATGTCACTTGGTGCAGCTAAAAGGCGATTCAATTTTTCTTCAAATTAAGAGATAAGAGACAATACAATCTACGTTTTACAGAGAGAGCAAAGGTATATACAGAATGGTATCCAGGGGCGCATGCGGGAATTCGATAAAGGGGGAGGGGGGCACAAGGCAAGGTGCTACTTCCGGGTTTCGTCAGCTGACAAGCAAAGCCCCCTGGATCCGCCACTGATATTTTGATAAACATTATGCCCTATTTCTCATCTTTCGGTCTAAACTTGGTGTTTACGTTTTATACAATAGCTTGTGAAAGTTGACTAATTATATTAATCTTAGACAAAGTTAACTATTATGGCAGCTGTACATAAGTAGACTCAGTTTTCATATGAATAGTTCAGATTTGTTTTATTGTTGTTGTTGTTCTTTTAATTGAATCAAATTAATAATGTCATTGCTCGCTGCGAGCATTCGATAGAATCTAGATAATGAAAGCTTACCACCAAACATTCCACCGTCTCTTCGACAGGTCTATCTCAACCCGCCAACCGTTTCCCCGGTCTTTCTGGTCACCTACACTCTCAACCTCGTCTTTAACATCACGTGGTTGTTTCTATGGGACCGACAGTATCTTCCGATTGCCACACCCTGTTTAGCCCTCATCACCTTCACGCTCTACCTGTGCCTGTGGTTCAACCACCGTGCCGTGGCTAAGTACATCGATCAGCTGCGTGACCACAGCAAGTAAGAACGAAGACGACAACATCACTCTTTTTTCCTTTAATGAGATTTGATGTTTAGTTTGGTTTATCAAGTTTTCATCTTTATAGTATGCAATATGTCAAAGAAACTTCGTACAGCATTTGCTAGCCATGTACGTGAGCTCTCAGTATTAAGGTCCATGTAACAACTTTACAGTTGACAAAACCTGAATTACTTTTTCCGGACACAGTCAGTAACACTACTAGCAAGTATGATGATTCAAGCGGTCGATGTAAGGCAATCTACGGATGTATGATAGATATTCCAGTAACATTCATCGCACGCACTCTTTTTTTTTCTATGTTTTCCACAATATAAAACCATGGTGTTTATCCCTCTCTCTCTCTCTCTCACTCTTTCTTTCTCTCTGATACAGGGTCGACCTATGGTTGAACCGAATTTTGATCCAGAACGGACTGACCACCTATGCGACCTGGTGTACGATCGCCACTCTCCTCAATTTCACGTCGACCATCGTCTACTTCGCCGATGTCGAGCAGAAAACTGCCTGTCTCCTCTCACTCTCCATCCTCACGGTCGAGCTCCTTCTCTTTGTCATTCTCGACAACTTCGTGTGGGACAAGTATCTCAGGTCCACCTTTATGGCCTACCCGGTGGTCATCTGGGCCAGCACGGCCAGTCTAGTGAACAACTGGAACCCGGAAAACCCCGTGTCCATTTTCAACGCAGTGGTAGTTGGGTTGGCCGGTGCCGCATTCGTCTTCAAGAACATCATGCTTGTTGTGCGCGCGTGTCGAGAGGAAGACGCATGCGCGTCGAAGACCGACGGTAACAAAGTGCCACTGCAGGATGTTGCGTAGAGAATAACAATATCAACAGACAGTCGTCTGCAGTACGAACTCACTTACCCCTTCACTGGCGTAGCCAGGGGGGGGCGATGGGGGCGGTCGCCCCCCCTAAGATTTGGACCGGGGATTTGGGAGGCGGAAAAAAAAATGCGTGTATGCTGTATGCATGCACATGAAGCGGGTCTCCTTTGCAACCTTTCATCAAATAAGATATTTTTTTGGAATATTTCACTCAAAGTGTGCACCAGATCGTTGAATTTCAATTCAAAATATGCAAAATCTCTCGTGCTTGGGAGGGGGTATCCCCCTCCCAAACCCTCCCCCTATGTGCCTCTTTCCCTAGCTATGTACACTTTTTAGATTTACAAAAAATTATAATTCTGAGTGCACAAGACTTATCACTTATATTCCGAAAACTCAAGGTTCCCTCATGTATAAGGGGAATTCCCCCTTTTAATCGACCCTTTCCTCCCTCAGCCCCCCCCCCCAAAATCAGGTTTTTTTTGTTTTTTGTTTTTGTTTTTGTTTTTGTTTTTTTTTTTTTGGTGATTTCCCAAATGTTGATTCCATCAAATATGCGTATACGAGATATCTCAATTTCAACCTTAAAAAGGCAAAAGCACCATCGGAAGGGAAGGGTAGAGATAACACTCGCCCACGCCTTCTCCCTGCTCGTCCCCCCCCCCCCCCCCCCCCGCCATGCATAGAAGTAGACTGTGGCTATACCCAGATCGCTTTATTTCAATTCTAAAAACGCAAAAGCTCCACGAGCGGGAGGGGGAATTCCCCTTCCCCTAAGCTCTACCTCACTAGACTTTATACATACACACAGATGGTGCACATTCGGAATAAGAGCTAAATTCCGTGATTTTAACACTTCGATGAAAAAGTATTGCACCAAAAATTTGCACCAGATCGCTGAATTTCAGGTCTGAAAACGCAAAATCACCTTCGTGTGGCAGGGGATATGCCCCTATCTACACCCTCGTGTGCATGCTTTTTCTGTTTGATTGCTGAACAGACAGCGTTGATGATATTCAGTGTAAGAATTAATACAAGAAGACTAGTGTATTTAAATTATACCATTTTATAGGCAAATTGTTCAATAATAATCTGCACTAAAATATACTGCAACCTTAAAGGGATAGTACAGTTTTGGTGGAGGTGAGAATTGGGCTTTTAACTTTTTGCGAGATACCAAGAAAACACTTATGAAATAGTACAGAGCATACCATTTTAAGAGGAATTCGAAGTTTACTTGATGGAAATCGGGTTTGGAATGACGGAAACATCCCAAAACAAGGTAAAACAAAGCGATTGTGTGAAAGTGTGGGTCCCACACTTTATTAGAATCGCTCTTTTTGGATATCTCAGCTATTTCAAAACCAATTTTCATCAAATAAACGTTGAATTCCTCATAAAATTACATGCTCTTTCATATTTCATAAGAGGTTTTTCATTATCTCACCAAAAAATGTTAGAAATCTGAAGTTAGGTCTCAACCGAAACTGTACAATCCCTTTAAACAAGTGGGACTGTTTCAACTCGTTAAAACACGCAAAAACATGCATCAAATTGCACCATATGCAACATCAAAATGCAAAAAGTTCTCACCGTGGGAGGGGGGACACCCCCCTCCCACACCCTCCCCTCCCCCCTCGCTCGCTCCACTCGCTCGGGTTCAGTCGCGTTCATGATATTCAGTGAAAAGAATTAATACAAGAAGTGTATTTAAATTATATCATTTTATAGGCAAATTGTTCAATAAATTAATAATCTACACTAAAATATACTGCAACCTTAAACAAGTGGCACTGTTTCAACTCGTTAAAATACGCAAAAACATGCATCAAATTGCACCATTTGCAACATCAAAATCCAAAAAGTTCTCACCGTGGGAGGGGGACACCCCCTCCCACACCCTCCCCTCCCCCCTCCCCCCCCCCCCCCCCCATCGCTCACTCCACTCGCTCGGGTTCAGTCGCGTTCATGATATTCAGTGAAAAGAATTAATACAAGAAGTGTATTTAAATTATATCATTTTATAGACAAATTGTTCAATAATAATCTACACTAAAATATACTGCTATTAATATATACCTTAAACAAGTGGGACTGTTTCACGTCGATAAAACGCGCAAAAACATGCATCAAATTGCACCATTTACAACATCAAAATGCAAAAAGTTCTTACCGTGGGAGGGGGGACACCCTCCTCCCACACCCTCCCCCCCCCCCCCTCGCTCGCTTCGCTCGCTCGGGTTCAGTCGCGTTCATGATATTCAGTGAAAAGAATTAATACAAGAAGTGTATCTAAATTATACCCTTTTATAGGCAAATTGTTCCATAATAATCTACATCAAAATAAACTGCTACCATAAACAAGTGGGACTGTTTCACGTCGATAAAACGCGCAAAAACATGCATCAAATTGCACCATTTACAACATCAAAATGCAAAAAGTTTTTACCGTGGGAGGGGGACACCCCCCTCCCACACCCTCCCCCCCCCCCCCCTCGCTCGCTCCGCTCGCTCGGGTTCAGTCGCGTTCATGATATTCAGTGAAAAGAATTAATACAAGAAGTGTATCTAAATTATATCATTTTATAGGCAAATTGTTCCATAATAATCTACATTAAAATAAACTGCTACCATAAACAAGTGGGACTGTTTCACGTCGATAAAACGCGCAAAAACATGCATCAAATTGCACCATTTACAACATCAAAATGCAAAAAGTTTTTACCGTGGGAGGGGGTACACCCCCCTCCCACACCCTCCCCCCCCCCCCCTCGCTCGCTCCGCTCGCTCGGGTTCAGTCGCGTTCATGATATTCAGTGAAAAGAATTAATACAAGAAGTGTATCTAAATTATACCCTTTTATAGGCAAATTGTTCCATAATAATCTACATCAAAATAAACTGCTACCATAAACAAGTGGTACTGTTTCACGTCGATAAAACGCGCAAAAACATGCATCAAATTACACCATTTACAACATCAAAATGCTAAAAGTTCTTACCGTGGGAGGGGGGACTCCCCCCTCCCACACCCTCCCCCCCCCCCCCCCTCGCTCGCTCCGCTCGCACGGGCTCGGTCGCTTCGCTCCCTCGCAGACTCACCGCCCCCCCTAAGATGAAATCCTGGCTACGCCGTTGATCCTGTACCAGGGACTTTGGATAGTGTGCACCACGCTTTTGGGTTTTCTGTGCTAATAGGCACCCAACGGACACAAAGTGTTAAGGATAGTAGACTTCGCGAATTCTGATAGTTTTATATATATGTATATATATATATATATATATATATATGTAATTATATATATATGTATAAATATATATATATATAATTATATATATGTATAAATATATATATATATATATATATATAATTATATCTATATATATATATGTATAAATATATATAAATATATATATATATATACACACATAGGAGTATGTGTAGTAACTTATTCATTTGCATGTATGAATAATAGTAAGGATGAAGAAACTTCATTCTTTGATATAATATATATTCGTTTTGTTTTATTTTATACACTGGAATGCAAATCATTGCACTCTGCTATTCTTCTTCGTTCATCGACAATTTAGGTGCATTTTCGTCATTCGGACTGCCTTTCTGCGGTGCTGGTGCTGAAGCACGCATTATTATTATACTTCGAATCCCGTACATGTGGACACAGCAGATCTTAATAACAGGGATTTATGATATGAATAGTGGTAAAGACCTCTCCCTTTTGACTTTCCTGCGTAGGGAAAACCTTAATCTCTCTAGAGAAGTTAAAAGTTGTGTATGTGTGTGCTCGTGAGCCATGGTTTGTTTCAGCAAGAAGCTTCTTGAAGCTCCGAAGGTAATTGCAGTGTTTACAAAATCATGCATTATAAAAATAGTAGATAACTAGACTATTTTATACTGAGTGTGCATTACAATTTTCGGGAGAGGTCACGAGTGGACCTTGGGACAGTTGTAGAGTGGATGTTGGTATCATAGTGAATCAACAATTTGAATAAATGATTCGACCCTGGACCTGATGACTTAGGTTCTGTCGTTTGCTATACATGTGCTGGACATTGACGCATTGAGTACAAGACTGTAAAATGAAAAATAAAAAAATCCTATTCGCATTATGAACATACATGCATATATTAAAGTTTCACAAAGTAGTAAAGGAACGCAGCTATTGCTTCATTGTCCTTTTTTTGTACAATAAGATTACCAAGTTCACTAATTGTGTTCAAAAGTCATGGACCTTCTTCGCGCCCACTTCCAATATCATCCTTATTGTTCATTTTCAATATGTTTTATTTTCATGTAGAAAAACAAAGCACACAAGTAAAATCATAAAAGCCTATATACAATATTAATAACAATGCGATAATTTTCAAACATGCTGGTTACACATCTAAAAAAGAACTTGTGGCGATTGCGCCTTCGATACACGATGCAGAACGCGGAAGTGTGAGAGATGAAGGTGTACAGAAACAGAACAAAGGGACAACGACAAGAAGAGAGAAAAAAGCTGGGATGCAGATATGGACATTGGCATTGAGGGAGAGCCGTCACGCAGGAAAACAGTTCAAAGAACTGGAGTGACAGTAATTATGTTCAGACGGTGATCCTTAAAAGCTAACTTTGAGGATAAGCTCTATGGGGCGCCAAGTGTCACACGGTCGATTTCGTTACGGACTCGGTCATTTCGTTGACAAAATGGCCATTTCGTCTTGAAATCGACCATGCGACACTCGGCGCCCCATATGGACGTTATCCTCGAAGTTAGCTTTTCCTCGAGTTTTTTTTTTTTTCTCTCTCTTTCTATTTTTATTGAAACGTATATACAATGAATATAAACATACCAAAGATTACAATATAAAATCATGGGGCATACACGTACATGTATACAACCATATACTTTGTGATTTCAAACACGTCGTATACACCTACCAATCACCAAATATATTGGCCTTTCCGAGAGGTTAAGGATCACCGTGTGTCTGAACGTAGCTAGTGAGAAACCAACCATACCCATTCATATCACCCATCCATGCTGACATTGAAAAATTACCAAATAATGATAATATGGAGTGATCGTGAAAGACCATACTATTATGTCTCTTAAGCATTCTTTTGAAATTGTTCGGCAAAATAGCACTTGTTATGAGGAGGACTCTCATTGTTAGGCGTTAAGTAATTCGTCACGCTTGATCTACCCCACTCATCCCTAAATCTTCAGTAGTAAGGCAGTTTGTGTCAAGTGTTGAGAAGTACATGCACGGGAAGACAGCTCTCAAACAGATGCCAAACTTCCAAGAGATAATTGTATTTACGTCTAAGACAAATATAGGAACCATTTAATTGTCCATGACTTTTAGCTATATTTAAGGATTAATCTGTGTGACACTCATTCGAATTATGGATATCTAGTATCTATTGAATTCTAGCTTTATCAATTACATTCTTTCTTTCTATGGTATCAAGGATAGCATCAGCAACAAAGCAGACCTAAGGGGAAAAGTTACTTACTAGTACTCAACCACACACAACAAGAGAAAACTCTATGCTCTCTGCCGAGGTGTGAAGCCCCGTCATTTCAGGGAGCAAACGAGGAGAAATCAAAAAGCCGGACTCGCGAGAACCAATATGCCTCTTCATCATAAGATTGTATCGAAAATAGAGATCACCAAAACGAATAGAGTATACTGTTTATGAGTAAAAAGTTACTGAATTTCAAGGTCTCACATGTTTACAGAATAAAAAAGTAGCCGTCATATATGCAAATTAAACAATTGCACCTTTTGATAAGGACATGCGATTATTCTCCACTCGACCAGCCATTTTCAAAGGCTCTCACGCTGTTGGTAGCGCCGACATTCCGGGAGCAGCAAGGCGAAGCCCAGTTCGCCTCCACTCTCACAATACACGTCCACAGCAGTAAGCTTGACTTCGTTTCGCGTGACGACCCTCTGCTAACTTCTCATACAAAATCTGTAGGCCTATATTTACTGATTACGGTGAAAACGCCTTTGACAAAGGATATCTACCATACATGACCTGTGCAAACGTATCTTCACAGAAGTTTGTGTGCGTGTGTGTGTGTGTGTGTGTGTTTTACGTAAGGAATGACGTCATGGTTTCATTCCTACACCTTGTCGTGACCACTACCACTATTTCATTAAATCGTGTGAAAGTTTGAAATTCCAATACTTTGTAATAATGGAATCAATGATTTTAATGAAACCTCAACTATTCTGTATGTACGATTTAAGTATAAATCATTTCTATACATCACACATAACACGGAATGACAGTTCCTTTTGTAATTAATGTTTAGTGAGCAACATGACTTATTCAATAACATTTTATAGGACAAATAGAAATGGATTGTCATCAGATTTTAGCGGAGGTGAGAGAGGAAGGAGTCAGCATAGGACGGAAGACAGAGAGGGTGAATGACGAAAAAAAAACCGAGTGATGAGAGAGAGGGAAAGACAGAAACAGATCGACAGACAGACAGACAGACAGAGTCAGAAAGAAAGAGAAATGTACACATCAAACTCTTATGAAAGCGAAATAATCTGATTGGATGGCAGGCTAAATGACGAAGGACCAATAATTGACGAGATAAACTGACGACATAGATTGTAAGTTAACGTGACAGATTGTATTCACGCTCGAGAAAGGAGATGATCGAACAGGCAGGAACATCCAATCTATACCATTTGGTATTGTTCACAAATCTAATCATAAAAATAATCTTTATATTCATATTATGTAGAAGTCAAACTGAATGACTTTTACGTCTAAAAAGATATTGTTTACTATGTTTTCTGCAGGCCATTTCATCAAATACAAACATACAAACAGTTTACTGAGTTTATTCACATGGTGAAAATGTGTAAGTGAAGACCTTTTGGCTGTTGTACAGTGAATTTTCTAGTCGAGGGAAATATCACATATCCGGGAAGTAACGATTTGTGCTGGTAATAAACAAAGAAAAGAAAATAACAGTAAGAAAATGTTAAAACAGATAGCACAGGACCAACTTACTATGTAAATTCTTCGCGGAAGGATTACGTGTATCATAATGACACCCGTTAAGAGAAGAAAAGGTCGGATATAGGTCAAATGTAGGAAGCTTTACGACTAGTGCGACTATGCCGAAGAGAAATCAAGTATTATACAACTATTTTTCGGTCAAACGTATGACGCATTCACACATCACGAGACAACCAACCAACACTGAATCAACAAGGAACAGTAGCTCCATGAACCCAACTAGTAAAAGAAAGAAAAGGACCTACATAATGCAGAATTTTTGATAATGAAACAACGCACTACACATACAAGAAATCTATAGAATATGCTTGAGACAGGGAGGTGTGACCTCCCTGCTTGAGATGATATAGGCCAACGCAAAGAACTCATTTCAATATCATTATCTGAATTGTAAGTTATGTAGAATTTCAAAAAAAAAAATCTAACGTCTAACCATCTCGGGCACTTTTGCGTATATATTTTTTGTTTTCGGAGTTGGTAATTGGCTGGTGCGCATTTCTGTGGGTTTAGGGGGCCTTTTACACATAAGTAAGAACAGCTTTGACTAGTGACTTTTGTTTGCTTGTCCTGTTCCCTACACACAAAATAAATGTTGACGAAAATATTGACAGGGATATGAGTGAGCAGCTGCTCGCTTTGGTTTGTTAAAATTGTGATAGAGGAGTGATGTATTACAATTAAACTAGGGCGCTGCCTTTGTCAAAGCAATTATAAATCAACACCTGTAATAAGGGCTTTTTACACTTGTAAATTTTTGCTTAGCCCCGGACCAACGGTGGGGCTAAGGGGGGGGGGGGCCTTAGCCCCACCGTTGGTACGGGACTATCCTTAGCCCACTTTCTGTTTACACTCGTTTTTGCCAAAGTGGGCTAGCCCCACCGATAGTACGGTACTATCTGGCCCTGCAAAATAGCAGGGGTTAGCACCGCAATTGCGGTGCCAAGCAAGTGAGTGTAAACAGAACGAAAAAATAATCCTGGGCTAAGCGGCGGAGACGTAGTCCGACCCTCACTGACCAATCAGAAACGAGGTAATCAAGTGCTGCCGGTGCGTGCGTGTACGTGTACAGTACACAGCGTAATTATGAATATTCAGTGGTTTGGAAAGTCCGGGGCTAAGAAATACGAGTGTAAAAAGGTCAGTTTTCTCCTTAGCCCCGGACAAGAGATAGTACGGGACTAATTGGCTAGTGTAAAAAGCTGAAAAAATTGGTACGGGACTAACGATAGTCCTGGGTCAGAGAAAGTCCGGGGTTAAGAAACACAAGTGTAAAAAGCCCTAGTAATAGAGTCCATAGCTTCTCCGCGGCACGTAGCATGGCATGAGTAAGGGAGAGTTTCTCGTCTTTTCTCCTTGATATAAAGCCTATCTCATACACTGCCTCTTTTCTGAAGGACAGCGCCTGCATGGAAGTACACGTGCGGGCACTCAACTGAGGCAAGCGCTGAGGATTTACTTTGAAATTGGGGAAAAAATCCTGGCGTTACGAAACGAATATTTTCCTCTATTGTTTGGTTCCAGAGAGAAAATTTCAATAACAAAGGAGAGTTTGCACAGAGTGAATGTACGCCTTGATCCTGACTCGATACGGTGACGGATGAACTGCCGCACACACATCAAATGGTAGGATTTCCGATCGAGCCGTGACATCATAGTTGACCAGAAAAGTACGCGAAGTTACGAAACGAAATCTATGACGCTGTGAGTACATGTGTGTATAAACCTATAAAACAACACACGATACGTCTACTGCCATTCGCACAGTACGTCAGGGGAGTGAAAGGACAGAAAGGTGGAATTTCGCAGCGTGCAGACGTAGACAAGTTTTATTGATATTCGAGCTCGTACCACTTCTTCGCAAACTTTCAAGTTCCTTGTACAACGCAGAAAGCCTGTTGACGAGCGTGATTTTTATTAAAGGTGAGAGTAAAGATAATGATAGAAATATATCACTTATCATTATCTCTTTATATCATCATCCAATTTCCTATATAGTAATCTCTGGTTTGATTCCTAGATGTTCAGGCTTTTGTTTTTCAAGTCCCTCGTGGCATAATTTGGCAAGTATGGTCGTAAGTAAACCTATTTCATAGCATTTGTGATTGCTGCATATTGTTTTATATGACATGTAATTTAATGTATTTGAGTAATGCAGAATATACCCCCTGTTTCTATATCGCAAGTAACACGACAAACATTTACACGATCCGTAATGTTTGCTGTGAAGTGACCGTCTTGACCAAGATCAGGAATTCACTTCCCAGGCCCCTTCCCTAACCCCATCGATCTCTGGCTGTTGATGGAATGAAAAGATACTGCTATAAGCTTGTGGAGAAGCGACTCGCTTCAACTTGCGTGTATATACCGAAACAAAACTTTGTGTGTTATACTTATAGGACTGTTTGTGAACAGGTGCGTGCTTTCAAAGTACACATAAACAGGTGTAATATATTTTCATCAAGGCGTTAATATATGCATCGAGGTCACAATACATTGTCTGAAGAGATGACGTCTGTGGAATGGTTGATAGAATGCGGGGAAGACGATCGATAATTTCCCTTTCACCCGCTTTGGATTACACATCGGCCTATTCAGTTCGTGTAGTACACATCCCAGCCCAGGACTTTCTTGTGTTCACTGTCGCGTACGTCATCGGAGTAGGCCTTACGAGTGTATTTTCTTGTGTACCCGTCCATTAAAGCCTTGATTTTGAGCACCTGTTACCGGTAGGTGTATTAGATTGAAAGTGTCTCCTGTGTTGACGAAGTGCTGGTTGTGACGGACTGTCCAGTTTCTTTAGCTTGTTTATCTTGATTCTTCACGCCGATCGTGTCTCAATGGATAAATACTCTCAGTCTGATCTTTATGGTCTATTCCTTCCCGCAACATACTCGTATATCTCACATACATGTATATTTATTTAGCTTTTGTCGATATGTCCGTGAAGGAAATGATGGTTTGTCTGGAAGGAATAGGGGTATGCCATTGACATGCTTCATACATTTCATCATTCTTGTGCATGTACTGTTTTGTACAGTGAATTAAAATTCGTACCTTGATTTTACTATGTGAAGCATGGCAGTTTGTGTGCATATTGCGTATCATGTTCCTCACCCAACTCTACATATATTATATGTTGTTGTGATCCTTTCACTTTCAGAGCGGTTTTCGACTCAGAATCCAAGATGCAGAGAAAGACGAGCGATCCCCTGTACGTGGTCCTGGCCTGTTTTCTCTTGCTCGAGTTCCTCGTCGTAGTCACGTTGAATGGGTTGTCGAGCGGCACACCGGGTGAGTGGGGATCAGCCGATACCGTGCTGGGCGAACTTGAGAATAAGTCGTGTTAAATAATGATAAAATCAAATCTCTAATGACCATCGTCTGGAAATGTTCTTAACATTATAGCAAAAACAGCTGACATACGATAATGATAAAGCAACAATGTCCTTAGAAAGATTAGCCCGGTAAGTGTATGAAAGTTCGAAAGGTCAAAATCAAGTAGATTATTACCTTTATATCCATGATTAGTGTATAATCTCTCTTTCTTCACATCCTCATCCTCTTCATCTCTTCTTTTCTTATATTCCCTTTCAATTGTAGTAAATGTATCTTTGACTAATTATATGTCAGTCAGTCTAATTATCAATCTGCCTACCTCTTTTTGTCTTCCTTCATTTTCGTCTTTTAATACACATCTTCCAGTCTGCACTTTTGTCTAGTCGAATGTCAATACATACTTGTTTCTATTACTATATCTCTGTCTATTTTTGTCGCTTTTTCTCTACTCTCTCCCTCTTTCCCTCTTTTGGAAAGTGCAATTTAGAGAGATAAAAATATAGCCAATACATTTCTATTTTATAGTCTATTGCATTAATTTGTTTAATTCGCGCCACCTATCAATTAGTGTAATACTTAATCAGACATTTATATTTTCGAGAATAGAATATGTTGGAGATAGTTGTAATGACCATCTCGATTACTTTTATCGACCACCAACACCGTTATCACTATTCATTACCAGATCAAACATCCATAAACACCTCTCTCATAATAAGGCTGTGCTTACTATATTATTTTTCCTCACATGAAACACTGAAACAGGCTTGTTCCTGAACTCGACTGGAGACATTTCAGATCTCTACTACGTGGATATCGTCCCAGCGGGATGGGCTTTCTCCATCTGGGGTCTCATCTATATCTGGCAGGCTCTATGGATCATCTACGTGGTCTTCAACATCTGCCGCAGCAACAATTACGGCAAGGTCAGTATACTTCCAATTGCAATACCACTAGTATTCGCCTCGAACTTCTGAATGACATCTGAATGATGTCATAGTACATTGTACTATAACCTTCACAAATTTGGGGGCGGGAGTATATGTAGAGTAATATGTATTCACACTTGACATGAGAAGGATAATCTTCATAAATAGGTTCTAGGCGAGTTGTAGCAATTATGTAGACAAAACATGTTTTAGCGCATCTTCATGTATATTCATGCTCAGATTAACCAATTTGGTTACAGTATTAGAATGGATTTAATCGCTTTATTGCACAATTCAATAATTGACTCTTTGATCAAGCATCGAATTTATACTGACTAGACAATACATCTGAATATCAAAATGAAGGCACCAGAGGAATACCTATAAAATGTTATTAGTTAAGCATTTTAATATGTGAGTTGAAGGCCACATTCAAAGATTGATTTGGCCCGTGGAAATTTGCCAAGAGGTGTCTTGTTCAGGATGAGAGAGCAGTTTTCTAAAATTGCCTTGAAGCCTTGTTTATGACAAGACGACAAGAAGACCCTGTCCAAGGCACCAAATCTTCTGTTTATTATCTAGTCATCATTACGGCGCTTCAGCAAGTTTCACAAAGTTGTATATTATAAAGCGATATGAAAAAAAAAAAACATACACAAAACTCGCAAAATTAATTCACCAGGGTTGTCCGACTTAACTTTCCTGTCGACAACAGGTGTATCTCAACCCAGCCACAGTGACACCCCTTTTCCTGATCGTCTACATGATCAACCTCGTGCTCAACGTCGCCTGGCTGTTCACGTGGGACAGACAGCATGTTCCCGTGGCCTTCGCCATCTTGGCTCTCACTGCCTTTACCCTGTACGTGTGTCTCTGGCTCAATCACCGGGCAGTCCGCCAAAACATCGTACAGATGCGCAACCACCAGAGGTAAGTCGCGTGACACTCCAATTGCTTTGCCGTCCGCTGTTAGGCTATAATAATGATCATATATGTGTGTGTTTGTTTGTTTTTTTTTTTGTTGTCAATTTTGTCACTTACAAACATAAGGGATGATGCAGAATATATAAGGTTCGTCATAGGAAATATCGAAAATGGCAAAGAACAATTTCATGATACGATACTGCATAGCGAATTAGAAATTTTTCAGTAGAAGAATTGTAGAGCCAACATAAACTCTTTATGAAGATGGCGATTATTCCGTGAGCTTTTTTTCATTTCTTGTCGTCAGAACGTAAGATAAATGAAAATACAATAACGTAAAACCCCTAAATGCTTGATGCTGTAGTTGTGGGCAAACAATTTAAGAGTCTTCCAACACTATGCTAGACAGTGAAAGAAATCATGTGAAGGCTCGGTCACTACGAACTAATTTCGTACGATCATTAAGAAGGCCGTAGCATCCGTAGACCGTTCGTAGCCTGGTCGATGGTCTTGTCCAAGATTTTTTTTTTTTTTTACTTCGTACGAAACCCTCTCTTCGTAAGGCGGCCGTACGAACTCCAGAATTCGTACGAACAGTGACTTTCGTACGAACGCATAGTTCGTACGAACCTTTTTGACCGTAGCTTTAGATTACTTTATAATTATATCTGATATGAAGATCACTTCACACGTCTGTGTAATGATCTCAGAACTCTAATGACTATTGTTCAAAAAAAAATCACAGCACTCAAAAAGACAACAAATAGACTTACTACCACAACATTGTGTGTGTTTACCTCCTCAGGGTCGACCTGTGGTTGAACCGACTACTGATTCAGAACGGACTGGCCATATACGCGACATGGTGTTCCATTGCCACACTCCTTAACTTCTCCATGACGCTCCAGTACTTCGCCGATGTCGACCCAAAGACGGCCTGCCTCGTGGCTCTCTCTATCCTCACTGTGGAGCTCGTCCTCTACGTCGTCCTCGACAATTTCATCTGGGACGCGTACCTTCGATCTACCTTCATGCCCTACCTGGTGGTCATCTGGGCCACGTCATCGGCCATGGTCAACAACTGGGACTCGGAGAGCGTGGTGTCTGTATTCACTGCTGTCATCGTAGGTCTGGCGTGTGCCGCGTTCGTCTTCAAGATCCTGATGGTCATTGTGCGCGCGTGCCGTGAGCGGAATGGTGGTGCTGGAAATGGCGATGGAAGCAAGATGGCCAAAGTGGTCGCTTAGTCCCCAAAACAAAGCAAAAAAAAAAAATGTATAAATGCAGTCTTCCCATGCAAAGGGGCTTCCCAATACCGCCTTCCGAATACATGCACTTACTCGTCCACACATCCAACAAGTGTAGGACAATTTCTAATCCTTTGCCTTGTGCAGCCCAGTCAGCGTGAATATTGTTAGAAATGAGCCATTTTGTCCGTATTTACTAAAATATGCTCTTGTGGAATACCACATTTGCAACCAGGGCCCCATTTCATAGAAAGCAGATACGATAGCAGAACTGACCGTGAATATATTTTACGATATTTATTTGTATTTCTGTATCTTTACCATTAGTGTCTTCTGTATGTTGTTCTATAACTTAATCATTACGTCATTTCAAGGCATTACTAAAGCATCATTCATTTTATATTTATTATGCGTGTATGCTGGATCTCGAGACGACAAACACGTAAGATGTCAAGAATATATGGAGTATAGGTCATTGGGAACAATCTTTCGCTCGTAGTATGCGTTTTTTAAATGTGTACATAAGTTATATGCTGCTTTATACGTAGATACAAAGGATACTGGACCTAGTTCAAACGCGGGACATGTATATTTTTGATAAATTAAAATAAATTGTGCTTTGTACATAAGTATTACAACACCTGAGTTACGTTCGATGTGATTTGGTTTCTTTTATATTTAAAGTCCAGGTCGGTAAATATATATATATATATATATATATATATATATATATATATATATATATATATATATATTGAAAGAAATTGGACTGAGGCGGGACGTTGCCAATTTCAGTCCAATTTCTTTCAATATATATGCAACCAACAATGCGGCACCGCGCACGTTCGGGACCCAGGGAACTATCTCTCACATTATATATATATATATATATATATATATATATATATATATATATATATATATATAGTTATTAAGGAAACTCCGTGAAAAGACGTTGTTTTGACGAATTTTCGCTCATAGGGCTTTGGGGCTTTGTCAAAATACCGTCTTTTCACGGAGTTTCCTTATGAACCAATATCTTCTTAGACTCGGAACAGAAACCTTTTGCTGTTTAATACAGTGTAATTATAAATATAAAGGTCAAACCTTCGCGGTCGCAAAGGAGTCTATGTATCTCTTTCATATTCCCTCCACTGTAACTACTCTACAACAAGGGAGAGGCTAAAGTACAGGGCCTATATAGGACAGTGCCAGTGGTGCATGTAGTAGTCTTGGCACAGACTCCTTTACGACTGACAAGGGTTTGTGCCTGCAAACTCGGGTCACCTCATGATATAAATGAAAGTCTGACAAATTACCTATCATGAGAATCGGGAACAGTCTACTGAGCACTTCACCAGGCACTGCGCCCTCTATAAAGGACATTTTCTTTTTTGATACTAGAAATAACTTGATTAGAAAAAAAGAGAGAAACCATTAACATGCACTCCAATAAAAATTGGATCAAAATCGCATGTGAAATAAGGAAGTTCCGACATTTTTTTTTTTTTTTTTTTTTTTTTTTTTTTGCAAAGCAGTTCTCAAACATGCAGTCGAAATGAATGGGCAAATGAGTGACCTGACGATGTCATTACCTTCACACAATTTTCTACTGATTGTGTACAAAAACAGATGAAAATTGCTTTTTACTGCTATGAAACTATAAATCATATTTTTCATTGCTCAATATCTTCATAATAATTATCAGTTAGATATACTAGGATTTGAAACTGGGGCATAATACATTTGTAATTGTATTTGCACATACAAAGAAAACCCCAAAACAAAAACTGGTAATTTCAAGATTTTATGTACAGCTGAAACTATATGGCAATTTGTAAAGCAACGACATCATCAACTCACTCATTTGCATATTCATATTAATTGTAAAAGAATTTATAAATTAGCAATTTCATGATTTCTGTCTCTAATTCTTATCGGACTTTCATCTAATCTTCACTGTTCTGTATGAAAAATTTTACTCTTTCTTTTCAGAGTAACTATTAATTAATTTGACCGGAATTATCCTCTGAGTCTTTAAATTTTTTTCACGGTCAAGCTTTATCAGACAACCCAACCCTGGCTTGTACACTGTGAAGAGTTGTAGGACATCCCCACCCCCTTCGCTTTTTGCTTAAAGCATATACACATTTAATAACAATACTAACCCTAAAAAGACTGGGCTATTTTGGTAGCTCGAAAGACTGGGGGGGGGGGGGGCTCAAGGCCCCCCCCCCCCCCCCAAGATCTCGGCCATGGATCGTGCGATCGCCGCGGAACTTTGCACAATGGTAGTGTGCGATGTTATCTACAAGATTGTGTTTTTAAATTTTAGAAAATAGTCTTCTTTGATTTTATTTTGATTAATTATGATAATTTATGCGAGAAATCACAATCTTTCATCCAAATCAGTAAATAAAGCTCCAAAAGTGCTCATTTTAGGTATAATTATTCTTTGTGGCATTCTTAGCAAATGTACTTGAAAAAAAATTCGGTATCAAAATTAATTTCTTATTTATTTTGTTTCATGAATTTCTTATGTATTTCATTGTTTTTTCGACCTTTTGTTTTTGTTGTGTTTTGTAACAAAATGTGTGACAGACACTTTTTGAAGCATAATACTCCTAAAACAAACCAGTTTTAGCAATTGAGAGTAAAAATAAGCATATTTATATGAACCATGTGAAAAAACTCAATTTGCATTGACTTTGTACACAAAATCACATTTTTAAGCCATTTTTGGCCTCACGTGCATGTACAAAAAGTCATGTAACTTTAGAACCGTACCCCGAGGCGTCACAAATTTGGTGTCAAAATGTGCGGGAAACTCAAAAGAAAAAAGTCATGGGGCATCGCAGCGAGAGCATTTGCGTGTTGCAGAGTAATCGTGCGAAATGTCGAGGGGGGGCCTCCGAGGCCCCCCCCCCCCGTGCAGTTAGGGTTAAGAAAAAGAAATCAAAATCTACCTCTGGTGCTAGTTTTTTCTGCTTCTTTTTGCAGTTCAACATAGTTTTGTTCTACATTCATGTCTTTTATTTTAAATATCAAATGTGTATTGCGAGTGGTGAGAAACAATCTGGCAACTGCAATGTTTACAAAATCTCTCCAGATAAAGACTAGCAAGGATATTATGATTTCCTGGGCAATAAGATGAGTGAAACAATCTGACTACTCTACACACACATACACATAAACACGCACACACACAAACACACACACATCGATAGACTACTAGTACATGCAAAATGAAAACCCACAAGTGACTTGGTTCTGATTTCATCTTTCAGCTATATTTTAGAGCATGACTTTGCCACGTCTCATGCAATTAGTGAAGGCCACATGATGAAAACAAAAGAACATGATTGGTTCTTCTTCTTTTCGTCTCTCTCTTCCTTTTCTTTGTTTTGCTTCCCTGGCGACAGTGGCTTGCAGCTCGCTACAGCTACTGCACATAAAATACGCTTCACTATAAAAAATGAACAAAAAAAAATAAAGGCGCAATGTTAAAAAGAAACTGAAGTCAGACAGAAGGGATTCACACAACACTAAGTCTGATCTAAGGCATTGCCTACACTCGTAACTCCAGGATCTATGACTGAGCTAAACCAATCTAGCACACCATTCTTTAATGTTGTACAACTGTGATATCTAACACAGTTAGTACACTTTCTACCGCAAACTTTTGTTTCCCAACCACCAACACGATCATCATTTCATGTACCTTCAGACTTTTTTTGACATCCCCTCCTCCTTTCCTGAGGTATAATCTAGTCAAGCAAATAATAATGATTAGTAGGCACGTTTGAAGACCAGAAACATAGAATATCTTGTCCAGAAGAAAATCTGTTTCCTTCAGAATTCCCTGCTTGGTTCAAAGATTCTCAGACTTGTGTCAAAGCTCTGTACAGGACAGGGGAAATTTTCTCTCGGAATTCATAACAAGTTTGGACCTCAAAGGATTTCATCTCTTGCTGTGTGACAGTACACTGAATGCAGCCAGCACAGAACATAGAAAGTATACAAACACAAAGAGAGGTGGTGTCCAAAGTATACATCAGTTTGGTCTTCACATCCAACAATAATTATACACAAGCATTCAAATGAACCCCTCAACTAGAGTGTGTCACTGGGGGTGCGTTCGAGCGCTCTAAAGCGAACCAAAGCGAACTGAACCAAAGCGTACCGTACCGAACTGTGCCAGATTTGGAGCGTTCGAGCGCTCTGTGGAGAAAGCATACCTCACGAGTTATATTTAGAAAAGGTAACGCTTGTTTGCAGCAAGAATGTCATCCACCTGGTGCTTGAACTACTTACAGCTATCCTGAACAAAGAGAATGATGTCTTTGCATTGTGACGTATGCGCATGATACACGCATGCTTTACAGCGAACTTTTGGTATGCCTTTGGAGCACATCGGGAAGTGGTCCACTTTTGGCTCGGTACAGTACGGTACGGTACACTTTAGGAGCGTTCGAGCGCTCCTCTGGCGCGGGTACGGTACGGTACGGTACAGTTCGCTTTAGGAGAGCGCTGGAACACACCCACTGCTGCATCAAACTGGGCAGGAGGAAGGGTTTCGTTTTGTGACGCTTCTTTTACCAGGTTTTACCCTTTTTCTTTTTCCCAATAAATAATTTTCAATAAGTTGGAGAGATATCAGGAGTGACGTGCACAAATTGGGAGCGCTTGGCTTGTAGTCATCCCAAAGAAATCCATGAAAGGATAAAATTGACATATTTGAAGACTGGGCCTCATACTCCACAAGTTTCCTGCAATAAATGCATAGAACATCATGACTGTGGAGTGCAGAAGTTCATCGTAATCAAAGTAAGATTGGGTTGAATACCAGGCGTATGTGAGTATTATGTCTGAGAAATTCTCATCTCTCATAGAGCACTATTGAGATCAGTCCTTGCAGTGATTGATACAGCACTGCCATCTCTTTTCAATTCATTAAAAAAAGCAGTTGAAATATTTGTTGGCCAACGTCATCACTTGGGGAAACAAAAACAATTGTGAATGGTTGTGTATTCACAAATACATCACCATCAGATAATTTATATTTGACAATGGCCAAGATTAACATCGCATCTGCTCAGCAAAAAGGCATGAATTATGCATCTCTTTTTGCATACCACACAGTCAAAACTCCTGATTTGGCTATAAGGAAGGAAATGAACCACTTTTACTTAGATCCCTCATGCTTGCAACAAAGCCCACAACAAAACAAAACACATCAACAAAATAATTTATGACAAAAATAAACACAGACTAATGAGAATTGTCCACAAAAACCAGCTTGATAGGGTGTTCTTCTTGGAGCAAATTAAATAGCTAACTACTTCTATACATATTCTTGTCCCATACATCACTTTAGGGTGCCAAGTTAATAGTGACACATCAACTCTACAGATGAATAATTTCATTTCAATGTAAATCATACACATTACAAATCTATACACACTTGAAATATTCACTATGACTCTACTTTCATACCTACATACTTCTATGCATATGTACAAAACCTATCGCACCAAACCAGTCAATGCGATAGAAAAAATATCTTTTTTTGTTTTGTTTGACTATAAGCAACAACAAGAAAAGCATAACTCACCCTTCCACCATAACACAATACCATACAGTTAATCTGTACACAAGTTTTCTGAGACACATTAGTTTGACGGCTGTACAATCTGACCACTTAAAATCATCAGATATCAATATCAAGCAATTATGAGAAAATGCAAAGATACACCATGTCACAGCTAACGAGGGTGATGCATTGTTGGATGTTTATATACAAAATGCAAAATTACACGATATCTACAGATGACTTATGATCATTCACAACCCTAACTGAATTCACATTGAAGAGTTCATGTGGTCCCAATACTAGTGTTCCCAAAAGTTATTTACAAATATCATACTTACAATTTTAAGGGAACACCAGCACTGGCCCACAGGGCCAAGAAAACAATCAGTCTATATCCCATTGTCCCATATACTGAAAATCTTGTCATCATGACGTAGCTTCCTAGCTAACTCGAAGAGGCCGAGTGTTCCCGTATTGCTTCCTTGTTTATGCGGAGCTCACTACTGGACACAAAAGAGTGATGATGGAAAAAGGTTGTATGTACAAAAAGATTTCACTCTACACAACAAACACAAGAATATGTATATACATAAGCATATTATTTACAGGTAACTTATGAACTAAATAAACCGACATGGCCCTCACTACTTCACAAATAGAGAGCAGTCATTTGAAAATATCCTCTTTTTTTCCCCCAAAGAATCTGTACAAATGCTTCAGATATTAATTGATAGTCCAGAGCATATTTACATTACGTTTTTTTTTTCTTTCTAGTAGAAGAAAATAACCCAGATTTGACTAAGGTGTGATATCTGGACTGACACAAGACTATGGCTCAATGTCTAGATCTCACAGAAAAAAACACCCCAAGAACAAAAGCAAAACAAAAAAATCATTAAGAATATGCACTTTCATGAACATTTTCAATCAGCTTGTAAATTGATTCATAGCAAACATAATCTTTCTTGGTTTCATGTGTGTATTTTTTGAAACATGAGACATATTTAACAATGTGCAAGCAGCAACACTCCTTATAATGGACAATATATTTACAATGCTCTCACACAGATTCTTTTATTACTTTTTTTTTAAGGTCTATGAAATGTACCCTGAGAGTTTTGTACATGATTCAATGTTTTCAAAAGATTTATCAAATATTTGTGTAACAATCAAAATAAAAAATCCAAATAAATGCTCATGTAAGTTCTAAAAATTGGCAACTGCATCAACCTTTTCTTTTTGCCCGCTAATCTATTACAGTATATGCAAAGGTAACCAACACTCTCACATCATTGAATGTGGCAGCCCCACTTATTACATATCTGTGGGGAGGGAGGTTCTATGCACAAAATGGGCTTGACATTGTTTTCATCATCCGCTCAAATCATGAAATTTGACATTGTGCTCAATTTATGGTCACAGTGAGATACTCTTGACTGAACGATAAAACTCCTTGCTTCCATGTGGCTGGAAGACACCTTGAGCAAACACGCAGCAGGAAATCTGGGTATGACACTCAATCCTTCTCCCCCAGAGTTATGGGGAGCTGGAGTCACACTGTGAGCTACAAATTTCTGGTGCCAGCTGATGCCGTAAGTGGGAAACCTGGCAAAATTTTTGATGGGACCAGTTTGGTGGAGACTGCTACCTTTGTAAGCAAAGAAGTACAATTTCACTGCAACCACATGGACAGGAATGTCAAAGGATAATGCAAGATTTCACTGTTTGGTCGATCAGACGTGGATGCGCCCTTTTCTTGATATCAATTAAACAAATTACCCGACCTCCTTTTTTTCCTTCTTTTTTTTTTTTTGTCTTGTAACCAATAATTTGATTCTTATTTACACAATGTACAGAGAGGTACTTGAAAAAAAAAATGTACAGTACTTAAATACAAGTTTGCTGAAAACATCCTTGTGACTAAATGTGCTTAAACCACCAGCAAAATTTGTGCCCACAGAAGTGACTAAATAGTATTCACAAAATAATATCACTCATATGTACTAGTATATACTATATTACAAATGGAGAATATATATATATTGGACTAGAAATACCTATTGTTGAAACGGTAGCTCATATATTCGACACAAACACTACAAAATCTACACGCTATCCTAATGTTTTTGTTTCTTTGTGGGTTTTTTTCCTTTTTTTGGCACATTTTTCTTTTTATGAACATACAAAGAGAGTAATAGATTTGCAGTAAAATTTCTGCTTCAGTGTAATACTAACACAATCAGGAATATATGAATAGCCACAATAACAAATGTACTTCTTAACTGAGCAATATCATGCAACACATTGTAGAGATACCAAACTTGTTGGTGGTGCATGTGATATACCAAATATGGAAAACTACACAACACAACTCAATATATTCCAAGCTTTGACACATCACTATAATCAACACTGTCAACATTTCCGACAGACACAAAGACCACTATCTTGTCACTGTTTCACTGAAAACATGTGAGAAACACTTCGAAAACCATTCCTCTCATATGACACTAGAACACAGGGACTTGGAAATAGAAACACAGCAAAACAAGTCAGACCGGAACACAGCTGGACCAGTATGTACAAATTTCTACATGATTTGATGATGTGGAACCGTTGAATTCAATCATAGGAACCGCTGCTGCATGAGCCAGGAGATTTAATCCTCATGTCAGCAAGAGGAAGCTGCAGGGTGGGTCATTAATACATCTACAAGAATCACACAACAATTTACTGAAAACATCCCTCCTTAACATTCAGTTCTGCGCACCGTAATAGCCAAACTCTAAAGAAAATATGGAATGCCAGATTTTTACTCTGTATGCAAAATGACAATAAAAAATGTATGTACAATCGAATGTACTTCGTGTATTTTTTTCTTCTATTTTTCTCATCCAAGAATGGACTATAGCTAAAAAAAAAAAAAAAAAATCAAATCAACCACACATTGTTTTTGGAATGCTAAACCAGAAAAAAACTCCGCATTGGTTTTACTTTCACAGGCAGGATCTTGCAATTCAGAAACATATTGCAGCGGATAGTGCATTTTGTCTGGAGGTAATTTTGTGCTGTTAATGTTCAGTTTTCATTTTCATGTTAGTCTACTGCTTTTGATGATGTTTGTGTGTGCAGTTGAGAGGGGGGTGGGGGAGTAGCCAAGAATACTGTTATTGATTCTGGTCTTGCAGAGCAGCAATGGTGAATAACGTCAGCTCACTGAAAGCCTCTTGACTCATAAATATGTGTCTATGCTTTTGTAGGAGTTTTCTTTCCTCTTTTATTTGAGTACATGTTTGTGGAGTCTGCAAGGTGTTGCCTGTACGGCATATGATGGCATGCTGTGGTCTAACTTGCACAACTGATGTATGGTCAGCCCTGTAAAAATCCTCCAATGTATGATGTGGAATACTTTGCTGATATCAAAGTAAAAGGAAGAGTATGCCATCTGTACACAAGAGCACTGACAAAGCTGAGGTTGACAACCCTGTGACCAAAAGAAATTTGGGGTTATATACGACGACTGATAACTAATTCTTGGTTTGCTATCTCATGTGACTTTTTTCTCTTGTGGGCTCTTCAGAAAATGGAGTAAAATCCGTCCTTGGTCTGCCTGTTGCCAAGGTCCTTGATGAGGCTCAAGGGATCTGGAGATGCAGTCTTGGTTCTCTCATCCTTAGGTCGTGTCTTGGACTTGGGCTGGGCCCTGAGTGCGCTGGCATAGGACATGCAAGGTTTGCCCTCTTCCTTGAAGTTGGTAGGGCTCGTGCTGGAGATACCAAACAGGTTGCCAGTGCTGCCCTGGCTGTAAGGGGAAGATGGACTTGGAAGGCTCTCTTGGCTGGATAAGCTTGGGGTGGTGGGGCTGAAGTTCTGCATACCTGGTGACTGCCGATAGTTGTTGTAGTTTTCCTGGTGTTGGGGAGAAGGCGTGCTTGCATAGCTGTTGGATGCTGCCGGCCATCTCTGATGGCCTACAGAAGAGCGCATGCCAAGTGGACTGGCTGGGCCATCGTCCTTGCTGACTGGTCGGAAGGTATGATCTTGGGATGCCCCAGCATGATGACCGTAGCTCACTTGGCTTGTAGGAGGGGCAAGGTGGTTTGGGTCTCCCCTTGGTGATGAGACTGGACTGGTTCCATTGAATGGAAAGCTGCTCTTCTGTGGCTTGCCTAAGAAGGTGGAGTTGCAATTGCCAAATGGACTTGGTAGCTCAAGAGGACTAGCTTCAGGACTGCCATCTAGGAAGTTGGCAGGAGTACGCGGACTCAAGTCACTAATCTGCGGAGAAAAGTCCATCTTATGTGCAGCCTCATGATCACGGTATGGCGGCATGTGGGAGTCAACTAACACATCAGGTGGCATCGAGTCAAGTGGACTGTACGGTGTCCTCCGAGTCTGCTCTTCGTAATGGTAGGCTGGTCTCTGATCGATGATTGCAGGGTCCCTCATCCTAGGCTGATGCCCTGGGAAATCCAGGGTATCCCTTGGGCTGCGAGGTCCTTTTGCAATAGGCCAGGGGTCTCTATCCTTTGGGGCACTCTCAGTTGCATTCCAGTGGTTCACACTCTTGTTAAAAACATGCTGTTGTGAACTAGTGGCTACTGGCTCAGCTACCTCAGTGTGCGACGAGTGCCTTTGTGGCCCTTGCTGATGCTGCATGGGCACTTTGCTCTGTGGGAGGATGTCACTCCTGGGACGCATGGGACCTATTTTTGGTGACTGAGATCTCTTGACACTGGCTAAGAAGTTGTCTGCATAATGTTGTCCTCTGGTCCTCAGCAGATAATTGTACTCCTCGTTGATCTGCATTTCCTCTATTTTGGCGACAACTTCTTGTCTCTCATGGCCGCCACTCCCCCTGCTGGCTGCCTGCTGTCCCACCATGGGGCTCCCTGTGCGCTGGTCTCTTGCAGGCGACGCTGGCATCTGCTGCGTAGATGCTGTTTGCTGAGGAACACCTCCTGGTGCCGGTCCATCCTTGGCAGTATTTCCCTGAGTCTTGTCCTGATTGGCCTGATGTGCTGGTGATCCTGAAGGCATGTGGGTGGGCTTCATGCCTGGTGGGATCCCAAAGCCACCATGATGCATGTACTGATAAGGCACTGCAGGGTCAATGATGGGATAGTGAGGGTGGAACGTGGGAAAGTAGGCATTGGGGTGCATCATCCTAAGAGGGAAAGGCATTGGCATTATGGGGACGTACACGAGGCGCTGTCCTGTGTAGGGATCTATTCCTGGCACGGGACTCGCAGACCTCACCAAACTTGCACCTGCAATCGGGCTCGGAACCGTGCGTACTCCACCAAAGAAGGGCACCTGGCCACCAGGAACCTGAGGAGTTGGGGTGTTACTTGGAGACAGCATGCTGCGATGGAGACTCTGGTTTATGGCAGCCACACCATGAGGTGGTGTACCCTGTATGAAGGGTGCCCCCATCATCTGGTTGCGAAGTGCTCGAGGGATGAACTCTTTTGCCAGTGGGTTGAGGACATAGGTCTTCTTCATCTCCACATTGGAAAGCTGGGCCTGGATGGAGGCAAAGGTACAGCCATGGAGGCTGCCATTTTCACTGCATGCTGAGATGAACTTCTCCCAAAGTTTTCTGTATTTACAAAACAAAAGAATCCAAAACAAACATTACTATCAACAACATTTCTCATCTCAATATTCTTTGTACAAAATATACAATAAAGGAGAAGTAATCCTTCTAAGAAACATGTATATCATGATACTTCACTGGATGTTTCTCAGCATGTCCCCATGCAGCCGTATGGGTAAACTGATTCATAGCAGGTTTATAATAATGATAACATAATAATAAATAGTCTTTTATAACACATTTCTAATCAAACTGATCAATGTGCCACACATGGTAAAACTGTCTAGATGACGAGGTAAAGAAGAACATGGGTACTTTTTGAAATTCTTTTTGAAAACTGTCACTGAGGTTGATGAGCCAAATTCCTCTGGCAAGGTATTACATACTTTGCTATCATCTCAGTGGGTACAAAGAATGTCAGTGTACCTTTCATAAGGATAATACCCTTACATCTCACTCAGACCCAGTCCAAATTAAACATCTGCAAGAAATATGTCTTTGATTGTTCCATGACATTTGCTCCTGCGGCAATTACTCCCATGAAGTATCTGCACACTAAAGCAAACATAAACATAAACTCTACCCACAAACATAACCCTAACCTTATCCTAATCCAAACATCAAAGTACACCTACCCCTAGGTCCTTGGAGAAAATAAGACCAGAGCAATTGTCGCAGGAGCATATGTCGTGTCACTGTCCTTGATAATAGATAACAGATGTATTCCATGCAGTAAATTCTTTGATCCTTTGGGTGTTTTTGGTATAGCTTATATTCTATATCAAACAATTTCTTATATATCAATGGTAAACACTACGGAACAACATAATTTTGACCTATATAGCCCAATCAATAGAAGTGAATGGGAGGGGGACATTCACTATTTTCCCTACCATGTAAATCATCATCTACATAGAGTGTCTTTTGGCATTGTTTTAGAGGAGGTGTGCCTCAGGCTGCATGGTGGTTTGACCTGTGATACACTGTGGAGAACTAACCTGCACTTGCCGATGGAACAGACTGAGATGGGATCGCCAACGACAGCTACCAGAGACTGAGCCCTGGTGATGGCAGTGTTCAGAAGCTTGTCATTAGACAGGAACCCATAGTCCGGCTCATCCTCGCTGGAGGACTGTGGAGGAGGTTCCTTGGACTTGCCTGATGACTTCTTGGGAGACCTGACGATCTGTTTACAGGTGTGATGGGTTCGGACTGTGCTGATGAAGAGTGCCCGGAACTGCTTACCTGTGGAAGGATTACCAATTCGAAGTTCATATCATTCCTTACTCAGTTTATATGATTGTTGGACTGCAGTCATTAAGATGGTTATCATCACTACTTAGTATCATGATCTCCTGATCATACCCTTAGTCCCATTCATAAGGCATCAGGTTGCCTCATCATTGCTTTTCCCTGTAGTTCTTCTGTCTGTTATCAAACCCAGATCTACCTATTTCATGTTCTCATTTACACAATCCTTTCATCTGATCTATTTGTGGCCTTTTCATCCTCTTCTCCTTCTTTCCTGTACTTCATGGTCTATCTAACCAACCTGCTCCCATCAACTTGTTTCACATAACAAGTCATCAAAGCCTGTTACTCTTATCTTTTCCCTTGTATCAATCGCACCAACTGCAATTAATAGGCGCAGCCAGACTGGCAAAAGATCAAGAAGTTTACAATTACGATCTTTAAGATCTCGAAGTTCTGCCAGTGTAACTGCAAACTTCCTGTGAAAATTCCCGCCAAACTTCTCCCGAAACTTCCAACTCTAACTGGGGATATTTCTCCCACCCCTGCCGAACTTCTTGATCTTTACCAGTGTGCCTGCAAGAAACCGAAACTTCGCAATCTTTGTCAGTTGACCAGTCAACCACCTGTTTGCAAGCGGTACCTCTGATGTATAGGTGTGCATTGTTACATCAAAATCATCAGCCATCATATCGTGCGCTATTTCTTCTTTCGTGCACACGTGCACCAGTGGCCCAAACTTCTCAATCCACAGATCAAGAACTTGCCAGTGTGACCAGACATCAAAAGATTGTGAAGACTTCGCGATCTTAAACTTCTCAATCTTTTGCCAGTCTGACGCACCTATTGAGTATCCTGACAGTATACCTCTGCCATTTTCATTATCTCACCTTGGACATTCATGACTCTCTCCACAGAGACAGTGAAGAGCTTCCTCTTGCGTAGCTCGTGCCTGATACGGAAGACCTGGTCTGCGTACGGCGTGACAACACCAATGCTATTCTCATCGCAGGTTCCCCATTCTCCGGGCCACCCTTTCTGAAGTTCCTCTACACGGTCACAAAGCTCAAACACCTGTTGGAGGCATGACAGAAAGAAAAGAGAAGAAAACAAAACAAACATTGTCAAACTGCACATCACTGTGTTGCTTTGAAATTTCAGGCATTACTCTATCCACTCCATTCTTGGAGCAGTAAGTACACAGCAACCACAAATAGCCAACTGTTATCTTAGTTCATGGAATCAACGCATTGAACCAAAAACCACAACACCTTAGCTTTTCATCCAGATACAGCAGCAAGACATGTTATTTTTTGAAGGAAGGAGAAGAAGGAAAGCTGCTGAACATTCCATATCCAGCGTACAATCCATGTAGTAGTGTCAACTTGAATTCCGACAGAAGGCCAATATTAATGCTGCAGTATTGTTTCTACAATGACTTTGATGACTAGTTTTGGAGTCTGGCAAAAATACCCATTACCCAAGGAGAAATCTGAATGTCAAAAATATCTAAAAGTTTGGTAACATGGAAGAGACAGGTAGAAGAAGGGTTTGAGAGGGTTGGCTCGAGAAAGAAGGATGCTCCAATTTGGGGGAGATGGTGACAAGGTGAGAGAGCTATTGACATGAGAGCTGTGAGGTAATTCCAGCCTGGATAAAAACTGGTAAGATGATGGTGATTACCTCGGAATTGTTGTAGAAGGAAATGCTGTTCTTCTCCTGCACATCCTCTCCTCTGGCCGTGAAGAAGGTCAGAGGATGCCACTTGGGGTGGCTCGGCTGCTTGCCCGAGGCCAGGAGCTTGCCCTCGTAGAAGAGGTCAGAGGTGAAGTCAACGATGGCATCGTGAGAGCGGTAGTTGGCGCAGAGGAGGATCTTGCAGGAGTGGCTGACGGGGTAGTGGTCATAGAGACGCTCCAGCAGGGATATGTGGAGTCTCCGCTCCCTCACAAATGGGCTGTGCACCTGGGGACTTATCTGGGGCATCCCAAATGAAAAGACATGCAAGACGTTGTATTCATCCATACACAAGGCACAAGTCATGAAATGTACGAGGTGTTGCTAGCGTGAGGCAACAATGAGATATGTCTGCAAAGAGTTCTGTGAGGCTTTCAGGAAGTTAAAATTTGTAACATTTCATTATAAGAACTGACAATAAAGAAGTTGAGCCAATATACATGTATATGAAACCGGAATTTAAAGCACGACACTTGGGTGCAAAACCCAATAGAGCATGTAAGCTGTAAGGATTCATATATTTAAATTAGGATGACTGGATAAGATATTACCTGATGTAGTGTCCAGAATGGAATTTACGATCTGCAACAACACATTACAGTGCCTACACTGAACTTCTGGGCATGTCAAAAACCTATATGGCTGCACTGCAGAGTAATTCAATCATCCGAGCTTGATCTTCACAGTGCAAAACTTGAAGCTATGATAAGTCTGACAACTAGGAATCTAGAAATGAGCAAGAACAACAAAGCGTTCATAACTTTCAAGTGATTCATACTGAGAACAGAAGTTAAAATAGGGAATAGAACACAAGAGAGACAGACGTAGAGAAGGCATTCCTGCACACACCTGCATGTAGTCACCCGCCAGCACAATCCTGGTGTTCTTGTTGGCCAGGGCTAGAGGCATGACAGTCTCGCACTCCATGGCCTGGGCAGCTTCATCCAGCAGGATGTGGGTGAAATAGCCAGACTCAAGCTTCAGATGGGTCAAGAAGCGGGACGTGCTCAGCGTCGCCACGATAACCCGGTACTTCTCAACCTCCTCCCGGGAGGGCATCACAAAGCGGTCCTCGCTTTCAGACAGGGAGCAGTAGAGGCGCACTACAGGGTGCACGGTCTGCACCCATCGATCCTTGAAGTAGATGCGAAGGGGGCGGGCAGCAGTGTTGCCCGACTCTACGAAGGAGTGAAAGTAGTCCCGGATGTACAGGTCAGCAGCACTGTGGAGGACGTATGGACAAGAGATGGTGTCAACGTAAGAAGTAATTCGCAATTCTAGAAGTCTGCTTTATGGTAAATATATCCTTCATGTGAAATCAAACAATTCTCATCATGCCAAGATTGCATCTCCACACACAAAATATTTCTGCTCGTGATATAGCATGGTTTCAAAGTTTACCACATACACAAGTAGCACAAGGTCCTGTTTGTTTGTTAGATCTTACTAAACTTAAGGCTGAATCTTCACAGTGATTTTGAAATTTATTGCCTATTCAGTCCACAAACCCCAAGAAGCCTTGGTTTTGAATGATAGAATGAGTGTTGTACAAACCTGTTTGAGTGTGTGCATATGAGAATCCTAGTGTTGGGCTGTTGAAGGATAAGCCTTGTGGCATGGGCCAGGGTGTAGGTCTTGCCAGTCCCGTACGGTCCCACCAGGAAGATGGGAGGCAGCTGGTGGTTGAGAGGGGTTGTCATGGCAACAATAGCCTCTCGCTGTTTGCTGTTCATCTGCATGTCCAGCTTGTCGCTCCATTGTCTAATGAGATGTTGACAAGAAAACATGAGAGAGCTGCTTGTTTGGGACTATTTTCACAACAGAGAACCATAACAAAAATATATTTCTTTTGAGCGATAGAACCCTAAGATTATGATTTTTGCAGCATGTATTCATTGACTTCACCACACAAATTCATGACACCAATGCCCTGTTGCATAAAAAGATGCCATCAAACATAAGTTAGGTATCAACCAATTGGAACTGAGTATTCACAGACTTATGTTAGATCTCAACTTTTTAAGCAACAGGGCCCTGGAAATCAAATGATGACTGCATTACATACATTCCTATGACATTGTAATCTCTACTTTACACAATGAGCTTGCCATAAACAACTCTTTGAACTACTAGGTAGTACAGGCAACTCCTGGTATAACGAGGGTCTCGGGCCGGCAGTTTTTTTGTTTTTTTGTTATACTAAAATTTCTTAATGCCTAACAAATATGTATATGAAGATATATAGATGAGAATATTGGGACCTGAATTTTACTTCATTGTATCTGAAATTTTGTTATAACCATGTTTGTTATAATGGGAATGCATGGTATTACTACTAACACGAGCAACATGTGTCACCATGCATGCTGTAATAACTACCAATAAAACAAAGGTTGTACAAAGTAGCAGTTAGACTGCATGGCCCGAATTCATGAAGGTGGGACAATCTTTGTCCATGGTTAAACCATGGACAAAGATAGATTGTAGTCAACGAAATGACTGATTTCGTAACGAAATAGGCCATGCAACACTTGGCGCCCCATGCAAAACTACGGTCTTTGTCCATGGTTCAAACCATGGATAAAAATTGTATCACCTTTGTGAATTTGGGCCCATGAATTTATCTTAATGAAAAAGTAAACAATAGCATACATGGGCACACACACACACACACACACACACACAAACATTTGAGACCACACATACGTGATAAGGAGGGAACACATTCAGTTGAACATGACGAGTGTGCTTGATTTTTCTACTCTTCCTACTCACTTGTTTGGTGTCCAGGGTATCTTGGTGTTATTCTGAACGTCAGGAAACAGAATACTCATGTCTGGTACCTTGTCGACCGCATAGTGCATTTCGCATAGAGGGAGCCTGGGCAAAACAAATAAACAAGCAAACAAACACCTCACATGAATGTGAAACAATTTTGAGGGAGGGAATGGTTCTTTTCACAAAATAAACTTGGGCTTTCAAACAACAAACACACCTTGACCACACACAAAAATGTGATGATATATGGTAAAATAAACAAGGTACTTGAGGAAAATACAAAAAAAAAGTACTTTGGATCACACAACAGTTGTAGTAGAGTCATTCATACGATGTCCATGTTCAGAGAGATAAAATAACTACCCACCTGTTCAGCTGGAACTGGATCTCCACCCTGATCTGGGAGTTGTCCTTGAGGTTCAGATCCTCCACACACTGTTTGCTGAGAGTCAGGTAGATGGAGTCCTTGCTCTTCTCAGTGATGGGTGCTTCATACACCTTGGCTGGCATCCCTCCCTCCTTGGTGGGAGCCAGCAGTACTGAGTTGCAGCTGTTGAGGACCAGTCTACCACCGGGTGTGTCCCCCGTCAGGTCATCTGTCAGGCGCATGAGGGCAAAGAGCTGGCCGTCCTGGGCATAGCGCACACCGCTGTTCCGGGATGGCACCAGCATGAAAGTGGAGGCCATCTGGAGGACCGTGCGGATGTTGAACCTGGAAAACAAAGAGTGTGTAATGTTCATTATGCTAACTCAATGTGCTACTTAAACACTCTGTGTTCAAGGCATCATGCATGTACATCAGCACTATTGTCTATAAACAAAGACAATTTCTGAGTTGGCAGCACGTGGCAACAAAAACACTGATACATAAAAGTCAACAAGCCTAGCTGATACTAATAAGAGATAAGCAACATGCAATTAAATCAGCACATCTCAGTGTTGACTTCTGCCTGGATTTCATCATGCTTGGTTGAAGGGTGGCAAAGAAGATGATATGACAACATCTTTATTCAGTCATTTTTACTCAACACTGACACAACTTTAACATAATCATTATCCTAATAATTTCAATCATTATCCTAATTGTTTCGACCATCCCCATACAGCTTTACACACAGAGACAACTTTTAACACAATCATTATCCTAATAATTTCAATCAGTATCCTAGTACTTTCAACCATCCCCACAGAGCTTCACACACTGACACAACTTTAAAACAATCATTATCTTAACTAGACTTGGAATTTGTCAACACTGACAAATTAGGTGATCCGATTTTTTTTTGGATCAATGATTCGAGTCCTGATAGTGCAAAGTCTCAGCTACAACATACTAACATCTGAGAGAAATTCACCGAAGCATAAGTAAGATAGTGCTCGATAAAGAGAGTCATGTCAATTTTCACATCTAGAAAAACTCCCTCCCATAGAGATAACACGTAATAGCGAAGATTGAGAAAGAAGTACATATGACCTTTGTCCCCACTTTGCCACACAAGATGGCATCTGAGCAATTAGTGGTTATTTTGTGAAATGATTCTTGTAACATGGTCTTTACGTGTGCAAAATATGAGAAAGATAGGACATATATTTACCAAGATACAGGATGAAACATCTATGACCTTTGACCCTAATTTACATACCCAAGATGGCGTCTGATCAAGTAGTTGTTATTTTGTGAAATAATGTTCGTGACATGAACTAAACATATGCAAAATATGGTGGTGATAGGGTATGTTTTTCTTGAGTTATTGCAAAGAAAGTTGCAGAAAGAAAGAAATATTTCCATACATCGAAGATAAGCTTTAATTTCAACCAAGTTTTTTCACGTGATCCCGACAACGTATGAAAAAACAAAGGGCACACTTACGATAGCCCTACGTCTCAGCTACAACATATCAAAATCTTAGAGAAATTCACCGAAGCATAAGTGAGCTAGTGCTCGATAAAGATAGTCATGTCAATTTTCATTTCCATAAAAATTGCACTCCCATAGAGATTACACGTAAACTGGTCAAATTTGACAAGGTTACCTTCAATCCATTTTTACGAGGTGATGTCGTCATCTAATCAAAATTGTGTAATTACATTCATGAAAGAACATTTCATAAGCTACAACATATTGAAATTTGGGTGAAAATTGGCAAAGGATAAGTGAGATACGCTCGAGTAAACTTGAAATTTGATGACGTCATTTTGAAAATTTACTTTTTTTACTTTATTAAGAAATTTGATATCTTTTAATCATTTTGTCAGCATAGGCAGCCCATGAAATGACATGTACAACTCATCAGCTTTCAGAATATGTAAAGAAAATGGGGGGTCATCGTCCATCCTGACGAGTAAAATCCGATCTAAAATTGGCGGTTTTTTGGCATAGTTGCACTGTGTATCCCCATTGACGCACGCGCGGAATTTTGAATTTGACGGGCCCGTATGACGTCATATTGAATCGGATCAACTTGAAACTTGGTAGAAATATTCCTTGACATTTCGGACATCCGATCGGTCTGAAAAAATTGAAAATTTATGTTTCATATTAGTTGTGTGTGCGAATATGTGCGCGCGCGTACGCGTCCGTCCAATTTTTTCAATTTTTCAAAAAATGCTCCAAATGGTCTGAAACGTGTGCAAAAAAAATTTGAGCTCGATTTGAGCATACAAATATTTCAACGCGCGCGTACGCGCACGTTTTAAGAGGAAATATGAATTTTGAGAATATGAGTAAAATGCGCATAACTTGAAATGTATGTGACGTAAATTTCATTGAAAAATTCCATTCCATTAAAGAGATATGAATGAAAATGTGTTTTCATATAATGACGTCATAGTGACGTCACGGTCGACTGATCACTATGATTTTACTTGATCTGTCGTCTTTGGGACATGATACATATATGGTATAAGTTTGACATTGAAAGGCAATGCACTTTCTGAGCTAACCTCTGCACAAATTTTGCCCAGAAATAAAGAAGAATAAAAAGATGAAGAACAAAGAATCAGTACAGATACAGAAGGTGATCCGAGAGGATACTCGGATCACCTAATAATTTCAACCATTCCTATAGTGTTTTACACATAAAATATTTGCACATGACCTGCACTCACTTGCTCATGTCTCTGAACCTGGCCGTCTCCTCAATGTACAGCAGATCATGCATCCTTTCCTTGTAGTTGTTCTTGGTCAGTGTCCTGTCCAGCACAGAGCGCTTGAACAGCTCCTGCGTAGAGCGTGGCGGCATGTAGAACGACTTGAGGCCTCGGTCCTCCTCTGTTCCAAACGACAGCGATGGACTGAATTCCACGATGGAGACATTGGTGCCATCCCATCTCTCGGAGACGCACATCAACGTCTCCCGCACCTCCTCCAGTTCCTTCTGGTCTGTGGGTGAGACCGAGTCCACCGATATGCGGCGCATCAGAGCCGGCTCCGTGCCAAAGTCAAACACCACCGACTGGCGAAAGGTGCCAAAGATCTGCGAGGTGAACCTGACCTTGATGCGATAGATGCGCTCCTTGGACTTGGCGCTGTTGAAAGGGTTGATGTTGTTGTTGGTGCCCATCTTGCTGCTCCACTCCTGGCAGCTGTCTGGGAGTTCCTGGGAGGCCTGCCGTTTGGAGTCTCCCATCAGGAGGCTGGCGATGCAGAAGTGAGGCCGGTGTACGTCGAAGAGGAGACCAACATTTTGTAGCTGCTTTGAAGGCTGAGATAGCGAAATGGAAAAAGCAGAGATTCAAACTAAACATCATGTACAACATAGCTTTGTCCGGCTAATCAGAGACTGCATCAATTGGCACTGTTTCTTACTCAAGTACTCCAATCAGTTCTTTCCCCATAAGACTCCCGAAGACATTTCATTATCAAGCTGCTTTACATGTTTTCAAGAATGCTAAAGAATCACAATACTTCCCAGACATGATTTCATCGCTTCTCATATAAAATTCAGGAATATATTTTGCTTCTCTGGATTGAAGTATGTAATAAACATGGAACAAAAATTGATACACTAAAACAATAATACTCATAAAAATATGAAAATGAATGACTTCAGAGATCATGGCAAATCACTTGATCTTCCACCTATTGAAACAGGAATGTAAAGTACTGGATACATCTTTGCTTGTCAACAGTAACTATTATCTAATGTTTTCACTTTTTTTCCAGAATTTCATGCAGCCATTACAATGATCATTTACTTTCCTTTTGTGGTGTATGATTTCATACGTTCCAAGACAATACTTTGACACAGTTGTCCATTATAACACAAGATTATCATAACTCAACAAAGCAAGTTTCAGTTGAGTCTTCATATCTTATACAAAGTGTATAATGTCAGATATTTTGCTTTCCTACAGAAAGCCTCACTATTGGTACTATTCTGAGATACACAGTCAGCGTATATTATGGCATATATTTAGCGAGTCATTTTTCACAAATCAGAACTTCCCAATGATTTTGTGAGTATCAAACTCACGACCGTGGAGTACAATAATGAACAGAGAAATGTGTGCATGCATGTCGCGTTCATGTCGGGATCACAGTTGATACATTTTTTGTGTTGTCAAATTCTCGAATAGCACCCAACTTGCGAAATTCATGAAAATAAGAACCCTGTGAAATATTTGTATGCCATATACAGGACAAATGGATCCCATCAATCAGGAAGAGGGTAGTTCACCTTGCAATGCAGAGTGAAAATCCACGAATGAGTCGAATTCTTGCTGGACACGGTCACATTGGCGTCAGAGTTGACGCTGACTTTGACTTCATCCAGGGCCTCAGTAAGCTGAAAGAAAACAAAGAGAAATTACATAAGTTTTTTTTTCTCTACCTCATGTTTGCTTGTTGTTGGTTGTTGTTGTGTGTTTGTTTGTTTGTTTGTTTGTTTGTTTGTTTGTTTTTTTTTTTTTTTTGGGGGGGGGGGATAAACACTGCTATAGAGAACAACAGTCTACCAAAACAGTAGTTGTTGGAGTGCCAATTACTTATTTTCTTTTATACAATTCACTTTTACTCCATGTTGCTTAAAATTACCCCCACATACTGCCATGTCACATGAGACATGTGTGCCTTCTGGCTTACACAAAACTAATTCTTTCTACAAATATTGTAGTCAGGGCACTGCCTTGAATTTCTCTCAAATATCTATCATCAAGACAGAATTCATCCCACACTGATTTGCGACAGGTGTAAACAGCATTTGAGTATTCCAGGGGATGTCAAGGCACATTCTTCTTTGTAGAAAAACAGTATTTTCACCTTTTCTGAAATAGCCGTGTGGAGCAATACATTTTCGGAAAAACATTATGTTTTATGTAACATGTAACATAAAAAAAATGAACAACAGCAAACTAATTGTACATTGTAAAAAAGCACTGAGAGAGCGCAGACCTTTGCAAAGCAGTTCACTTCCACCCATACACACATGCTGAATATCACCAACTTTCCCCGATAAGGAGCCTTGTGTTTACCTCTCATCACCTTCCTGCCACGCGGCACCTCGAGCAGAGAATGCACTTTAGTGCACATATGCAAATCTCAAATACGCGCAGCTTGAACTCCAAAGTTCACTGATCCTATTTGGCAAAGACAAAAAATCTTTCAAAATTTCATACAAATTCCAAAACCACTTCCAAAATTTGATCATCTGTTCCTTGTGTCATTTTAAACTTTTCATATAAGTTTCATTCAAATCCATTCACAACTTTTTGAGATATTTGGCAAACATATACACAAACAAACAAACAGTAACAAAAGCATAACCTTCCTGGTGGAGGTAAAAATACAGTCCACTCCCATTATATCCAAGTCCTTGGGACCAGCCGTTTACTTTCGTTATATTGAAATTTCATTATAACCAAACAAATAAACAATACAAACATAGAGGGGATAATGATAGGGCCTGAATTTTTACTTTCTTGTAACCGGAATTTTGCTATAACCATGTTCGTTATAATGGGAGTGCACTGTACAGCAAAAACGTAACAGTTGGCATCTGTGCAGAACGCTACTAACCACACTGAGTGGTGTGGGGGAGTTCATCCATCGCTCAAAGAGCTGCTCAACAAAGCTCATCCCATTCAGCTGCTTGTCTCGGGCCCGCTGGTACTTCATCTGTCTATACCTGTAGCGCTCCTTCCACTCGGCCAGCTCGTCTTCACTGTGGGCGTATGTACATTGCTGACCAAATCGGCATTTGAGACGGCTGTGCGGACACGAAGCACATGACACACACGAGTAATAGTACATGTTTGCATTCTCGGTTCATCTTTGTAACATATCCAAATTATGATCAAATATAGAATATGGACTATGACGAATTAGCATAAAGAATTAATAGTTTACTATTTGGATGTTGTGAATAATAATTTTAAGTCCTCAATATTCAAAGCATAATATTCATGCAGAATATGCTCTTTTGAAGACACTGAAATACGGATCACATTCTTTCCAAAACAAAGAAGTTTGACAAAGGTGAGAGCAGAGTCACATGTGTATCTAAAGGTCAGTTTTAAGGCTGCCAAGGGATGCAATATCAGCTGATTCAATGACGTTTACCAGTGCAAGATTTGAACTTCCTTTCCTCACCATTATTTTGATTGTTTAAATTGACCATCTAAATTTCTTCAAAACAGGAACAAATAATGTATCTATCAGCATTCAGCTCCATCCACAGTACATCAGATACAATACAAAATAAATACTCTCCAGGTAACTATTATTTCTAATTGTTCTCATTTATATATATATTCCTATATTTATTTCCTACATGAACCCATTGTATGATGTCCAACTAATAGTTGAAGCTTGCTCACAAATTTTTCAAGAATAATTTTGAATCGCATTTAACAAAGTTTTATTACAGCAATTTTGTAAGCCCTCTGAGCCTTATGAGAAGAAAGCACTATAAATTATTTTCATTTTATTTTATTTCAGTGGATTTGACTAGATTGGACTGGAGTGGATTGGGTTCTGTTATATTGTATTGTATTGTATTGTATTGTATTGTATTGTATGGTATGGTATGGTATCGTATTGTATTGTGTTGTATCATATTGTATTGTATTGTATCACACTGTATTGTCACTATCTAGGGAGAGAGAGGTTCACTCACTCAGCACACAGGAGGTACTCATCGGCCACCGCACCCCTGGGAGGGGGTCGGTACTTCCAGTCTCGCCCCTCATCAGACGAGATGATGGCACAGTGGCTCTCACTCATGCTGTGGAGGTGATAGTCTACCTGGGTTGAACATTGCACTTGGCAGTAGGAGCAGAAATTTTCTTGGTCTGCACAGAGGAAATCATTGGAAACAAGATTCTTACATTCCATGTTTATTTTTCAGAGGTTTGTTCATTTTCTCTCTGTTTAGCATAGTTTTATTATTCTCTCATGACCTGAGACAAACATTGTCAAACATATGCCTGTATTAAATTAATGCAGGTGACAGTAAAGCCTGTCGCACACTATACGACTCATATCTATACAACTGACAGACTTTGGATCCAAAATAAATCACAACAGTCTCACAATGAACACGCTTGTTTATTTCAGATCCAAAGTCTGTCAGTCGTAGTTTTAAGTCGTACAGTGTGCGGCGGGCTTTAGTAAACCTTTTAACTGTATCTGTCTGACAAACATATAATCTCAACATATTTGTCCTTGGAAACCCTCAGAGCTTATAAGAGACTATGTCAACATAGCTGCACTTTGCATGCATACAGTGACACAATGTCTTGTAACTCACAACACATTGGAGAGGAAGCAAAAAAACTTTGGTGCAAACCTATCCTCCTGTTGCCAAATCTTGGCAAACAAGTTATCATCACACACATGATACACCTCTCCTACATTTTCTCATTAAAGCCATAGTTGTGTGGATGTACAGTATATCCCCCCCCCCCCCCCCCCAAAAAAAAAAAAAAAAAAAAATTACAATTGCATTTCACATTGATAACTTCCAATATGATTTAACCATCTACAGTGTAAATGCTACTTCACGGTCTTAAAATATAACATCTTAGCTATACTACGCAGAAAACCCCATTCGGTTTGGTTGAGTGGTCACAGAGATATGTGGATCATTGTAATGTAAGTCATGGGTCTGATTCTTCCAAGTTTAATAGGCACTTGGATGCTCTTGGAACTGCATAATGTGTGAACACAATGGACAGAACTTAGAGGGAAGGGATCCCCGACATGCTCTACAAACTCTTCATTTCTCTTTGACCACTGAAGCAAAATCGGACGAGGTTTTCTGTAAGATGTGGGTAATAACTTTAGTACAGTTTCACACCCTGAAATTGTATTTGGATTGATCCACTATTTTTAGAGTTATCATTGCGGAGGGTCCCGTTGTAATTTTTTGTGGACATACGGTATAATGTGCAATCACACTTCAGAACTTACTCTCATGTTTGTTCTCAGGTTCCTTTTTGTGCTTCCCATCCGATGCAGGTTTCTTCTTGTTCCCCCTATTATGGTGAGTGGATGAGGAGGAGCTGGAACCAGTCCTATTGGCACCTTGGCCTCTTCCACTCGAGTAAGAGGGGTGAGGAGAAGCTTCCGTTCCATTCTTGTCTCTGGCTGATGTATTTCTACTCGTTGATGGAGTCTGCTCACGAAAGAAACAAAAAAGACACAACAATAATGGTTAAGGTTAGGCTCATTACTCACGTAAACTTCAAGAAAATGTTCATACCCTCCACAAAGAGAATGGTGTGTATAAAGTCAATGAAATGTAACTCCAGTATCTGCTCAAACACTAAAACACCCTTGCTGGCATCGTCTCTATAACTACAATGGCAAATTAACTGCAGATGCTCATTTCAAATATTACACACTGACTAATACACTTCATCGATGTGCATCATCAAATCAAACACACAAGAAAACAATTATGCAGGGCTCATTTCTGAGTGCAACCAAAGAAGTGAATACATAAATACCCCCAACTTCCATGAAAATGATGCAAATATTACCAAGACTATACTTTGCTATCTCTGTCAACTTCACATCAATTTTTCATAAAAGTGGTGTCACTATTATGCACACATTTATCAACAAAGACAAGAGATTAATTCATTCTTTCACAAATTATAGAGGAAATAGTTGAGTGCCAAACTGTGTTGTATAGACCGATTCAATTTCGATGACCTATTCACCTACCGCCGCTAGCGGCGCTATAACGGTCGCCATAACTGGGGGCCAACGGGGGCTTCCAGCGAGCTAGCTACCCAGCGAGTTGCACTTGCAGCTCAGCAGCCTAGCGTACCCATCGCACATAGTTAGCCGGGCCCCGGGCGCGGCCCCTGCGCCGCAGCCGGCGACCGCCGCGCTAATATTCTGATTGTTTACTCACTGTGGGAAAAGTCATTCAGCGGCTTTTAATGCCTTTCTTTTGGACAAATTGAGTGATTCAGACATATTGATCTACTATGAAAGCCTCAAAGGAAGGATCAGGAAAACACATTGTGCAGTTGTTGGGTGCACAAATAACAGAAAATATGGAAATGGAAGCTGCACGGCAGTGTGTGAAATTCAGACACTGCTGACGCATGATAGATTAAGGCAAAATTAAAGACAATTGAGTGAAATACAAAGGTATAAAAATGCACAGATTTCGAAACAAACTATGTCTACTAGATTCTCTATTTAATTAGGTTATCACTGCATATTCGTAAAATATGTTGTTCATCTTAGAAGACAAGTTTAGATCAAAGAATTTGATAATTCACTGATTTTTTTTTTTAATCCTTGGTGTCCTACTTGCCAAAGTTAGAATACACTTCCTGGCTAGACTTTATTATTATGACAAACATTAATTTTTACAGCCTACACTACAGCTAAATTAATGTTTCAAGATAGTCTTATATTGTTTTCACTTCTTCAATGTTCAGTACTGAATTGACCATAGGCCTATTCAATTTTGGCCTGGAACTCTGAATTTGACTTTTGATAAAGTGATACTTATAAATATTAAACCATGGATGGTGGCAAACATCCGTTTCATAATCATACTAAGAAAGTGTGATTTAAAAATCACTTTTGTAGATTATAATATTAGGCATTAGCGTGATGTTATGCAAGATTACTTAGACCTAAAACAGTAGAAGTTTTGGTTGTAGACATCAGGCGACGTAGTTGTAACTTAAGTTTAGGCATATACGGCTAGATTTATATTCCGTTTGGTTTACTTAGTTAGGCTTGCCTGAAGTTATCGACAACCGAAAATGATATAGGATGTAGAATTCTACAAGTCAATAGGTCTAGATCTAGTCTGGACTCTTGCCTAGATTTCTAGACAAGATCTAACGTTGGACAGATTCTACCCTGCCGGCCCGACACTCCCGAGTAAAAGGCAAAAGCCTGCCCTAAAAAGGTTAAGTTAACTGATAGCTTGCAATTTATTGCGCCATATCTAGCTCAAGATTCTTATTCATTATTTGTATTTAATTATATCAATTAACTTGTCAACAGCCTAGGCTTATTATCAAGACGTCTGCCTGCGCCTAGCAATAATTCTCCCCAGCGGTTTTTATTCTCTTAACAAATGTGAATATACGGGGCTTACACGCGAGTACCCAAGTCATCGCCAAAGAAATAGAGTCTACAAACATTTACGGATCGTACCGATATTTACCTTGAAATTCAAGTTTTGGCTACAGCCGTATGTCATCTACCCATTCGCTCATAGTCGGTATAAGTTGTTTAATTTTATTTATTTTTAATTAGCTAGCGAAAAAAAAAAATGTAGACTCTAGTTGTCACAAAGCCAGATGCGTCGATCGCTGCCAGCGCCAGAGATAGCCAGCTGGCCGGCTGGCGCCGGGTGGTAAAAGAACTGGCTGCCGCTGGCACCCTTGCCACGCACGCACGGCGCTTGCCGACCCGGCCTGTTTGGCCCCCAGTTATGGCGTCGCCTTAAGAGGGCGCATTTCCATGAACAGTCGCTTGAATCGTCTATAGCAAACAAAATGTCATCACTCCTCCTGTATGATCTCACCTCAGTCTTGTCTTCAGCTAGTCGTTTCAGTCGATTCAGTTCCTTGGAGGCTTGTCCATTCTACAGTATGGGGACAGAAAGGTACATTAAGTTGTCTGCAAAATTATTCATATCCTTGAACATTTTAAGGGTTGTTTTTGTTTTTGTTTTGATTTGTTTTTTGTTGTTCATTTTTTTTACAAGTGAATGGTGGAATGATCACACTTTGGTATGGCTTTGATGTATTTAGTGGTCATCTTCAAAGCAAAGTAAATTTGGGTTTGACTTCATTTGCATAACAATAGAAACATTGAGATTTCGAGATTTTTTGGCCATCCTCATTTGATTATTTTGTTGGAATGTCATATACTGATCTTTGTAACTGCCGATTCTCTTACCTATTACATGTTGAAACTCTATATAATAAGCTATCCTTAAACATTTTTATTATCTCTACCCCAAACTTTTATGTGAGGGAAGGATCATAAAAGTATACTTATTGATAAAAAACAAATATTTAGGTAGCATGGATCATAGTAAACTGTTAAATGCTGGTACTTCTGTTAAGGCGAGGCACACGAAAATAAACTTCACTTGATTCCCTTGATGTTTGATGTTTGTGGTGAAGGTTTGTCCTTTACGGACAGTGAGCCTACAGTGGAAATAATCTACCCTTATTCTATAATCTTTTTGTTTTCCCGCCATAGACATGAAACAATGGTACCAGGCTCGTCATTCTTTATTGTCAATGACATCCACTGAAAAGTACATAACAAGATGATGTAGCAACACAGAGAAAACTGTTCTTTTTAGAGTTCTCCGGTGCAATAAAGGGCCAAACAACACAAACAAACCCATCAACCAAACGCAATTCTGAACTTTCATGACCAATAACTCCTATTCCACTTCTGCTTTTTGTCCTTAAATATGGGGAGAGCAAAACATAGCTACACTGGCAAATGTTTTGCAATATTTAAAAGACTCCATAGGGAGTGTTTCACATTCCCAGTATTTCAATATATTAAAGGTCCAGTTTAGCTTTGGGAGCAGTGATTTAAAAAATGTTCAAGATATCACATTTGATGCATATGTGTAGGCCAGTTGTTTCACAAAACATCCTACCAAATAAGAATTTTGCTATGAAACCTAAAATCTAAGGAGATATCACAATTTTCTCAATAAACCGTAACTGTAGACGGTGTAGTCTAGAATAATTTTTATTATAACCATTGTTCACATTTTGTATATTCAACAATACTTCACATTGATTATACTAATTCAAATTTTTACATTGGTTGTTTCTATCCCTAACTCACATTTTAGAACTATTTTGAAGCACTAATGCTGGGTTTTTATTTCATCTGCAAATTGTAACTTATGCCTTTAACAGTAATTTCACTCAAAGAATTACGAAAACTGTAAAGGCCTCTCTGTCTTACTGACATACAACTGCTGTGCCTGCAGTCCACCCTGTATAATGTGTATGTATGTATGTACACATTGTATGTGTGTACAAATATATCATACACACATGCTTTTAAACTTTATGGGACCTAGTGAATTTCCCAAGGGGATTTCCCCAGGCTTTTCATCAGTATCTTTATGACTACAAACTATAAAAAAAAAGGCAAATGGTGCAAAACACATTGGTCATAGTCTATGCTGGAAAACAATGTGCTAGTAAAAGAACTCTCACCTTTGGTTCTGCAGAGGTCCATTGTTTTGCTGTTTCTAAGGCTTCCTGTATCCTGTTGAGCTTGGTGAGTGCTTGGGTCTTGCGCATTAATAATTTACCTAGGCTATTTCTGCTGGGGGACAGGGATAATAACTTACTGATGTCTTCCAGGGCCTTTTCATTTTTATCCTGTATGGTGCAAAACAAACAGAAAGATTACATAACACAACCTCATATATCATTAGAGTTTGCATACACTGTATATGAGTTTTGACTACACACTACTGTTTTCAATAGGCGTTTTCACATCAACCCGATGTTTCGAAATAGCGCGCTACTGTAAAACGAGGAATTTTCGCGTGCACTTTAATTTCGCGAATTACGCGAGCTCCAAGATTTGCGAAATTAAAATGCACACGAAAGTCCTTGTTTACACTATATGCATTGAACGCCAGTGGCACTTCGCGAAAATTTCATGCCACGAAACAGGCTGTCGGTTCCAATTCGCGAAAAATTCGTGCCGCGAATATATCATGTTTTACAGGATTTGATAATGTGAATACAAATTAGCGCGCTAATTTTATCGCTCTGATCGAGAACATTTCTCGAGTCCAACTCGGAAAAATTCTGAAATAGCGGGATAATTTGCGAACTAGCGCGCTATTTGATAATGTGAAATCGCCCTCAAGAAATTATCGCGATGCATCCCATCATGCCTTGCGTGTGTGACCATTCTCTACTGGTATACCCGACACTGTTTGTGCATGCTCAGCCGTCGAATTAGCTCGAAAAAATTTTGGGCTAATTCTCTTCGGGCTGATGTGAATAGGAAATGAAATAGCGCGCTAATTTGCGATCGAGAAAAATATCTCGAGCTTGGATTTTTATCGGGCTGATGTGAAAACGCCTAAAAGGATCTGCTTCCATAACATCCAGTATAGTTTAAGACTGTGTCAGATTTTGATGTCATTCTCTGCATTCTTTGCATGACTTCCCTTTCCTACACATAAGAAGTTAATAATCTGTTCACGGCTGAGAGACATCAATTGATTTTTTTTTTCATTTCCATGATAATCAAAGAGATACTCTTCCACTTCTTCAAGAGGCCTGAGATCTAGCAAACCGGCACATATGTTTCTTATTGAGTTTCTTTCTTTCTTTTTGCTGAGTTTGCTCATGAGCAGGTCATAAGGACACTGAAATATGACGATGGTAGTTTATTTGAATATTAAATCTTATCATTGTATTTCAAAGTCCTTTTGACCTAATGCTTCACAGTTCAATGCAGCAACTCAAAGCTAGTAAAGGAGCAAAATGGCAAGCTCTTGGGTCCTGTAAATTGGCTAAAATCTTATTGGAAGATGAATAGAGAAATTTTTGAAAAATTGCAAAATCACATTTTATCTAAATATGTAAAAAATCGAACACTATATATAATACAGGCCAAATCATTTTTTTTTTTTTTTTTTTGGGGGGGGGGGGGGGGTATGTAACATACATAACACACATAACATACATAATTTATGTGGTTCATTTTTTTTTTCAATCTAATTTTTGATGAAGACAAAACATTCTAGTAGGTAGCTTTGTTGACTGAATTTCATGTGGTTGTGTAAGACGAGTCTTTGGGGGTTTCTGGAGTACACCATGTAGCTGCTCACTTCCACACCTGAGCAGATTAGACCACTTCATGTTTGTATGTGTATCACTACCAAATGAGTAAGTTTATTTAATTACAACTGTAGATGACTCTCACAAACTACGTCATACTAAAACACAAAAGGGCTTTTTACACTTGTAAAATTTTGCTTAGCCCCGGACCAACGGTGGGGCTAAGGGGGGGCCTTAGCCCCACCGTTGGTACGGGACTATCCTTAGCCCACTTTCTGTTTACACTCGTTTTTGCCAAAGTGGGCTAGCCCCACCGATAGTACGGTACTATCTGGCCCTGCAAAATAGCAGGGGTTAGCACCGCAATTGCGGTGCTAGCACCGCAATTGCGGTGCCAAGCAAGTGAGTGTAAACAGAACGAAAAAATAATCCTGGGCTAAGCGACGGAGACGAAGTCCGACCCTCACTGACCAATCAGAAACGAGGTAATCAAGTGCTGCCGGTGCGTGCGTGTACGTGTACAGTACACAGCGTGATTATGAATATTCATGTGGTTTGGAAAGTCCGGGGCTAAGAAATACGAGTGTAAAAAGGTAAGTTTTCTCCTTAGCCCCGGACAAGAGATAGTACAGGACTAATTGGCGAGTGTAAAGAGCTGAAAAAATTGGTATGGGACTAACGATAGTCCTGGGTAAGAGAAAGTCCGGGGTTAAGAAATACAAGTGTAAAAAGCCCTAAAGAGTACTGGATGCTATTACACAATAATTTCCAACAGGGCATTGATGAATTACTGGTTTGACCAAGGAGGTACTAGGCAAGCACCTCCTTGGTTTGACTCCAGCACACACTTTGCTAATAAATCACGTCATGAATGAGCTTGTGCCACTGATCACACTACCATACCACAAATATATGGATTGTGCCTCAGCGTTTCAACGTTTGATGTACATTTGAACATGTAGTTCTTGTCTTTAGGACTCTCACTTACAACATATGCATACACCTTTACATAGGTCAGATAACCAAATAAACTACAGTGAGGCTTCTGAAAGATGTTTGTAGCCAATATCCTTAAAAGGTAGCCACAAAATCATATTACTTAGGGTCACACGCTGCTCCTAAATTTTATGTTTAAGTCAAAAACTTAACTCTCGATGATTAGCTTGTAGTTTAGCACCGTGTGGACGCACTCGAAAGTTAGCAATCTTAAAGTTTAGTCGATGATTAGAACCACGAGATATCTTAGGGTTTATGCTCTCTCTATGAGCCACGGGAGGTCCCCACTCATAGTTTCGCTCCGTGTGGACACAATTTAATCAATGAGCTTGTAAGTTAGCGTGAACTTTGCGTCTCGTTCGCTGCGTTACTAGTATTTTGGATAAGGTCATCTAGCAAAGACTCTGCACTTCCATTGTAATCATCGAGTGGGGCTCATTCGTACAGATGTAAGTTGTAACTTTAAGTTTAGGTGTGTGCGTGAACCCGCATCGTGAATTCATGAGTGGAGCTAATCATCGACACTTAAGTTTTCAACCTAAACTTCAAGTTTGGTAACTGCATGTGAACGTACATGTAACTATTGTCTACTGTAGATGTACTGCACCTGGGTCTGATTCAAAAATAGTGTTCACTTGGACTAACTTTTCATATTGACACCGTTTGTATTTCATGTTATATATCATATGAAAGCTGAGAATCTGCAGTTTTCAGAAAAGTAATGTCTAATATGTCTGATATATTGATATCAGACTTTTCTGTAAATTACCAGTAAACCAGGAAAAGCGCCTTCTTTGAGGGACTGGACAAAATTTACTTTTTCAAGTAATTTGCACAAAAACTACAAAAGTACGGGAAATATCAATTCTTATCATAGAGTACCCTTCCTAGGAGCAATTCATATCTGGTATTTATTTTTCTCATTATAGTTAAATTTTGGGTCAAAATCTTCATTTTTTCTTGAAAAAAAACATGTTTTTCAGTACTTTGACACAAAATTATTATCTTTTTTCTGTATGATAAACTTGAGTTTGGTCACCCATATTCCATAATGTATCAATGAATTACTGGGCCTGTATTTCCATGACACTAAATTAGATGATTCTCTATTCATAAGAAAATTATAATCTTCAACATAAATTCCGTTCCTGTCGCATGATGGGACAGAGTTCAGCTTTTGAAAAAATTACCTAAAAAATGAAATCTATTAGATCTACATTGTACATTGTAGATGTTTCTCTATTTGTGCAAGTAATGTATGGAACATTGACAAACAAACACCACATGACATGGTCTGTATTGCTCATTAACCTTGATATAATTCTCCTCTGAATTTTCTTCACAAAAACCAGTGATTTTTTCAGTCCGTCCCATCGCGCTAATAAAATGTTGCCATGGAAACAAAACAGATGTCGATCTTGTCTATATTGCAGTATGATGCCTTCTTGTAAGCTTGACACATTTGTAATGTTATATGGCTGCTAACACTTCAACTTTTTTTTTGTTTTAAACAAAAAACACATTCAAATTCTGTCCCGTCATGCTCCCTTGATATTTGGATCAGACCCACCTCTAGTCTGCTTTAAATTTACGGTTGGCTAATCATCAACATCATTCAATCCAAAAATATATACACCTTGTATTTATATGTGTATAGGATCCCATAACACTGCACTCGTGCTGAACAATGGTCACAGAACAGCTCCAATATTTATGAAGATAACTTAGTTCCAAGCCAGTGATACAATATCATACCATAATGGTACTAGTTATCTATTACATCAGTGACAGTAAGGCCTATAGATTTATTATTCCAGTATACTAACACATAAATTTGTAGTTTGCATTCTATGGCTATCTTTCCCAAGAACCTAGTAAAAGCATTAGTTATCAAATTCAACTGTCTACAGTAAATACATGTCAAGACTTCCAACCATCTGCACGCATAAGTTGTTGCTATGTCAGGCTAGGTTTGGACGAGCTTTCTGATTGTCAAGAAAACCTTTATTACAGAAAAGGTACAGGGTATGCACACATATTTAGACCATTGGTCAATTGCAGGAAAAACAATTTGCTGTGTCATGGAGTATACTAGATCATAATATGCTGAGCAATCCCAGGGTATTTTCTGTACATGTACATTCTCCTGATAACAGGGGGCATCATGGCTTTGGCATTTCAATGCCTCACTCCACGCCAATCACACTGACAGAACTAGTACATAGGTCACATTCTTTTTTTTCAATATTTCTCACACCATTACTCTTACACAAATTAGACATCGTACCAATCAATGGGCAATTAAAGCTGTCAAAATATCTAGCATGGCATTACACTATATCATGTTGTAAATTTTACAATGTTTTCATTTTTGTGACTTTGATGAGTCAATTTGTATTGCCAATTAGATATTGCCTAGCTGGTAAAACACATGATCCCAGGTTTGTAAGCAATATAACTTTTCTTTAGAAAATGGATGGTACACTGCACTTACAATGTATTTCTCATTCAGCTAATATTGTTCTCGATCAAGAACTCAACTTCTCACAAAATTGTATAACAAACCCCAATCACTGAAAGGTCTGAGAAATATATGGCATACAGTACTTACGTGTACGTGTACATACATGTATGCTCACAAGATGTTACGAGATATTCCTTGCACAAGGCATCTGATCCCACAATTTACAAAGAACTTCAATATCAAACACAGCACATTGTCTTTTTACTGAATTAACCTCCTTTTCATTTGACTTCCCTAGTCACAATCACATCCACACTGTGAGTTGTACATTGCACATTGGGTTGTTGATATACAGTACACTGTAGCTTTAACAATACTCATGTTCACATCAAATGAATTTTTCTGGAGCCTCTTGAAAACAATTTTTAACAAAAATGAACAAGATAAAAAGTATCAAAGTATACCTTGACGACTAAAACTAGAAGATGGGTGGACACTTGGTGGCAATATTTAACGAGATTCCAGATTGCAACTTTATGAAACATACTGTAAATACAAAGATTTGAATACATTTTTGTTTTCTTTTCATAATGCTACATATGTACTGTAAACAACTTCCATCTAGATGCGTATACACATACATGTAGGTCAATCACATGGTTTCAAAGATCATTAATTTTAAGTCAACAACATTCAGGGATGATATTGAGGTTTGTTGAAAAAGTCGGAAATCAAAATGTTCAGGTGATTTTGATACATGAAAAAAAGCATAATGTGTAGAGACTTGAGAAAAAAAAATCTGAAATCAGATTTAAATCTACACAATATCATGCCTTAACATTATGATGTACAGCCATACAAAACAATTCTGCGAGATTAGTTCAAAACAAAACAATAACATTGAAATGACTGCACAAGTCATTTCACATTATTTACAGTTTATTGCTGCATCTAAGGAGGTAATGCAAAGGTTACAACCTATCCAAGGACAGGAAAGCAGCATGTTTTCTAGAATTGTTGTCAAAAATCATTACTGATCATCAATTCAATATGCATTTGACAATGAAAATGTTTGTTTGTTTCTTTTTAAGCATACAGATGTATTTGAAGAACCCAAAGTGGAAATATAATTTCCTCCGCAATTTAAAAAAGATGTCATGAATAAATCTTCAGAGTGATCGAAACAAATCACTATTTTCCCTACAGAACTGTCTGGTTTGTGTACATCAACAATGATTAATTATACATTGCATGTATACCACACATTATGTACAGTATGCATGTATGTACAAGTGTGTGATAATTGCAAATAAAACATGAACGACTACGACAGCTTAGAAAGCGATGATTAAAGTTGTGTGTTGTTATTTCATTATCAGTATGCTTAAGAAATTAGTTCAAGCCAGGTGCACTTAAACACATGTCACATATGCCAAATGGTCACATGAATGGATTATTAGTAAAATTATTACAAAAGACAGACAAGGAAATACACCCTACATGTACTGGAATATTAATAGCCTTCACCAAATATTACATTATACGTAGCAGCTATTGGGTTACGGTACATCTGCCTATGGAGCAAACTTGCAGTTCTGCAGTCTTGCAGTTTTGCAGTTGAGTTAAATTCTGGCCTTGGCTTAAACCACACCATTAAAGGCATAATTTACCACTGCAGATGAAACCCAGCATTAGTGCTTCAAAATAGTTCTAAAATGTGAGTTAGAGATGGAAACAACCAATGTAATAATTTGAACCAGTATAATCAATGCTAAGTATTGTTAATATATATACAAAATGTGAACGATAATTATAATAAGAATGTTTTCACACTAAACTGTCTACAGTTATGGTTTAATGAGAAAAATGATCTCCCTCATATCTTAGGCTTGATTTCAAAAATGTTATATGGTAGGATGTTTTGTGATACAACTGACCTATTACATATATGCTTCAAATGTGATATCTTGAACATTTTTTTTTAAATCACTGCTCCAAAAGGTAAACAGGACCTTTAACGTCCCATGTATTGCATAAAACATGTAGTGAATGGTCATTATGAATGCAACAGAACAGGATTTTGCACTTGGAAAAAAAATGCTCTACTACAATGTTGTATTCAACTTCACCTTGTTGCATTGCATTAACTTGAATAGAGATTTGTCTTACATAGGACCAACGCATTGTCCATGTGTTTTTCAAAGATGAGGCGATGAGAATTAAATGCCCAGCAGCGGAACTGCTGCTGCAGGAATACTGAAACTAGGAACTACGGACTACTTTATGAGTCGACCTGTACTTTGACATACATTGTATGGCTTGAATATAGAGAAACTTTAAGGGCGATGATTGACATCAGTCTCAATGAAGAGCAGATTGCAGAATTTTTGATTTGAGAATACAAGAGCACATTATAGATGAGTAACACGTCTTTCTGTCTATCATATTTAGGGTAATGTGTGTTCTTCAGTCACACTAATGCATACAAGATGTCCTAAACTAATCAGCCTCTTCAACTCTTCAAAGTACTATGAGGATTGAGGTATAATGATGGCATGAATTGGGTCTTCTTTTTCATCCACACACTGCTGCTTTAATAGAACATGGCTCACAGGGCACCACTTCATGAAGCTCTTCACAATTATCTGCCATAATTTTTGCCATAGTTGCAGTTTCTATGGCAGCAGCCACATAGCAACAAATTGAGGTGAATATCTGAGCCTCTTTCATGGTAAATTACACTATACATCTTGTATGTATTTTAATTGCCACTACAGCAACATTCAATCCTTGCAAAGCCCTTTCTGAAAACAGACATGCTGGATTGGTAGTCCTGAATTGAGGTGGCTAGGATACTGCTGCAAAATCCCTAACCATATCTCATGTAGAAACTGTTATTTTTGCAAGGGTTTGATTTGCTCGAAGCACTGTTTGGCCGTGAATTTAACAACAATGCGAAAATATCACAAATGGACAGGCATCAGCACTTACAATAGCCTTGGTGTTACAATCACGAAAATAACATCTTGCAAAAATGTCACTGACATCCCCATTCGAGAAAATATTTCAACATGAAAATACCAGCCTATAAAGTATTACTACGATAGATCCTCACCAACTCTTGATCCTGTCTGCACAGGTAAGAAGTTAATGCTTACTAGATCTGTAGCAATGTGGTCCTGATGACTGAAAGTCCTGATTAAAATGGTTTGATTTATTTGGTCTTATTATTTCATCTAACAATTTCTTCTGTTTTACCAACACATGAAGCACATACAAACTGTACAATGAATTCACACCTTTTCTGTTGTCATTTTAACTTTTGCTTCCAAAATGATATATCTACTCCATGATAAAACCAAAATATGTCTGAGAGACAATAGGATTGGTGCATAAAAGAGAAAGAAACACAATAAACTTACCAACTTCAGAAAACAGGTTGCACGTTTATTTAGGCAGGAGAAATAGATATCGCGGTGCTGTGGTTGGTGCTGGTTTTGCGATGTGTTGCTGTGGTTGTGGCTACCATGTTTTGGGCTTGACTGGGGCTGTGAGCCAACACCATTGGTCTGAGAAGATGAGGGAGAAGACGAGGAAGTGGAGGAGGAGGAGGAGGAAGAGGAAGAAGGTAGAGAGGAGGCGTTGGTGGAGGAGGACAGCAGCTGCAGAGCCTGGGTGAAAAGGTCTGCTGCCTGCTGGTATTGCTGCCGCGAAAATAAATCATTGGCCCGGTCATGGAGCTGTTTGTGCCTATTGTCCATGGTATGCCACCGGACCTGCATTGTACACATTGGAAAAACAGGATTGATCACACATTAGGCAACGCTGCACACTGGCCCTGGTCCAATGGTCTAGGACCAGTAAAAACCACTGTTGGACCAGTAACTTTTTCAGGAATGGAGTAGTTTAAAAATGGAAAAACTGGGTACCTACTGGTCTAACAGACAGGTCCAACCAGCAGAAAGAACAGGTTAGTATGCAGCCCTGCCATTAGCACTTTAAAATTGTGTAGGGTAACAGTTCAGAAGAGCATGTTGTGCTCACCTTTCAAATAAAACAAAGTGGATAAATAGCACAGCTTATGTCACAAGATATTAAATTTTACCATGTAATCTCACCATGTAACATATGCATCAACAATAGAAAAGCCAAATGAGAAGAGATGGATACCGGTACCATTGGTTTAACACAATTTATGACACTGATTTTGCAAAATTTTGCAAGATTTCTCACCTTGTATCATCCATTCACATATTCCCTAAGATAAAGTCCAAGTGCTTGGTGTGGAATTTACTATGAGTGTAACCTAAAAAATTTCATTTGTAAAGCAAGCCGCCCATAATTTGACTATAACTGCGTCTAAAATTTGACTAGAACTCTACATCATGCAAAGTGAAACCTACTGTATGCTTTTGCACGCGGTCAAATTTTGGTACGGGAGATGGAACCTTGGTCTTGGTGCGAGGTGTTTTTTTTTACATTTTTGTTTGACATGAATTAGAACAAAAGCCTAAGACGATTGAATAAAGTAAAGAATGAAGGTGTCTGTGGAGATCCAATGGGGAGATACTCAGATACACTGTAGGCTGCCAACCTCTGTTTATTTACCATGGCTCCATGCAAAAGCAAATATGCAAAGTGCACTGATGGGAAAGACTTGATCAAAACTCTACCCAATCAATTCTGAACTTTTGTCTCATTGTCATCTATCAACGCGTTTGAACCTAGTCCTAAATTTTCTTTGGCATAATCGTGGGCAATTGTGCACTTTACGGCCCTATATTATCGGTACCTCATTCGCCGTATGCCAGGGTGATATCCCATGAACCACCACGCACTGATCAGCTGGCGAGCTTCTCTTGCTGTATGGACCGCCGTTTGACAAGTGATGAGGTCACTAAAAGCCCGCCTCACTGCGCTTCTGCGGAGCTAGCTGACGCATCGAACACTGTGCGAACGTGATTTCGCGTTCCTTTGCTCCGCTGCAGGATCATCGAGCTGTATGGTAGCCCTACTACATATTGACCACCTTCTTTCAAACCGACCGCATATAATTCGCGCACTGAACACTTAGTACACACTTCTCTGCGCGCAAAGCACATAAAAATGGATTGGCTTTGAATGTAGATGAGGATGGTGTGGGAAAATGTGACAATTCACTGTTCATTAATGGTTTAATCAAGGACAAAATTTCAAATGAATATTTTCACCGAATCGTAATGACAGCACAATGCAATGTCTATGGAAGTTTCTAAAAGGCTTCTAAAAAGCTTCGTACAACACGGTGTTCAATACAACTCGATTTGCGTGCATTGTCAATGCAAAAACAGCGTTCGATCCTAATAACGCGATTTACCGCGGGGAACTGAAACAATGCCACGCAAGTTCGTTGGCGATATTTTTGCACTGAAACTTCGAATCGAAAAGGGAACAACGGCATCTGATAGAGCTGGATTTTCTCAATCATGTAGGTCAAGTTTTTTACGTGAATTTCATTGTTAAATATTCTTATCAAGCAAATAAACATTAGGCGGTCGATGAGTAGTAGGTCCAACCCTACATTATGACACATTGCATCGCAGAAATTGCCATGATCATAGCGCAAAGTGTGATAAAGTTGGCAGTAGCCTGTGATATAATAGATTCCATTTTTGAACATCCTACACGTAGCTCGCGCCAGCTCGCCACAACAGTTACAAGAATATTTTCATGCCTCTTCATCCATCCCGATCCAACCCCATCACAAATCGCACAAACCAACCACATGGGCGAGGCTTGTGTGTGTGTGTGTGTGTCCATGTAGTGGCTGCCCGTAAATCGGTAGCTGCGTCTGGTCAGGCTCGTTAAACGGTAACTGTGTCGACGAAATTAACACTAACAGACTGACGAATCGGGGTAAGATTTTGTTTTTTTTATCATCATTTCGCAGAATAATTTCACCAAGGCCACGAGTAGACGTATGTTCTCTGCAATAGGTTAATTTGCGATTTCCTGCTTAGGATATAACGCAAAATTCATTCATTTAAAATCACGATTGAAGCACGGAAGTTTACCACTCGTTGTGTTCCGTTGTGTGCCAATGCACAGCACCCTGTTTGTCTAGGGTCTGCTCGCACTCGATCACGTCGCGCCGCACGGGGAAGGGCGCTAGAGCAACCATGTGGCGTACCGTAAGAGCTTTTATCACTCACACGCACGTTGACACATTCACACACACTGCATGCATCCCAACGCGAAATCTCACACACATGTACACAGTACAGTGCCAGAAGACCCGCTGTCGACCTGCGGTGCCTGATAGGTACTCAAATTCGCTTGCACTGCTCGATTAGGGTAAAATCTCGCACCGATAATATAGACTACTAGGACCATAAAGTGCACAATTGCCTAATCGTGATGCATAGTCCCCACCGCTGCGTGACGGCACTAAATACAACCCTACCCAACCCTATTAGGCTATACCCTAACCCTAAACCTACGGTGCACGCCCCCTGCGTTCCCGGTGGGTATTATATCACCATTATACCTTTTCTTTAAAATTCAGTTTACTTTTAGTATTTGTTATTGGTGATAGACTAAATCGTACATGCAGAAGCCCATCCGCCCCTGCCCTGCCTGCCCTGTGTGCTTGACACTGCATGTTGGTGAATGGTATGATTTGGTTTAACCTAAATTTACACTCTTCTTAGGGGATGTATTAACGTTAGGCCTATATAGAAGGTAAAATCTCTTTTGATATGTGATATGCCAGTAGTATGTTTTCTGCCCTTTCACTTCTGTGCCAAAGGAAAGTCCAGTTGGCAGATTTACTTTTAACTGAATTACGAGGTCACAAACTCACAATGCGGCATCATGAACACAACAGCATCGATATCAACACCCGATCCCTGCAATTATTTACTTGTTTATAAACGTAGCCTATGCTGTATTCAGTCTGCACAGCTGATGCGCTGACGCGATTTCCTACTTTTTGTGTGCAGTAACACCGCCTATCAGTGCCGCAAAATTGCTCGTTTGGCTAAGTTGACTCACAGAGAATTACCATACGGTTAAAATATTTCCTGTTTTATAAACTGCTTTGAGGACGTAACACTCATCTGTCTGGTACTCACCTAAAATTGCACAAACCTTGTCAAGTGTCTCCTTCATCCTCCGCCATTTTGCCAACACAATAGGTTTGGCATGAGACGTTTACCGTTCTGTAGCTGTTCGCACTGTGTACAGCTCAAAGAGATTACTAGTATACCTATAGAGTAAGTAGTCGCCATACGCGTGCGTACAAATAGTGCGTCCAAAATTGAAGAGGGAGCGCACACTCAGCTCGTTGTTGTTGTTGTTGTTATTTGGATTTATTTGGCGTTTATCATTCCTTAAGGAATATTTACACCAAATCAATATTCATAAAATCACTTTAAAGTTTTCAAATTTTACCCTAAATTATTTTCGTTTTTTTTTTAAATAAATAATTCAAAATAATACACAAATATATCAAAATGAAATCTCCCTCACTGGCCTCGGTTCGAGCTGCCCAATCGACGATCGTATTTTCTGGCCAGCCCGGCTCGGTACCTTGAGCAGACTTCTCAGCAAGGAGGGGCCGTGATTGGCTGTCCGCCTGCCTAGGCCACTCCAATACACGAGAGGGGCTCGACCGATGCTCGTGATTAATCGGGAGTATTCAACGCGAATTTTATCACAAATTTACATTAATTAAAAAACAAAACAACGCTAAGATATAAAGCAAACATCTGGGCTGTGTGCAATGTGCAGAATGATTAAATCAAACATAATCATGTACTAGTACTTAATATCTAACAAAATTTTGTGTTTAGAGTGAATCTTCTTGTCCTCTGGACATACTGAACGAAAGCACGCATATGTTTTAAGTTAGTACTTCCTACAAACTGCAAAATATGGCGCACATCAGTGATACTAGTATCTATTTCTGCTAATAACATACTTCTTTCTATTATATACTTTGGACATTCACATAAAAAATGGGTGATTGTTTCAAACATTTGTGGACAGTTCGGACAAATTCCATTTTCATGCATATTCAATCTAAACAAATCATAATTTAAAGAAATATTTCCCATTCTCAATTTATGCATAATAGATTGTTCTTTCCAGTTGCCTACCGAACATTGAAAAGTTTTCTTAACTGTTTTTTGTATCAACTTCAGTGGAGATTCTGCTTCTTCCCATCGTTTCTGCCATTTTCCCATAAAATACTCTCTAAGCAAATGTTTACATTCTGCCATATTTAGACCATTTTCAATATCAATAACATTTCGACGTATAAAGCAGCTTTTGCCTCTCTGTCCGCAACCTCATTTCCATTAATTCCACAATGACTGGGTATCCATTCAAAATTTACATTTATTCCTCTATATTTCAATTCCGTACATCTTATAACAATTTCACTTACAAAACATTCCGGTTTATTTGAATTAATAGCCTGTAAAGCACTTAATGAATCACAAAAAATTACCACTCCAGCATACAGATTTGAGACTTGTTCTAACCAGATCAGAGACATAATAATGGCGATCAGTTCCGCTCTGTACACACACGTAGAGTCTTGTATGCGTTTTCCTTGTGCAGACTTCCAATGAGAAACATAAAAAGCTGCGGACACTTTGCAAGTTTTAGGGCACTTTGAGCCATCGGTGTATATATGAACATAATTTTGCCATTTCCTGTCTATCAATTCAAGAGCGATTTGCTGCTGATGTAGAACATGATCACACTTGGACAGCATCATGTCTGAACTTAACTCCGTGGACACTGCTGGCATCTGCCAGTGCCAAAACGGTAGTTGAAAAGGTTGTACTTTTTCCATATATTGGGGAAACAATAGGTCTTCACATTTCATGATTCTTTCACCAAATGGGGTGTGGGGATTTCCACTTTCGTAGAAATTAAATTGCCAGCATTTTTTGATATCCCGTATTAACCTGATCCATACTGAATTCTGAAAACCTCATAGACTTAATACACAGGCCACCAGGTTCCCGTGATATGGAACGGGTTAAGGGATGGTTTGGAACAGTGTCAATATGCTTACGGAATTGGGCAGTGAACATTTGTCTTCTTAGATCTAGTGGTAATTCACCTGATTCTACTTGCAGGGTTGTCAGGGAGGTGCCTATACTAGCTCCAAGGCAGATTTTTAGAGCTTGATACTGTACTGAATTGAGAATATTTTTTACATACGATGATGCTGAATCATATGCTTCACAAGCATAATCCATCAAAGAACGAATTATTGCTCTATATACAGACAATAAATCACTTGAGCCTCTAATCCATCTCACATGACTTAAACTCTTCAAAATATTGATTTTTCGTTTGCATCTGGATGCCACTTCTTGTATATGGGCTCTCCAATTTAACCTCTTATCGAAAATAACTCCTAAATATTTATGTTCATCCTTTGTCGTTAAAATTTCTCGCCCTATCTTGAGGGATAAAATAGCCTCCTTAGGCGTGTGAGAGAACAGCATAGGTGTGGTTTTTGTGTGAGAGATTTTAGGTCCCCATGATGAAAACCACCCATCCAAGGTGTTCAAATGTTGTTCTAGAGCGGTACTCATTATCTTAATGTCCTTTCCCGACTGCCAGACTACACAATCATCAGCATACAGCAGAGTGTGAATGTCGGTCCTGAGCGGAATGTCAGACATCATGACATTGAATAACAATGGGCTCAATGTGCTCCCTTGCGGAAGCCCATTCAGTAGTTTCATTGTTTGGGATAATTCATGTCCCACACGAACTTGAAAAGTACGATTCAATAGGAATGCTCTTAGAAATAAGTACATATTTCCACATACACCAAGTTTCGATAACTTTATAAGAAGAGTTTTATTCAAGACAGAATCAAATGCTTTCTCTAAGTCAATAAAAACTGCCAGGGTCTTGGCGTTCACTTTCAGATGTTTCTGAATTTCATTTTCCAGATGAACTATGTTATCCACACACGTTCGGTTTTTCCGAAAACCTTGTTGTACTGAGATCAAAATATTATGTTTTTCTATGTACATACTCAAACGTTCTTTCACCATCCCTTCCATGATTTTCATAAAACATGAGATGAGAGCTATCGGTCGATATGATGTTAGTTTATCTGACACTTTGTTTGGTTTTAGAATGGGTATCAATATGGAGTGCAGCAGGGACTCAGGTATGTGGCCTGTTACCCATATCTTGTTATATATTCGTAACAGTACTGATTTTGATGATTCAGGTAAATGCTGATATACATCGTATCCTACCCTGTCTTCTCCTGGGGTAGACCTTTTCCTGGATTTTAGATACATGTCCAACTCCGTCATATGAAAAGATTCATTTAGGACGGACAACATTGAAGTATTTTCAGAATATTTCACTTCTTCAAACTCTGCATTTATGTCATCAGATGTTTCTTCCTGTCCACAAGATCTATAATATTCTCCCAAATAATCTGCTTTCTTCCTATCTTCCACGATGGGAAGGCCATTCACCTTTAAAGTTGGGATGGTTGGTATACCTGTGGAAGGGGTTCCGTTGAGGTTTTTTACCGTTTTCCAGATCTGAGATACTAAAGTGAAACGAATAAGGCTGAGTTGAAAAGATAACCAATAATTTCTTTTTGCTTGTCTTATAGTTCTCTGAGCGTGAGACTTTTTCAAATGATAGTCTTCTTGCAATTTCTTAGTCCAATGTTTAGATAACTTATTTCTAATTCTGTTACGCTCCTTTATGATTGTGGAGCACTCTTTTGTCCACCATGGAACTGGTTTGCGTTTGCCCTTTGATTTGATTGGACTTACGTCTTCTAAGATTTGTGTCAAACATCGCATGAATTTACTATGCAAGTCTGATGTGGACATTTCAAAACTTCCGAAACACGTTTCATTTAATTTTTCCTCACACTGGCACTGGATCTAAGTCTACGTTCAAGTCATATCTTCTCATATCATACCTGGAATGATATGTTATTCTTCATTACACATTTTCATTTTCAGAATCACAATGTGGTTAATTGTTTAAATATTAGTTTCTACGATGATATCATATCATTTGAATCATTTGGTAGAGTCCAGACCTTTTTGTTGTTCGCAAAATAAGCAATGGGAACTTGGGTGTAGACTAGACAGTACTTGAGCATTATGACGTTTTTTTCGCGTAAATTCCCACTCACGCCATAAAATCAAACAACATCAGCACCATTATGACGCTTAAACATGACCATTGTGACGTCACAATAAAACAACGCAAGGTCACTGCGCCGAATATTCAAGTCGAGCGCAATAAACAGTGCGCTGCCACCTACTGTACAAGAGCCGTGCAATGGCGGCTTCCACAAAGCGAAATGGCAGCTCCCTCGCGCGGCTGCCTCCCCACTGGACTACGCCCTCTTGTGGTATAATCTCTTTGGTACAGCTAGCTAGCTGTACTTGAGCGAGTCCGTCCGTCCCCCGACCCCGTGGTCGTGTTACGCAGAGAGCTTAGAGGCGCTGGGCAGCTCTCGCACACACACAAAATAGCTAGTGTACAACAGTCGCGCCCTCCGCCTAGTCGGTCGCGCGGTTCGTTCTTGCACGGTACACGGAGTCTATCATATCGGAGCGAGCGGCGGCGCGGGGAAATTCAATCTGTGGAACATACGCGGTCACAGTACCAAAGCCAGAAGAGACATCTAACATTAGGTCCCGCGAGTTAGCTGCCGAGTTGTGGTTTGAAGGTCCTGAAAGTAAAGGTGATTATTACATAACAGACGAGTGTTGTTGGTAATTATGCTGATGCTATTGTACTCATTTTATGTTAGAGTTCAATTTGTAAACAGTTCAGAGAGCTCTTTACTGACTGACACTGTCTGTATAACTTACGCAAGTGAGCGCGAGCGTCGTGGACGTAGCATAGCCATAGGACCAGGGCAGTGGCAGTGCACATGCATGTGCCCCCCAGTGCGTGGCGAGATGTCATGTTTGTGGATTGAGAATCAACATGAACATGAAATTACATTAACTCTAACAGTTTAGAGCTTAATAGAGGATCTACTCACAGCTAGGCATTCATGTACATGTACAATAAGATCTCTACAATGCTGCGTGTCATGTCATGGGCTAGTAACAATCGAGTATTAACACATTACAATATAACGACATTAACAACACTCCACCTGTTCACGATGATGCTGTGTGTAAGTGAAGTGAGTAACTTACAAAACAGAACAATAGATGCTATATGAGAGCTGTCTACATGTTTAGACTGTAAACAAGAGCTTTCAAAGGGGGAGATTAAACAACTGTGTGGAGGTTTAGACACTGAGACTGAATGAAGCAGTATTAATTTCTGTTGAGGACTGGTCGCAAGTATGCTTGGGAAATGCTTGTTGAAGTTGTTGTAGCAACGACAGCTTGTCCTCAATAGGTTAATTCATATACAAAACGCGTATTATTAGAAATCTTGGTTGTTAGCTGAGTCATTACACAACAGTTGTTGCCAGAATAGGTTGTGGAAAAAAAGAAGAAGATATAGATGTTTAATGTGCTCAGGGATTTTAGTTTATGTGGGTCATTGTGTCATTGATTACGTATTTCCAACAAACATTTTCTGTCTTCTCCCCCTCCCTGCAGCATTTCTGAGAGAAGACTGATGAGATAGCTGTGGTTACCATGGCAAGTCCATCAGCTGAAGGACTCAGCAAGGAAGAGGTTTGTATCATAACACAAAATATTTCAAATATACAACATGTACCCTGTAAGATTTATAACTGTGACATTTTAAAGTGTTGGCTTTCTCTTCAACTGGAAGATGGTTGAATTGTCAAGTTTTAAGCAAAAGGCGCAGTACAGAATCTAGATCTGGTCATTAGAGTTCACACTTTTTCATAGTATTACTTTAGTTAGATAGAAAGTCTGCTTGTGATTGGCATTTCTGTCGAGGGTTACCTTGGCAAACACAAACAGGTGCAATCAGTTGATACACTATTTGCAGTCCTGTATTTAGACTGTGCAGCACTTTAATAGTAACGGGTTTGTAAGTTACATGACATTCAATTGCAGTGATTCAAACCTGTTTGCATACTTATACGGGAATGCGTAAATTTCACTAATAGGGAGTCAAGTCTTTGGAGTCATGAAGCTTGATTATCATAGGCTAGTAATGGTAATAAATTCTGATGGTAGGGTAGTTGAGAAATTTTGCAGGCTTAAAGCCATTTGTGTTAATACACAGTTACAGAAAAAGTAATTTCAGGGATACCATTTGGGAATTACCAAATGTTGTGCAGCTTCATTGAAGGCTTAGAGAGAGTGCAGAAAGCAGCAGCTCACTTGGTCACCTATGATTACAGAAGATCCACATCAGCTTCTGGGGGTTTTCTCCCAGCTGGGATGAGACAAACGCTTCTGCACATTCGTAGTGTCCATACATAAAGCACTATGTTCCATAGAATACATCATCAGCTAAGCAACATCCATCTTCCTCACTTCGTAACCCAAGCTCCATACATCAGCAGAAGAAATCATACATAATACTCAAGCTCACCATCCCCGAAGCAACAATTGATTCATACAAATTCTCCTTCTATCCCCAAATCATTTGCATCTGTAACCATGGCAGTTACTGCCCCAACAGTCGCTTGCTGTCCAGGAGGCTGCCATTCCTGTCATCAGAGGGTTGAACCTTCTGTGGGTTCCATGCTGCTGTAAATTTTAAAGAATTTTTAGTGTGCACATAACTGTTTTTATTGTAAATATGCTACAATATATTGAGTGTACTATCACCTACTGTCACAGCATATATCCCATCCCTGTCAGTTTGGAAAGAGCTGCTTCAGGGATTATCTTTTGAAGATTCAGATGCTGTGTAAATGGGCATGCTTTGGAAAGTTTGTTACGCACTAAGAGAAAACAACATACTACTGCAATACTGGTATGACAACAATGCCTGTGTTGACAAGGCACATAGATATGAGACCTATTTATAGTTTTACCACAATCTGAAAATGTGTAATGCAAAGCTATCAACCAATCTGCACCTGAGGGAAGGAGGGATCTGTTTTTAGAACTTTTCATTCTGTTGCATGGATGCTGATTTTTTTTTCTCCCATAAAAGATGCAGTACACTACAATGTAATGTGTACCGTGCTGCAAATGTTACCAATCAAAGTGTTGTCTAAGGACTATTGTGAAAGATCCAAATGAAAAATGCTGCTTGATAGTTTTCAAGATTTGTAGCAAAATCAGTCAATCCAGAGGAAAAATTGTTTTCAGATTATATGAATATAATCTAATGTTTGCTTTGTTCAATACCTTTTTTTTTTGCCACACAGATCAAGAAACGGCTGGCACAGATCAAGAAGGAATATGACCGTATGCAGAGAAAACTGGAGGTAAGCAGAGAAAGGTATTTCCACTGACATCAGTGTATTCCAAGAGTAATGAGTTGAATTACAAAACTGCACTGGAGTCTACATGGTGGGCACTCAGCCCAGGATGAGACATGTCTGTGTATTTTGCTAATAAACACTAAACAAAAAGTAAGTTCCCCCTAAAACAAACATCAATATTTTATGAATCAGGAACCTTTGAGGAAATCTGAATACAGGTTCATGTAGCTGTAGTTCTCGGCTACCTTTCATGTGAAATTCAGTGGATATCACTGGGTCACGCTTGAGTGAGCATGACTTAAAGTCAAAATGGTCACTTTTTGAAGTTCACAAGCCCAATTTTGCAACTTTGATTTGGTGATATCGGAACAAATTTGACATTTCCAGGATAAAAAGGCATGCAACTTATAATTTATGTGCTTCTTCTCGTACCATGTGACTTGTGCACAAAATTTCACGGTTGAGTGAACACGGGGTGAAAATGACCAAAATGGCCGATTTGACATTTTTCTCGTGGTAATTTCTATCAATTGAGATTAAATTCGGGTGTTGAACAGTTTTTACACACAATTGATGTAATTTCACGGTTGAATGAGCACATTAGAAACAAAGAAAAATAACAATTTAAATTGTGCAGTCAGAATTGCGATAATTTTGCGCACTGAAATCAACTGTATGATGCTTTTTTATATTGTGCTAATACCCAAACGCATATCAATGACCACTTGACATTTCAGTCACGCTTCAATAAGCACGTGAGGCTGGAAACCCTTTTTTTAAACCTATATAATGAAAAATTGGCAGTTTGGCTATAATCTTCATGGTAAGTTTAAGTGAAGAGGAAGAATTTATGCTTTTGAAAGCTAACAATGGCTTTTGCATGCAATTTGGTTTATTTTACGGTTGAATGACCACCTTATGAAACAATGATTTATCTTATCAAAACCATCCAGCAGGTGTTGCATTGATTTCTGCATTTAAAAACAACTGGAAAACATTTCATTATTGCGTTTAGGACCGATATAAATGTCTCAGTGATCCTTGCCATTCCTTCAAAATATTACACGTCAAAGGGTACATGGTGCCGGAAACCCTCCTTATAATCCATGGCTACCTTTGATTAAATATTGAAGTATTCGTGGGGAAATTGGTCTGCCTTTAGTTTGATGAAATCCCCTTGTTGGAGCAGAGATGAGAAATAATGCAAATTAAATATTTGGGCCTTTGTTCTCGCTACTGAATACTAATTTTGGCATTAAGTTCTTGATCTTTGTAAAGTCATGAAGTCATGTATTAACTCAAAGGGAAAATAAATGCAATTAATCATTGACAGGGTACCAAATTTCACTTTTGTTCAACATCAATATCCTCCCGTGCTGCACATATGCATGGAGAGTCTGGAGACAGATATTGATTACAGTGAGAGAGATATATTGGCCTTTGTTGTTCATGTGATGTTGATATTGTGATGGTGATGATAGTTGCTTAAAATGTTGGTTGACTATTATGCGATCGTTATGGCAATATAACACAGATTGGGGAGCATCTCCACTCACTTTTTAGGCTCTATCCACTGACACTGCTGAACACTTCTTCAAAACCAACCAAATGTAAATCTTATGGGAATTTCAGCCACGAAAATGATTTTGACCTGCACACTTTGCTCGTCTTGAGTGCTCACTGAAGCATGTCACAATGTCATTTTTTATCAAAATGTTATTTTTTTCATTGAAATCAGAGTAATTTCCCAACATATCAACTAAAACATAAAAAAAATAAATGTTATTTATTACATAGGGTAAAAAAGGGTTTTCCAGCCCCACATGCTCATTGAAGCGTGACTGAAATGTCAGGTGATCATTGTATGCACGGTGGTATTAAACACAATACAAAAAGCATCAAAACAATTGATTTCAGTGCGCAAAATTATCGCAATTCTGACTACACAATTTAAATTTTTATTTTTCTTTGTTTTTAATGTGCTCATTCAACCGTGAAATTACGTGAATTGTGTGTAAAAACTGTTCAACACACGAATTCAATCTCAATTGATAGAAATTACTACGAGAAACATGTCAAATCGGCCATTTTGGTAATTTTCACCCCGTGTTCACTCAACCGTGAAATTTTGTGCACAAGTCACATGGTACAATAAGAAGCACATAAATTATACGTTGCATGCCTTTTTATCCTGGAAAATTGAAATTCGTTCCGATATCACCAAATCAAAGTTGCAAAATTGGGCTTGTGAACTTCAAAAAGTGACCATTTTGACTTTAAGTCATGCTCACTCAAGCGTGACCCAGTGATATCCACTGAATTTCACATGAAAGGTAGCCGAGAACTACAGCTACATGATCCTGTATTCAGATTTCCTCAGAGGTTCCCGACTCATAAATTACACAGGTTTGTTTTAGGGGGAACTTACTTTTTGTTTAGTGTTTAGTTCAGGATTCCTTGTAAATTCATGAGACCAATGAGATGCTATATCATATCAAATACCAGCACTAGAATCCAATGTTGATGAGTTTACAGAAATATGATTGGAGATTCCTTAGCGCACTAGTAGGGCTTGTCATTATTACTTTGCTCTTTACATTCTTTGTCTTTTTCTCTTTACTATCCTAACTGCAGAAATCTGATAAAGCAGCGCGGGCTAAGGCTCATGTCAAGAAAAAAATTGCAGAGCATGCACATCGACAGTCCCTTGGTGGCTCTCCAGAGTGTACTACCGTAGGACGAGGGCAGAAATCTCTGAGAGGGAATGAAAGATCCTCCTTTGGACGGCCTTGCTCTCGAAGTAGCCCTTCTTATGCAGGCTCCAGAGGGCAGACTGTATCAAAAGACCCAGGGTCTGGTTCTATCAAGGACAGGAATAAGAGGAGGAGTGTGTCATTTCAGCTAGAGAGTGAACTGGATGAACCAACTTTTGAGAAGCAGTTTGTGGCCGATGATGATATTCAGTTGATATCTGCCAGAGAATCTAAGAGGAATGAGAAAGATGCAGAGAGATACACTGCATCACCCATGTGTCAACTCAGAGAAGTAAAGGGCAGGGAGTCTATTTCAGGAAGAAATGAAAGTAAACATACTTCACAGAACCTAATCAATGTTAAAGATCCCACTGAATCAACAAGGGATTCACCAATATCTTTCAAATCCTGTACATCTCAGACCAAGGATGTTTCTGAACTTAGTGCAGGAGGTAGAGCTGGTAGTGATTGTTTGACACAGCATACAGTAAGGAGGAGTCAACCTGAATCAGTCCATTTGAAACCTTGTGGAAAGCTTTATAAACATTCCAGTCACATACAGTCTTCCTCTGCAGACATTAGAACGTCACCAGAACACACCCTGACACCACCAGATGACACCCAGGTAGATCTCTTTGCTAACTCTACCTCACAAGATGACTCTCCTCTGGTATTTGAAGTGTCTCAGGACCCAGAAGAAGGAAGTGAGAAGTTGGTGAGTGTGGACAGTGTTTTGCCTGACAAGCACATTGAGAATACATTAACTGCTCCTAAAATGTCATCTGTGGACCGAGTTTGCAGTGGATCTGTCCAGACAAGCAAGATAAGTGACACTCACAAGACATCAAGTTCATCCACTGTCAAAATTGCCCATGGGGTGCCATCCCCAAACTATGAACTGTCACCCGATAAGAGATCATGGACTCCTGTTGTAGACCTCAGCAAAGATGACATGGGAGGAGAATCTGCATATGAAGCAAAGTTCAGTGAAGACTCGTTGGACTGTGATGATGATGATCCTGATGTGATACCAGGGACATACTCAGAAGAAAGGAATGAAAACTGTATTGCAAGATCTAGTGCATTTCTGAAAGAAAAGCACACTAAATTCATCCATGGAGGTAGGGAGAAGCAAAGTCCCTTGAACGTTGGAGAGCTTGGTCAGCAGATAGCGTGTGGACAGGTCACATCAGTAGGTATCAGTGATGATGCCGTTCTAACAGAGAATAACAGAAGCACACACATGACAGTAGGATCAGACAATGCCTGTAAAGATGACAACTGTTTACCTGACATCGTGGAAGAGACCTCTGCATCTACTCCAAATGTCATTGAGAATGATGAAGTTGCGGTCAAAGCGGTGGATTCAGAGCCAATGGATAGCTTTGAGAATGAAAAGCAGAGTCGACTGGTGCAGCAGATGAACCCCCTGCAGGCCAGTAACCACTCTAAGGACAAGCCCAGGGAAGATAAAAATTCTGACTCTGAGTGTGGGAATGAGCAAAGGAAAGGTCGAAGGCGGCGACAGAAGAGCATTGACAACCTTACCATGGAGGATATTAGCCTCAAGGATTTTGTTCTCTCCCAGAACACCCAAGAGGGAAACCACACTTGGATTGATGGACTGATGTATCCTGCAGAGTACTATGTCAGGAAAACAAGGAGTATGTCCAGGAATTCTCCTAACCAGCATTCAGCCCCTGTCACAGGTAGAGAACTATCAAAGTGTTCAAAGGGAAAGCGAAAATCTGCTGCTGTCCATACACATGAAAACATGCAGGTGTGCAGTGATCCTGGATCACTCCAAACAGGCAATCACACCATCCACATCAATGAAGCAGTTGATGGAGGGTGTAGAGTGACCAACCCTGCAACACCAGCATTAAGTCTTGGTCCTCAGGGTCCTACCTCTTGTGCTAGCAGTCATCCTGACTCACCAATGTCTGTGGAAATTAAGGAGTGCCACTCTAACAGGAGGATGAAGGTGTCTCGCAAAGCAGCATCAAAGAAGAAAAAGAGAGTGCAGAAATCTGCAAAGAATGCAAATGAAGTACAGATGAACAAGCACGGCACAGATAGTGGTGTGCAAGATGAAAATCTTATCACAGAAAGTCTTCAGGATGGCTCTGAATTGCAAGACTGTTCAGTGAAAACATGTCATTCCAAGGACCCTCGTGGACGTTCATGTACCTCAAGCAAAGGAGGAGATTGCGGTATGCTCAGTACTGAGAACACTACCAGCTTAATTACGCATCATCATCCAGAAAAACGAGGCATCCAAAGACTTTCTGCACATGAAAACAGAGAAAATGTGATTGAGGACTGTGTGTCAGTGATCATCAAGAAACCATCTAACACCCAAGCTTCACGTAATCTCCTGGAAAGTCAGTATTCACAAAGTCAGCTTCCTGATAATTTTGCCCTCCCAGAAGTTTTTGGGAGTCCAGGACGACCTTCCCCTGGTTTCCTGGGTTGGTCGCCTGGCACACCAACATCATCTTCCTACAGATTGCCCAGAAGACTTCTTGGCAGCTCAACATCTCAGGAAAAGAGATCTAGTGTCAGCCAAGAAAGAAATGAATACTTGCCTCAGAGCTCTGCAGGACAGGACAAATTTGATCAAGAATGTAGAAAAGAAATTGCTGTGACAGACTCTAGTGTAAAGCAGAGAGATGATACTGTTGTTGATCCCTCAGTCACCGGTATTCAAATTAACTGTGAGCCCTGTTTAGAAAGGCAAGAGTGCACTTCTCATGCAGTGTTGCCAAGGAAGCTTTTATCTCCATCTGCCAACATAATGGAGAGGAATCTGGTCAAAGGCTCTCCTACTGCCTCTCCACTGGTTGTGGGAATGGAGGTAGAGTCCATTCCTCCTTGTAGAGATGCTGCTGAACCAATGCCAAGCGACACTCAGAGAACCGTGCCCTCCAGTGTCCATTCCAACATTCACCCAGAGTCTCCCAATGCTGGAGCAGCCACAGGAACTCCTCCCGAGGAGGCGGAGATGCCTCAGACCCAGTCCCAGTGTGTGGAATCCTGTAGGGAGTCATCCCAGAACCCTGACAGCCAGGAAGAGATGAGTTACACTGCTGATGGAAGCTTAGACATCAAGAAGAAGAATTGTCTCTGGTTCAAGGGTTGCCTAAAGGTGTGTTTTACTTAAAGGACAAGTTCACCTTTATAAACATAAGGATTGAGAGAATGTAACAATATTAGTAGAACACATCATTGAAAGTTTGAGGAAAATCAGACAATCCGTTCAAAAGTTATGAATTTTTTTAATTTTTGTGCAGCAACCGCTGGATGAGAAGACTACTGCAGTGTATGAATAACTTGCGTACAACAATATAAGGAAAATATAAAGAGAATTTCACAAAATTCCATCTTTTGAAAAAAGTACACATTCCCCTGACTCGTTACCGACAAATGTTATGGGTAATATTATTCCCCCTGCCTTTAGAAAGAGGCAAGTCAAGAGCTCTTTTATTATGTGAAAAAAGTGAAAATATGTTGAATTTTCTTTTACATTTTCTTTATACTGTTGTACGCATATGACTCACAAGCTGTAGTAGTCTCCTCATCCAACGGTTCCAACACAAAAATTTTAAAAATTCATAACTTTTGCATCGATTGTCCAATTTTCCTCAAACTTTCACTGATGTGTTCTACTAATATTGTTGCATTCTCTCAATCCTTATGTTTATGAAGGTGAACTTGTCCTTTAATTGACATTCTAGTCTCTACACCATCTAAGTAATTTGAATATGTTGATATTTACACTAAATGAAAGTTTATGGCATCATCTAGCTCGAATGAATAGATTAACATGTTGTGCACTTGACTGAGAAGACACCATACTTGTCTTTTAGATTTAGCACTTCATTCTTTGGATTTATTAAATCTGATTCTTTAACTTATTACCTCCATGTTCCAATCACTCTACTGATGTTGGCATAGGGCAGTAGAGAGACAGTTGCACTTCCACTGACTATATCTGCACAATTTACAGAATTTACAGTAAAACAGTCTCAGCAGGCATCAGATATTGCACTTCAAACTAACTTAAAAGTTGAATATTTATGTTGCTGTTGATATTCTTTGAAGTACTTCTGTAACTGATCACATCAATATGCTGGAAATAGTTGTGTTGTTGAAGTTTCGACATGATGAATGACTTTGTATTATTTATTGTAGTATTGTCTCTATGAAGATGATTTCCATTTGAAAAAAAAAAAGAAAGTTGTTTGCAACAGAAATTGTATTATTAATTGGAGTATTGTCCCTATGAAGATGATTTCCATTTGGAAAAAAAAGAAAGTTGTTCAGAAATTTTGAATAACATAGAAATTTCATTTCGTCCAATTCTCCTTTTCAGCACAAAGTGCCTTGTTCTGATGGAATTCTAGGGCTCATCACATCACATTATCTCACTGAAGAGGGAAATGAAAAGATTCTGCTAGTGTACTTCTGTGATGCAGTTTTCTTCTGGTCTCATGATCCTGAGCAAGAATGCCAGTACAACCTTCTCTCTGTCTGGAAATCAACCAAGGTGATTGTCAACCTCCATTTTTACCTCTGCCAAGGGAGGAGGTTACGTGATCATTGGCGTTGGTTTGTCTGTTTGCAAAATAACTCAAAAAGTTGTGTATGGATTAAAATGAAACTTGCATGAAAATTCAATTATTGACACAAGGAACACCTCATTCGATTTTTGGGCAAGGCGCTGTGCAATGATGTAACAGAAGGCTTCTATTTTGGGAATTATGATTGCATGCACCATGGTGGAAATGAGTTGCTGGCTGGGCGGAGGTCTGTGCTCTCCAAGTGCTTTTCTAGTATTTTGGGTGTGATACCTGCTACAGGGGAAACTCGGTATAACGAACACTGCTATAACGAGATATCGGTTATAGCGAGGAAATTTTCCCGGTCCCAAATTTCCTTCCACACAAGTCTATGTAAAATGCTACTCTTATAGCGAGATCGGCTATAACGAAATAACTGCTATAACGAGATAAATTTTGTGACTTCCAAACAAAGAAAAACATAGTCAATCAAACCTGCTATAGCGAGGTAAAGCAAAATGCCTTCCGTAAAGCTTTACTTCGCCTGTGCTATCATCTTCCGAGATTGTAAAGCTTGATGCGCCCAAAACTGTCTTGTACACACAGTCATAATCATTTTCTTCAGGGCACTCCAGCTAGCACTGCATGTTGAACGTGTAAGTGTGTGTGTGCGCGCACACTGATACATGCAGAAAATGTGGTGGGACGGCCTTATGTATACATGACATCATCATGACGTTTAGCAGGTGTGAGGCAATCTGATGCTGTGATTGGCCTTCTACGTAGGGAATTCCCCATCTTCACACACGCGCAGTCATAATGTACATACAGAATGTGTCACATACACACACAGCATTGTGCAGACCATATTCAAGCTTTCCACAAAACACACACCCATACGATAACCATATACCAATCCACAGACGATCTTGATACAATCGCAAGCTACATCTACAATTAATAAGAAACACATTCTTGATATTGGATTTCCTTGGCGAAAAACATCTTCTTACCCATAAAGGTGAGTAATTCCCTCACACACAATATCAAGTTATATTGTGATTGATTGAAATATGATGGGTAGTCCCACATGTGCAAATTAATGTCTTTATGTTATGCCTTCTTTTATGCCTACTGATATAACGAGATATCGGCTATAACGAGGAAAATGACTCGGTCCCGACCATCTCGTTATATCGAGTTTCCACTGTACAAGCTGAATTTGACTTTTTAAAGAACATTTCACAACAATAAGTTTATTCATGTCTGGCACACCCTGCCCCTTCTCTTTCTGCCCTTAACCTCCCTTCGCTTTGAAGGCTTCTGTGAGTTGTTTGTTGTCATGTTAGTGATTTTAATCTTCTTGATTTGATTATTTTGTCATTCTCTTATGTTTTGCAGTCAGGAGAGAAGATCTCAAGTGTTCTTCCTGTGTCTGGTCAAACCAAAAGGCTTGAAGCTTTAGTGATGCTAAGGACAGAGACTGGATCAGAGACTATCAGGTAATACAATGTACCATGAAGATCACTCTGACAAGGGTGTTTAGGAGAGTTTGGTGAGATGAATCGTTACTATCAAAAGGACACTAATACAATGTGTTGTTCACCCTTCCACAGTGTGAAGTTTCCTGTCCAGCTACTGAGCACTACAAATGTACAGTGCACTCCCATTATAACGAACAAGGTTATAACAAAATTCTGATTGCAGCGAAGGAAAAATTCAGGTGACCACATTACCCATTCTATGTATTTTTATTGTTTATTTGTTCGGTTATAACGAAATTTCGATATAACAAAAGAAAACTGCCGGTCCCGGGACTTTGTTATAGCGGGAGTCCAGTGTACTGCTTTTATGTTTAATAGAAAAATCTCAGATCCCTTTTGACTTACAGTAGTATGTGATATATATTCCCTGTTGTTAAGCAAGTTATGATGACATCTGCATTTACTAAAAGTAAACCCAGTCATTTTATTTCCCTTACCTTGGCTTGATAGGTTCATCCAGTTTGATAGCTGTATGAGTGAGTGGGAGGAGAGAACCATCCTTTCATCTCAGGATGTTGGAGGCCAGCATCACTTCCAGCCTTGGTGTGTGGTGTCCGGGAGACGGGTTGCCATCGGTGTCTCCAAGGAGACAGGAGAAGGGGAGGTCCAGGTTGTTGGACTGGAATTAAGGTATTGTGTAAACTCAACTATCGTGTCCCCCAGCTGATGTTTTATTGTTACTTTAGTATGGTATCGGTCTATATTCTGTTGGTCACATACCATTTCATAATCACAGTCAAAAATTTTGGTAGTATGTACAAGAAAAATGGAGGCTGATTATTTCAGGCTTTTCCTGTTATACTGCATGTTGAAGATTGATAGATGCATTACTGCGATTGAAATTATTTCAATGAGGACTTTGTAAAGTGGTAGGCTTATCAAAGAAATACCCCAGAGTCTAATGTAGCTAACCTAGAGAGAAGAGGTAAGTAGATAATCTCATACGTACATTTTAATGATATATGTTGTGAGAAATACTTCTTGTATCATAAGAACAGCACTATCAGATAAAATGCATGAGAAGCGAAAGTGTCACATTTATGCTTGCATAACTTGACCAGCACTTTCGACTGGTGCTCAAATTGGTACTCAACTCCAGGCCTCTATGCAGCTATCAAGAACCCTATGTAATCTCTGTGTGCAGAGCCCCACTCCTTTATTTTCTTACCTCATTCTGAACCTCAACAGTGGAACCTCCCCAGTACGCCTCTCACTACCCAGGACCAGTGCTAGAACCAGTGCTGGGATCAGTTCTAGGACCAGTACTAAGACCAGACTCCTGTCCTTGACTGAGGTCCAAGGAACCCCTGATATGTTACTTGGGACTGCAGACTCCATGGCATTTCTGTGGTGAGATTATATTTGGCACTGTTCTCTCACTGTGAAGGTCTCTTGTTCAGTACTGATACAAACCTTATAACATCCAAAGAGTAATTGAGATAATTTGAATGTTGTAGATGTGAACATTAAGATATGCTTTTAGATTTGTAATTAGACTGGAGAAAGCTGCCTCGTTTATGACTGTCTTAGAATAGTTTGCACTTTTTTTTTCTTTTTCTTTTTCTTTTTTTTTTGGGGGGGGGGGGGTCAAATATCTATGAACTCTTAAAACTCTTCAAGAGATGTATCAGTACACTGGACATTGTCTTGATATAATTGCCTTCACATTCTTGTGAGATCATAGTGCTGCTTTGTAAGATGATAGGAAGATACCCCAATGTTTCAAAGAAAGTCAAATTTCATTTTATTTTTTGAAATTTTTTTTTTAACATACATTTATTTCTCATTGTTTCTCTGGCACTATTCACATTCACAATGACACAGACATGTACGTACTCAGGCATATCTACTTTACTTACACTTAGCTAAAATTTAAGACTGATTTACTCATTTATCAAGTGGCAACAGAAGGTGAAATTTGGTGAAAGTTTGGAATGTTTGTCAAAGAGGGCTGTGTGTTACCTTAGATCACACTCAAATTATAGCGTGATGTAAAGTGTTATCAGTGAAGCTTGTATCTGAGAGAATATTGAAAGTTCCCTTTTGTCTAAGCCACTTTGCTGGAAATATGTGAGGTAGTTCAGGTATGTTTTTCTTTTCTTGTTTTTATGCAGGTATATACCTTCCATGCAACTAGTGCAAACATTTACTCTGGAAGAACAAAGCCTGGCTTGCATTCATGCAATAGCAGAGTCGGTGAGTATACAAATAATGAATGTTTATGAGTGCAATGGACAGAATATTTCATGAGGTGAAAGATAAAATCTTTTACCGAATGAAATATTCTGTCCATTGCACGTATGAAAACATTTATGATTTGTTTAATATAATGCCTAAAATAGATCCTTGTCATTTTATGTTTTATTAATTTAGAAACAAGAGAGAATCTGAGATTGAGAGAATGCTCACTGAGTGCTTTACGCTAGCGCGCTGTCGCATACACACTGTAAACGCAAGCATTTATACATGCGTGGTGTGCTGGGCTCTCGGCATGCGTGCAATGGAGCAAATTGTATGGATCCAAAATTGCATGGTAAATGGAGCCACAATTAATTGCACGGATGATGACGTCATAGTGAAATGGGACCAATGATCAATGTCAAACAACCAATCAAATGACAAGGATCTATTTAGGTGTTATATAATAAGTGATAAATGAAGATTGTAAATTGTGGAGTGACAGTCCTGCAGTATTAGCTGGCAAAGGAAGTGTCATCTGTAGTTTTTATTTTGTCCACTGTTTTGCACTAAAGGAGTCCGAGGAACCTATTATCATTAAGTTATCAATAAGATATACACCAGTATGTATATTTGTGTGTGTGTGTGTTATCACATCTGCTGAAATTTATTATCATCATTGACTATTGGTAAGGGTTAGTGAGGCATTTGTTTATGTGTGCCTTTTTTGTGTCCTATGTTTTACTAATGGCAACCCACAATTTTCCTATAATTCCAATCAAATCAATTGCGATAGTTGACTCATCGTGTCATAACATTCGGATATTTTAGTGATTATGGATGAAGTAAATAACTATGTATGCTGTGAGAAATCAAGATATTTCTAACACAGGAAAACTGTACCTCAGTTTTGCTATGCATACATCTTGTATGCAGAGTTTTGAGGTGATTACTTTCCTGTACAGTAAAATTGTATTTGGCACAACTGCAGATGGCTAAAATGATAATGTTATTATGACACAGTGTTCAACATCTTTTACCTGTTACCTGTGTACTGTAAAACCAGAAATATTTACGGCATAAAATTTTTACTGATTGAAGCCGATGGCCTCTTTCTCAGCATGAAACTTTCGTGAACTGCCTCTGGCATTTAATTCATCTTGTTTAGACAAGAAATTTTGCAGGCATTTTAATTTCACAAATCTTTGCTCTTGCAAAATTTGTTAAATCAAAATTCATGCTAAAATTTCTTGTTTTACAGCATCACTCAGTTGACGTCCATCACACAAGTGATTGTATTATTCCATACAAACAGGGTCTACTCTTCATGGTCACTCACAAGATGGATGATGCTAAGACAGGCAAGCCTTCAGACAATGATCCTCCATCTTGCAGTCTTCTTGTTCTCAACCCTACCACCTGTCGCTCCTCCAAACTTCTGGACTACGCAGCACCTTGCTTCAAGCCAGGTGTCAGGTGAGCACACACCAGTCACTGTTGCCATGGAGTTTTACCATGGTTACAGATGCTGGATGATGTCATTTGTAAAGGTCCACCATTTTTGGCAGAAAAATGGATCAACCAATACTGCTTACAATTTGCTGTATGTATCATTTAGTCAAGCCCGTTCTTACAGGAATTGTGCTGAAATGTTTCACTCCTGGTTTTCATGTACTTCTTGTGAAACATTGATGTCTTTTGTTTTTCTTTAGTGTCATTTGGCAAGTGTTTTGTAAGGTTTTGTTGTTGTTGTTGTTTTTTTGTCGTTTTGTTTGTGGTTGTTGTTGTTGTTGGGTTTTTTTTAAGGGAACTTTTTGCTTCCAGTTGATACTTTAACATAATGATGTAACCATACCATCAAATGTATGGTGTTTTTTTAGATAGGTCTTGCATGACAGTCTCAAATCAGATATCTTTTGTCTTGGAGTGTGTCACCCAAACAAGTTAACCTAGCGTTGTCTAATAATCTCTATTTTGGAATATTCATTTATCTAAGGAATTTAATGATTAATTACGTACAGTGACAGGGACTCCCATTATAACGAATTCCTCGGGACCAGCAGTTTTCTTTTGTTATATCGAAATTTCCGTATAACCGAACAAATAAACAATGAAAATACATAGAGTGGATGATATTGCGGCCTGAATTTTTACTTCATCGTAACCGGAATTTCGTTATAACTGTGTTCGTTATAATTTGATTGCACTGTAATCATATGATAAAAAAAGCCAAGAAATAAACAAGGAGATAAGCTCAGTGCAAAATAATTGACAGTGTTCTAAAACTTGGAATGTTGATTAGACACATTATCCATGTTTTACGAAAAAAGTCTTTGGCATCAGTCAGTAGTTCTTTTCTCAATAATTTCTGTTCCTCAGGATAATGCAAGCCTCTGTGAGCGAGGGCGCCTTGGCAGTGTGTCTGTCCAGTGGAACTGTTTGTTTGTGGGATCTTTACTCCAGTAAGCTGCTACTGATGACAGACAGTGTAGATGAGACACGGTGGTCCTCTGTGTGTCTACGTGACAAATACACACTGCTACTGGGCGATGGCAATTGTGTAAATGTCTTTCAAAAGCAGTCCCAACTCTCACATTAAAGTCCTTAACTGCTATGTTTGCCTTCTGTTCATGTCCAGCAAATGAAAATCCATGAATTCTGAATACAGTATCTTTGGATAGCTGTGATTATTATTCTTTCAAAGCTTTGGGGTAACCACTGAATCCCAAGTCAAATATGGTTTCAAATGTGTAGAGCCTTTATGATGTAGAGATCCTTTTCTCTACACTTAAATGAACGTTTGTCATTATAATGACTTGACTCTTGTTATTGGAGTTATATTCGTGGTCAGCCTAATACTCGGATTTGAAATCAGATGTCATTTCATCATTTATTTCTTGCAATGTTTTATTCATCTACTCCAGAAATTTGCTTGTTTTGTTCTTATTGGGGTGAAGAAAGGTTGGTGTAAGAAAGTCAAGCAGTGGAGAGGGCTGAATTAGGCAAATTTGGGAGCTAACATAAAATATGGCACCCATTTGATGAAAGAAAAATCTACATAGAACATGTATTTGCTGATAATGTTGGTTTGCTGATGACAAAGCAGTGTACAGTATAATGAACCAAATCTCCACAACTGTACCTTTTCAATGCAGCTCACTGAGAATATTGACTTCATAGACTTTTGTTCTCATTGAAGATATGAAAAGTAAAACTAATTTTTACTTTTCAATGAGATACTGTTTTTAAGTCTTATCTGAACCTTAAAATGAAATATATAGTTTGTGATTTTTGTGTGAAAAGTGAGATTTTATTCTTTACCAAGACTTGACACTAAAATAATCTATATTGACAGTAGTGAAATGTACAGTACAAGCCTACTGCCTTGGTCTGAATGTGCTTTATAAGGCATGTTTAGCTCTGTTGTCAACGCATGAAACTGCAGAATGAAGTGAATACAGCCACAGAAGCTAAACTTTATTGATACTGATCACTGGTATTTCAGCCTACCACCTACCGGGTACTTTCACCTATACTCCAAATTGAATGTTAAGTGTGTTCTCTACTACACATGATAACACACTGAATACTTTGTATGTGGTGGATGTGGGTTTGATAGGTAAGGTTGCAATCTAGTTTGAGAAAAGTACAGGTTATAAACTGGTAAATGAAAGTTTACCTTGAAGAGAAAGTTGTTTTTACTGAGAGTGTAAAGTATTGCTTTTTCAATGATCTACTGAACACCATACATAGTCTGTATATGCAGATAATGCTCTTAAATTTTCAGTCCTTTGTGCTGATATTGTCAGATCCCTTCATTCCACTTCTGTTCATATGACCCCTGCAGAAAAGGGTTAATCTTTCCCTTTAAATAACATTTATCAGTGAATGTTCAACCTACGGAAACAAGATAAGAATAGAGTTAGAACAGATTCATTACATGTAGCACAGCGTCCGTAAAGGATTTCCTATCTACTGTATACATCTTATATTTCACAATACATATTATTTTCTGTGAATTCTGTGGTTTTACAGCAATACACTTGTGCCATATGTGAAATTTTGGTCAGTAATCAAGTGTCTATTACAATACATTGTACATTACATAACTTACTTTTCTGACTTGGTTTCATAAGGTTACCACTAGACAAGTATCCTTTACACATTCTGTGTAGTACACAAGCAGGGAAATCCTACTTAACTGATCTCACTTTAATTCGAATTACCGCCTTTAATGAGGTGAATTCCACTGTCCCGATTTTCAGTTATTAGGCCCGTTCACGCACAAGGGAAAAAGTGCGATCTAAAAATCGATTTTCTTATCGCGATCAAAATTTCGAAATTTTTTCGTGTGTGGACAGAAAAATCTAACTAATTACCGCGATCCTTATCGCGATCCAACTCGCACTATTAGTGCGATTTTTCAGAATAATCGCGATTATTTTGCTTGTTTACAAAATCGAGTCTCTTTGAATCGCACGCGCGCGAAACTCTATTGGGACTGCGGGGTCAGTCTTGGGTCATGCAAGTTTCGCGTATTCGCAATTTGGCCACTGATCGTTCTTTCCTTGCTGCGAAGTGCGATTTTTCCCTGTGTATGAACGGTCGAAAAAAAAAATCGAAATTTGGATCGCGATTGTAATTTCGATTTCCGTTGTGTGTGAACGGGCCTATTGTATTTAGCTGGTTTCTTTTTACGCATGTTTACAATGAGATACTGGCAATTACCAAGGAGGTACACTAGGCTAGTGCTTTGTTGCTATAACGAGGTAAAATCTGTAGTCCCAGTGACCTTGTTTAACGGGGCTTCCCTGCACCTGTCATTTTTCAGTGTGACGTAGTTACCTTGAGCAAGCCAGTCAGTATATGATACATATATTTGTAGCACCTTCTCAATACCTTTCCAGTAGGAAGCAAATTATTTCTTCACTGAAACGCTGCCAAATAAACTTCTTGATTGCCAAACTATGTCACAACTCTTCATCTGGTTTTGTTTTGTTTTGAATGTTCATTTTTGTTTTGTTTAGCTTATGGCTTCCGCTTCACTACATGTATTTGGAGTGTTATGTTCATTTGTATTTGATTTGTATACCTTGAACATGATTGGCCGAAAAACTGGAGACAATATCCCTACAGCACCATCATTTACTCCAATAACCGCAACAGTCAATCATAGCTAAAGTCCTATTCCAGGGACTCGACATATTTGAGGTTGACTGTCATTTTACTGAGTGTACTCACTTCTTCCATTTCCTTGTAAATCATAGATTACAGTGCACTCCCATTATAACAAAGTCCTCAGGACCAGCAGTTTTCTTTCTTTATACAGTATCAGAATTTTGTTCTAGCTGAACAGTAAATGAAGTACTGTACATACAGATATATAGGCCGAGGCAATAATTTTGGGACCTGAAATTTTCTTCATTGTAATGAGAATTTATAACAGTGTTCATTATAATGGGAGTGCACTGTAATATTACAAATACATGTATACGCTATGGCAATGACACTCACACACTGACACATACATGAGCACACATACTTTCTACTCTCATAAATGCAGTTACCAGTAATTCAGTACAACTAGAAACAAAGGTTTTGCAAAAGAGAATCTCTGGTTTTATCCATACATTAAAATCTTTTTTTTTTCTTCATCCGTCATTGTCATGATTGAGATTTGAAATTTAAATCACAATACAAAACATACAGTGCATTTTCACCTTGTAATCTTTCATGAAAAAAATTGTTCTGTACCTCTTTAGCCATCTGTTTTTGCATATACACATAAACAACACTCTACATGGAACTGTTATTTGGGGGCTCAAATTCTTTGGTACCATCTAATGTCATGAGGGCATGTGAGCAAATAGTGTATTAACCCCAAACAAGCTGATTAATATGGTCACACTTCCAAAGACACTTTCATCAATCGATACGACAGTGTACTTGAAAATATGGATGAACAAATGAAGAGTTATCACTAATACCCATGATCGGTGACTTCCTAAAATAAGTTTTATGCTTAATCTCAAAGTACTGCATCTCACAATTGCACATATTCACGTATTTCTTTTTGACATCTTTTACCAACTACCACATCATAATCATTACCCCTTGACGATGATGTTCAAACAGCTTGAAGCTATAACGGACAGTACATGCATTTTCAATAGAGCTGCTCTCGGAACAGGTACATATATTCCATACATAGTAACTACCTAGTATACACTTGTACCGTAACAACCTCTAAATCTGATTGATGTATCTGCATATCTTGTAGTCCTCAAGAGGTTTAGAGTCCATTCATAATTTGAGCATTGTGGATTGTATTGTATAAAAAAGTTGCACTTTTCTCACTGTTTCAAGGACTCATCAGAGGGATTAATCCCTGCAACCATCATAGATATCAGGTTTACTCTGGGAATCCTCACATTCAACAAGCATTTTCAAAGCTGTGTTATAAGTTCTGTCATAAAGGAAATGCCCATTTGCAAAGAAGGTTTGCTCATACCATGCTTTGAACACACCAGTACACTGTATTGCAATGAAGGAATATTGCTGCATTGCAGAATGTATAATGTACAATGTATGTATTTTATACAGTGCCAAGCATTCTAATACAAGTATAGGAGTGTTTGACTGACACTCAAATTATTAGAGCACAGCGATTAGCAAGAAAAAGGTGTAATGTGAATTGCATATCAGCATATCACTTTTCATGAAAAACAACAAAATCCTACACCTCCCTGTCCCTCCTCCCTAAAAGATTAAAACAGGTGACCAAGTACAGCTACACAAAGTGTTAAAGACAACATTCATCTTTTAAATAAAGTAATTCAAAGACAGACATTTTAGCAAAATGTAAAGATAGTAACCAAAGAAATTCAACACAATAATGCAACTCAGCCACACTGCTCAGATATTTCAGAGCTTGACAGAGAGACAACAACGTTTCAGTGAGGGTATAAAAACATTCTCCCAGTCGTTTTAACAGGTGGCTGTATAACATGTCAAAGTAGAGTGAGCGGTCAGGGAGCTTGAAGCCATGAATACTGACCAAGAATTCTCTAGCTCCACCTGATGGTCAGAGGCTTGTTGAATGGCATGTATGGACAGGTCAAGCTGAGTTTCTGCAGAAGAAATATGACAAAATATGGAATGTAGATTAGTTGAATCTTAAGTATTATATTACAGAGTTATAAAGGGACAGAATACAGTGAGAGAGATATACAAATATGTGAAATAGATCAGAGTAACAGAACCTTAAAATATGTTTACATTTGATAGGTTGTATTACATTTAAATGGGATAAGAGCAATGTTTTGCTAATGTATATAAGAATAACCACTTCTGAGAATAATGAGATCTTTAACTAATACCAGTACATCTTTTTAAATCTTGTCATAATTCATGTAAAAGTGACTTCCTTTATGGTGAAAACTGTTCAGCTTTGCACTGGTCTATATTGACTGCTCCTGTGATTAATGGATCTCAGTGTTCAATTTTGACAATGGTTCCCACATGGAACCCCTATGGAAACCAGCTCTGCTGATCAGGGTGTTCCACCCCATGAAGAGGAAATAAATTCAATTCAATTCAATTCAACATCTATACACCTGGAAATAGAATCAAATATATCCAAATTCATAATCAGTCATATGAATTAATCATGCACGACATAGGTAGAGGCTCACCTCATAGTCTTTCTGGTACAGCAATTTACAGGCTTGTCCATTGATGGTTGCAGATGATGGTTGGGTTATCACACCAAAGATGACGGCACCATAGAACTCCATAGAAGAAGACTCGGCAAAGCCATCATGGACAATGGTTGATGTTACTGTATTGTTTGCAGCTGTGAAGTTGAATAAGATGTACTGTCCCCTCTCAAAGGTATCTGGTGGTCATCAGAGTAAAGACACAAAACGAGTTCAATCATACAATTAAGAACAGGCCAAGTTTGGGTCAAAACATTAACTACAATGTCAGTGGATGTGGTGTCGTCCAATAGTTTGCATTCCTGACCATTGAGCAGAAGGCTCTTACTGTATAAACTGTTTTTTTCGCGTACAGATATTTTTGCGAATGAGAAGATCATAGACATTTTGGCAGGATATTTTCGCGAAGAGACACCAATGCTAACACAAGTGCACTAAATATGTAGCGTATGGCGACATTTTCTCATGTTGTTAAATTCACGGTCCAACAGTGATTCGTAAAATTTGCAAAAATTAAAAACCCTCGTGAAAATAACGGCTTATATAGTAGTTCAAACTTAATTTATGCCTGTTATTGTTTCTTTCAGAGGAGAGAGTTTTTCAGACTCTTATACAACAAGTTTCGGGTTCAACTCTTGTCCAAAACATAACAATCTTTCTACGAGGCATGCTTACACTTTTAAAGCATAAATTTCCCTGTATTAAAGCACAATATCACAACTTAGATATACGTATATAGACCACTTCAGAATGAAAATTAGATCAAATCATAATCCAATACTTTAGTCCTTTGCCTGGTAATACATTTATTGTCAAAGATAGCAGTTAAATAGAGTTCACCTTAGAAACAGAAACACTAATTGAAAAGAGCCACGTATGTGATTGTGAGTGATATTGTGTCAGCCATCTTGGCTTTGTCTATCACTATAGCAGCATCCAACATTGTGGCACTATCTGTTACTACTTTTGGTTACCATGGTGACTGTGGTCATGTGACTCACCTAGACTCTCCCCATCATCCCAGTACATCTCCCCTGCAGCGGTCAGGTCAATGTCTAGACAGACTATCAGCATAAAAGGATTCCCCCTGGTCTGGTTGACGGTCAAGCCAGGGATGACCGATGGGATGATTTTACTCCCCCTCAGGTGGATATTGATCTTATTAAGTGGAGCATCCAGGATTTTGGATGTTGTCTTCGAAACTGTGATAGGTGCAGCCTGGGGATCAAACAAAATACAAACCAAGATAGAGATCTTGCAGCTTAGTGCACTAGCTGTCTGGAGGTGTTATCATGATTTGCCTTGTACCTTGCTCTCTATAAAAAAACAACAACAACAATTCATGCCGCAAAAAAAAAAGGCCATTAGCTCCAATTCTCGAAAATTTCACGCCGCGAAAATATACTTTTTTTCCTAAAATCCCATAGAAAATGAGCCATACAACAAGCCCTTGCACAGAAAAGTGAGCCTAGTGTACAGTAAAAACATTTTGTTCACAGTATTTATGACAATATACATGTACTGTAAACGTCAATATTTTCGCGCGATTAATTTTTCGCGCTGAGCGGCTCATAAACATATTCGCGGGTTCTTAAATTCGCGCTCCGCAGCGGGTTAATACACAGTCTCTGTTTTCATCCAGCGATGCCAGCGTACGATAAGTGACGTAGCGAGCGGCGCGAGTGCGAGTACAAGCGCTCAACTACGTAGTACATGTGTATTTTACTCGATGTACTGTAGTACTAGTACTGTAGTCGCGGGGATGTAGCAATCGGCCATGGGCTCGGTGCGTGCGGTGCGTGCGATGATACTGCTATATGCGTAAACATGTCTGTGCTACGTAGCTGTATCATCGACGAAGCGCACACAATTCAGGCCGTTCAAAATGTGCATAGAAAATTGCGAAGATATATTCGCGCGTTTTTGAATTCGCGCTAGCCGAACGTAGCGCGAAATCCGCGAAAATTAATGTACCGCGAAAATTTCCACGTTTACAGTAATGTATCAAAATGATATCTTGTATTCTCTCACTCTATCTATGAAAACAGAAATAAGATATTTCATCGAGCCCTTCCAATATATATACACATTGCATTCTTATATAACACTGGCAAGGATAAAGAACTGATAAGTGATGTTTCCATTTTAGCTGGACTAATGAATGTATTTGACGGAGAAATAAAATCATCACATTCCCATTGACTGGTATTTTAAATCATTCAATCAAACATTTCCACTTTCTCTCTGTTGCCTTCAGAACAAACTAATACATCTTTGACCTTCCAATAATATTTTTTACAAAAGTTACAATTTTGTGAAATATCTAACACATCTGAACATTATTTAGTCAGTCTCTATCTTGATTTGAAGTTGAATATCTTTTCAATGCTTTTGTGTCCTTCTTACCCCATAATTGTCATACCACTTGCTGGGTGGGAATGTGGCATTGACCGTAGTGGCCCCTTGGGTCAAGACTGGACTGACCAGAATAGCCTCGCCTATCATAAACTGGGTGTCTACTAAGTAGAGCTCAGGGAGACCTGGGAAGCTGTGGGATGGTGAAGGGGAAGAAGAGATCAGAAAGGGGTCTAAAACATCTACCAGCACTCACTGGTCACTCTAATAACTTCATACTAACAGACAGACAGACAGAAACATCACACACACATACAGGAGGAAAACAGAACACATCCATTGATACATCTCAATTACTGAGGATAATTCATTATTTCTGTACATGCCTTCATACCTCCCAACATGTCATGGATGCATAACATGTCACAAAACCTTGCAATTAGACACAACTTACCAACCTATTCCACTGAAATCTGGTTAAGGCTGACAACCCCATTGAGGTTGAAGAATGCCACCATCCCATGCAGAGATTATTCAACCATAATACAGATTTCCTTCACAGTTAATTTCAAGACATCTATATCGATGAACAAATAAGAATATAATGCCAAAGTGTACCATCTAGCAAACAAGGCATTTTGTATACTACAGCGGCTCCTAGAAAATTATTCAAAATTTAAGTCATGGGCTATCACTAACTCAGTTTACTCATCACTGAGTAAAATGAGTTGAATGGTACAATCTTTCACAATGTAAGTATCACTTTACAACAAAATTTTTTCCCAACAGCTACTGTAAAATCAGATATATTTGCATGCATTTTAATTACAAATTTTGCAAGAGCCAAGATTCACAAAATTACAATGCACATGAAAGTTCTTGTCTACTATATATACCAGTGGCAATTTGAGACAATTTTCTGCCTCGAAAAAGGCTGTTAGCGCTAATTCGCAAACATTTGATGCCACCAAAATATCTTGCTTTACAGTATGAAGTTTGCCCGAGTTTGTCAGGACACAAGAGGAAATTTACATGATGAAATGTATTGAGGAGAATCGGGTAAACTAAGAGCTCCTTGTACAATCCCCAGGAAGAAAATTTCCATAAATTTGGATTTAAAGTCAACCTTGCTTAAGTCGACCTCGCATAAGTCGAATAATCGCCTTAGTCAAAGGTCTCTTTCAAGTCTTCTTCTCTATATATTCTATTGATTTTAATCCCTCTTACGTCCCAATTCTCTCTACATCGAAGCTATTTCCTCAGTACACATGTATTCAACTAAGCAAGGTAGAATGTACTAACAAACGAGTCTATCGGCCAGACAAAACATGGTGGGTTTAGAAAACTCACTCAAAGAAGAGAGGACGTGCCACCATGCTGCCGTTGATGTGCGCCCTCATGAACCAGGTGTAGTAATATGGGATGAGGGAGTATCGGATGAGGAGGGCATCCCGACTGGAGTCCTGACTGGCCTTACTGAAGGCTGCTGGATCCTGGTCCTAGCGGGACCACAGAGGGGAATAGGGACAGAGAACCAGAAATAGGGTTAATCTGGAACCATTTCACTCACATGGAGGGGAAAATGACAATGAATAACATTTATATAGCGCTTAATACTGATGTTTCTAAGCGCATCGATCCGGAAAAAAAAAGAGAAGAAGTATGACATTAAAATAAAATACAGCATTATGTAAATATACGTATTATGATATAACATGCAGCAGCAAAACAACATAATTAAAGTTGAGTAAACAGATAAGTTTTCAACGATGACTTGAACTTATCAATGTTATCAGCATTACGAATATGGAGAGGAAGTTTATTCCAGAGAGACGGGGAAATAACAGAAAAAGCCCTATCACCATAGCGGGTGCAGGTGCGGGGACCATGTGATAGTTGGAGAGTGGAGGAAGAACGAAGAGAACGGGTTGAAGTGGAGGAGCGGAAAGAAATTAAGTCTTTGAGGTAAGATGGAGCAAGATTATTACATATCTTGTAAACGATAAGGAGGATTTTGAAGGTGATACGTTGATGTATGGGGAGCCAGTGGAGGGATTGGAGAACAGGAGTAATGTGGTCAGATCTTTTTGTAAGGGTTACAAGCCTAGCAGCTGTGTTTTGAATTCTTTGAAGTGGTGCAATACTAGAAGCAGGGAGACCAACAAGAAGGGAATTGCAGTAGTCAAGGTGGGAAGAAACAAATGCGTGAATGAGACGTTCAGTGGAAGACTGATCCAATAACTTACAGATTTTACCAATTTTACAGATACCCCAAGCAGCAGAACGACATGAGTTCTTTAATAATGTGTTGTTGAAAATTCAGGTGCTTATCTACAATAACTCCGAGATCTCTGACGGACTGAGAGGTGGGTATAGTACTATCTTCGAGAGAAAATTCTGTGAGAGAACCATCCCGCCTGAACTGAGAATGAACATATAAAAATTCTGATTTAACACAATTCAATTTCAAATAATTATCACATGACCATTGCTTAATATCCTCAACACATCTACTGAGTTTGCAGCTTTGACTTGGAAACGCAACACAACATACAAGCTCATGAATATTTAAAGAGCATGGGGTTTGCAATCCTTTACTTGTTTACGCGCCCTTCCATTACATCATAACACGCATGGCTTTTTTCCAATTCTAACCTAAACACCACATATAGACATATTGGTTTTGATGTGAGAAGACCCTACAGTGATGTCATGGTCACGGAGCAGATGTGAGATTTTGTGGTACATTAGAGCAGTGATTGAAGCAACCAAGCAGGGGAGGGTGTGGTATAGGCTGTCACCCCTCTTATCAAAGTAAGAAGCTTTACCATTTTTAAGCTGTGGATCATGTGATATGGCACATACTAAATATAATATTTTGACTTATTCTGATTTAAAAAAGAAAAGAAAAAAAAGGATTGTCCAAAAAGGTCACTGGCAGGCCACACACCTTATTCATTAACATTTTTTTTTTCAGGAAATCTGTGTTGATCACTGAAACTAAAGAGTGCCAGTAGATGTGCTAGACAGCAGACAGCAGAGCAAGAAGTATGCTCATGTGGTAAATCTCTTTTCATCTCATGTCAGAGCTGGTGTGCTGAGACCTTTGATTCTAGGATCAATCAACATGCCAAAACATGATCAATATTTCACAGAATACACAGGGTAGCATCTAAAGTGCGTATCAAAAAAAAAGGTAATCCAACTTTGAAGGGCTAAAATTTTTTAATTGTCAGTGATGGATAGCGCAATGTTGGTTGTGAGAAAAGGAAAAAACTTGGAAAAAGTGCAATTTGTCATTGTTGTCTTTAAAGTACATGTCAGTCATGCATGACAATTGTCAACATAATTAGATATCAGCAGAAAGAGGAAGAGTTCTGCTTTCCCCACAACCAACATTGTGCTCTCCACAGCTTACAATTATAAAATTATAGCCCTCCAAAGTTGGATTACCTTTTTTTTTTTGATACACACTGTATATGGTTCATAAGTGTGATACATAGCTCTAAGCTACTGATTGAATGTCATACCTTGTTGCCCAGTCCGTTGTGATTCCGTGAGAAAGGATAAAAAGCTCCAAGCTGCATCCAACGTGTGCACAGCTCTTCATTGGTGTTTCCACTGAAGCCACAGATATCAGCTCCAACCATTGGGATGGCAAACATGTTGAAATTCAGGATGCCTGTGGGAGGGAAGAAAACATCAGTGTAAGCATCCTAACCTGTTGAAGACTAGTATCAAGTATACTCAGGCAGGTGTCTATGGGAAATGCATGTTATAGCAAAATCGGCCCGTCCTCAACGAGTGCGTCGAGATAATTCAGACAGACTTTTTTATGATGTACATGGTAAAATGCAGAATGATGTACAATGTGCATGCACAGACATTAATTCTGCCAAGTTATGAATAGGTATGTGGGTACTATGGCTTAAAAAGTAATGTACTAATTCATGCACTATCTCTAAACTGTACCTACTTCATACGTGTCACTCATTGAGATAGCTAGTGCAGCAACAGTTCTTTCACCACTGGAATTCACAGAGGTAACAGTACATATATTATATCTACTCGGATATATTTCTAGACATAACATAAGAGACATTTTCCTAAGAATAAGTTCAAATTCAATTTGATGAAAGCACAGCAGCAAAATGTACATAATTTTTTGGCTTACAGAGATAATGGATACTCATTTCATTTTATACTCATTAAGGCGTTACTCCACAAACACCCAGAAAAATTGGTATGACAGCACACAAATATTTGGTTTTATAAATATCTTTTTTTTTCAATTACACCCACAGGTACATTGTATGTCTTGTTTTTATAAAATGGCACATTATTCAGTTTTTATTTAATTTTCAATAAATGATTAGTGGAATAGCTGTAATATCTCTGAAAGTTACATTTACAATATGAGAGAATGGAAACAAGACTGCAAAATCAATGAAGGTTAAAGGTTACCTATGATGGAGTAGTGCATCTCCGGCCACTCGCTGCGATTGTCTCCAAGCCAATGGCCGCCATAGCGACCAGAGGAAGGGAAGGAGGACCGGGAGATGATAAAAGGGCGTTTCTTGAGGATGTTTTTAAGGGTGCTGTTAGAAAGAGATAAAATGATATAAATATTTGAGTAAATAAGAAGGAAAAAATAAAAACAAAGAAACATTCAGACTTACATCTGCATTGTTTCCATATTGGTAAAAAAAAACCAACACACAATTTTATAGAGTATTTTTTTGCTCACTCTTCTTTTCTATTCAATTTCAGTTTGATGCTTTGATGGCTGGTTCCAAATTGCTGTTACAATAAATCCTTCACATCATAGTATTGTATACAATAATGTACGTATGTTTCCTGACATAATGTTATGGAGACATGACTAAACCATAAATCTTGCCATCTTTAGCTCCATGACACTGGAAAGAAGAGTTGACAATGGAAGATATCCATTCCTGGTAAGATTTGCTCCATCCTAATTACTGATATTGCTTATCACATTCACTAAAAAAAGAATTAAAAAAAAATGTTTTAAGCAACAGGCCCTGGATTCACAGAGAGGGTATTTTTTTCTAAAACTTTTCTGATAATTTGATATGAGCTGCCATTTTCAAGCTGGTAAACAGGAGAAACTATTACCAGGGTTGCTAAAGTACAGTTGGAATAGCACAGTTAAAGAAATAACATATATTCTGTTTACTTACTTGAATGATACCATAACTTCAGAAATGCCATACAAGCTGTGCAGGTTATAGTGGAGTGAGGGACTTTGTCTGGCTGATGGACACACAGTCCTGGAGTAGAGCTTCTGACCGACCACGGCTGGAAGTCACAAGAATATGGGCCTGCATGAGTCCTGTCTCTTAAAGTTATTCACACTTTATTCAAGTGTGAAGGGATCTTCTCTTCATACAAGAATCAGGAGTCTTTAAGGTTTGTTGAAGTATTTATCTCATCTTATTATGGAAATTGTGTACACATATAACGGGCATTACCTCTATTTGAAAATGCTATTAGTCAAAAGAGTATTCAAGTAGAAAAGCACTCAGACAGTGCAGACCTCTGCCAAGCAGTTCCTTTCCATCCCTTATGTATGCATGCCGAAAATCATCCAATTTCAAAATATAGAAGCCTTTTATTATTGCTTCCAGCTGCGTGGTGCCTTGCCCAAGCAGAGCACACTCATGCTTTAGTGTGTGTATGCAAACCTCAAATACCAGTAGCACTAACTCCCAGGTGTATGGACCCTATTTCATAGTCAAAATATAAAACATTCTTCAAAAATTCATACAAATTCCCAGATTACTACCAAAATTGAATCAACTGTTCCCTGTATCACTGTCAACTTTTCCTCCAAGTTTCAACCAAATCTGCTCACAACTTTTTCAGTTATTTTGCACACAGACAAACAAAACAAATAAATGCTAACAAAAACATAACCTCCTTCATTGGCAGAGGTACAGTAATAAGATGATATGACAAGAATATTGATTATTCTAACAATGTATTACTGGCACCATGATACTTCCATCAAACAAGAATGAAAGGATTGCCATGAGAAGCCCCATCTAAAACTTGGTTTCCTGGTCAGAGGATGTTTAATGTGAACAGGAAATCCTGGACTGAAAGCAAAACTCTTCTACTCAAGCTTGCAAAGGAATTTTGAAATAAGAGCTGTTTTTATGATCTTCAAGTTCAGTATCATAAACAAAATCTAGCAACAATAGCAATGATATCAGAGAAAAATGAATCTCATATAGAACAATATTCTGAATGAACATTTACAGTTGGGATTCTGCAATGGCCGACATGAGGGGCCCATTTATCTGCCTTGTACATGATACACTCATGATCATAACATGATAGCATTCTTGTAATTTGTCAAATATTGCCCAGATTATCACTGATCAGCCTCTGTTTTTGTAATTGTTAGAGATCCTTTCATTGATGTATATCATCTTTAAATAAGACATCCTATGGAAATTCTAAATTTCTGGTTTCAGGTCTACCTCAAGAGGATATAAATGATGATTATGACTAACCTGGTACATATGGAGGGTTGTTGTATGAGTTATCTGGGCATCCATCTTTGGTTCCATCAATAAAGTTGGACGGTTCGTTCATATCCTGGAGAAATAATCACATTACAGATTTCATTTGACAGAATCATATCAATCTCGTGATAACTTACAACCATTCATTTTTTTTTTTCACTTCACTTGGTCAAACTGACTGAGTCAAGTAATGTGCCATCAAAACACTCAGCTATATAACTCAGCTCTAAATGTTAACATTTGAATCTGTGATCTGCAACAGATTAGAGACCTAATCAATAAGCTGTCACGACACTTAAATGAATTTGGTTTCCGCACTGGCCCGCATTACGGTATGTTGTGCCAGTGCATACTATTTAGTGGTACAAAGTCCATTTTTGGCCATGTTTAATTTACAAATAGTTTACGAAAGGCAAAATCTTCAGGACACGCGTTGAGACATCATTTTCATGCTATGGATTAATACACATTGTTACACATTAATATTAAATGCCATGACCTACTTGCATTGGTCACTTTTTTCCCCTTTTTAGGTCCTGTTTCAACTTGTTTATATAGGGGCCTACTTCTGCATTGCCCAGCATATGGCGCACACACTAGAAAGGCTAATTTGTGCATACCATGAACAGAAGGTTCACAAAATTTGTCCAAAATTTGGTCGTGCCAAAATGTTGAACATGTTGAACATTCTTCATGTATTTCACTCAATGCCAGCATTGGCCAGTACTCTCCGACATGTCGCCACACATGCGTCCTTCATTGGCACGACATCGAACAGTTGTACATGCCAATGCGTAAACCGAAATGCCTGCAAGTGTCTGCAAGGTGGTTTTACAAGCAATGTGCATGGGTCCACCCCATCATCTCAACATTTTCCTTCTCTTCCATGAGCTGAATTGACTGATACCTTTGACACGATACAAGCCAACTTCCTCTGTGTGTTGGTAAAACTGATTCTAAACTTGACTTGGTGGTCAGGCCATCTTGGCATGCAACTGAAACAAGATCCTGTTTGTCTTATTGAAGGTTCTAATAAGAAAGACTTTCCTAGAACTATAAAAAGTGAATTCAATTCTATTTGCTCAGCAAACTTAAAATCAATGCAGAACGTGGCAATTATGCATCCACATGTTAACAAAAAAGAAACTGCCCAGTAAGAGTTCTGAGATAAAGAGCGTTTGATGCTTGGTATGTAGCAGTATTCAAATCATTCCTTCCACAGCAGTTATGCAGCCTACATATCACAATCTTGCACATTCAATGTACACTGTATATATGTATAGGAGCTATGCCATACCACAACATGTTAATTGCTTGTGTTCAAACCTACACAAGGCAAAGATTATTAACCCTAACTAGGCCGGGCTATTTACTGTATACGCCAATATTTTCGCGTACAGATATTTTCGCGAATCGCGGTATCAGTGGCATTTTCGCATGTTGCTAAATTCACGATTGATACTAGTAACGTTAGTAGTAGGGTCTGCTGCCAAGCCCGAGAAACACGTTCAAACACTTGCCAACGTACTCGTAACAATTTTCCATTTGCATTGTGACTTCCCAAACATGACAACAGAAAAGACACAGTAGAAGATTTATAAAATGAAACAATTATGGGAACTTGCAGTGAGGCACTCACACACGGCATTCACAAGCACCTACCAAATGTTGCAACAAAATGTAGATGACAAATTTTCAGAGCTGCACTAGCGCTAGCGAAAGTTTTACATGCATCCCTTGGCCTCACCCAACCATGTCGAGCCGGTGTTCGTTCACGTAGGCAAACGTAGCACGTAACTGCGACAAGCAGGCCCATACGCATATAGCATATAAATGATCCTAAATCCTAAATGCTACAGTCCGCAGCCCCACGGCCATAGCGTACGTACTAGTAGGGAGTGTGTGTACGTACTGGCCGGTGTAACAGCCACATTGGTCTGGCCAGCGTTGGATGCATTTTGTCATCGATTTGTACATAAGGTATGACGGGGTAATATTTTCGCGTGTTTTTAATTTCGCGATCAGCCCGAAACTCGCGAAATTTGCGAAAATAACTGCGTATACAGTAGGTAGATCATAGAGCCGGAGGGGCCTCCCAGGCCCCCCCTCCAGATCTCGGCCGTCGACTGCGCGATCGCGACGAAAATTGGCACACACATTGCCTATGATGTAATCTACAGTACCACAAAGTTAAATTGAAAAAAAATTATCATTTATGCTAAATTATGCTAATCTATGCATAATGATGCATGAAATCACACAATTTGGTATAAATCACTAAATAAAGCTCAAAATGGGCACATTTTTTGTGTAAATATTCTTTTTAGTGTCCTGATCAAATATAAGACAAAAAAATTGTGCCATCAGAAAAAATATCTGATGTATTTTATTGTTTTTTGAATTTCTTATGTATTTCTCTGTTTTTTCGACCTTATGTTTTTCAATGTTTTTTCAATGAAACTTGTCTCCGACATTGCTCCAAACAAGAAAATATATTATTAATTGATTTTAATCAATAAAACCCCAAAATAATCATGCTTTTGTGAAATTTGCCTGTAAGCACAGTTTGCATTGAAATTGTACACGAATTCATGTTTTTGAGCAATTTTTGGTCTGACATGCACGTACATATTTATGCGAACTTCGGAACCGCGCACCCGGGCATCGCAAATTTGGTGTCAAAAGATGCGGAAGACTTGAAAGAAAAAAGTCATGAAACGTCGCGGCGATAGCTTTTCGCATTAGCGATACATCGCGCGAAACGACGAGGGGGGGGGGCCTCGGAGGCCCCCCCGCCTAGTTAGGGTTAAAGTTTGAAATATTCCAGCCACCATTAAACAAAGTCTATCACAGCTTGATGTCTTCCTACCAGCCACATGCCATCAAAGTCCACAGTGTCATGAAACTTTTGAGCTAGAGTCTCCCACCAGGAGGAGGTGTTTGGATGGAACCAGTCTGGGAAGGCGGTGTCACCAGGCCACACCTATCGGTTGGAAGAGAAAAGCTGATGATTAGGCAATGTATCAAATCCTCTCTTTCATGGTAGAAGACTATTGGAGATTGAAATAACATGATCATAGTTGATGTGCTCAATTGTCTGGTGAGGAAATGGCCTCTCATATGAAACAGGCTACTTTCATTTAACAAGTCTTGACTGTCTTGGACTATTTAACATAACTATGTCAGAATTTCAGAGCCTGGGTATTTGTTACAAAGTCATCATGTCATTGCCAGCAACCAAGGATAGCCTGGTAGTAGCATCACTGCCCTGAAAGCAGATGACAGGTTGGGGTTAGGGTTAGGTTTAAGGGTTAATGCCCACTGGTTCCCTTTTCTGACATGGTTGTTAAAATGTAGATCAGCAGTTGCAATCTTACAAATACAGTTGTACAAAGAGTGACAATTGAAAAAAAAAAAAACCTGCCACAATTGTTTCACTAATACATTATTTAATTTTCTTTCATATTCTACAATAACTATCAAATAACACTGACTTTTGGTAATTTTTTTGATGTGTGCTATACTCATTTAATTTTTGTAATTTCCTTTCAATGTAAGTGAAGTGAAATAACAGTAAGATTCAGTCATTCATTATTCTACAGGACGTACCTGTCCAATGAAGACCTTCCCATCCTCAGTCTTGATGAAGACATTATCTGTTATCCCGGTGTCATATGGAGGGTAAGTCCCTGGGGTCTGGGAGCTGCTGATTGCTGGATCCTGGAAGAGGGTGTGGCAGGGGGGCAAAGTTACATCACTCTCTACCACTCATCTACAATCTAAGGCATAAGTCTCAAATGTAAATGAAGATCTTGATTGGCAAATTACAACTGTTAAGTGGCTATCATGACACATAACATGACAAAAGATGACATCTTGATGTGTGATTCAATACAATAATCTTGACAAATCAATCATGTCTCTGTGAAAATAAATTTCAATCTTTTCTGGTTGATGCTGATAAACAAAGTTACAACAGTTCAGATCAAGCATTGCTGAAAATAATCTTTTGAATAGCTATGCGTAGTGTTGTGAAGTTTGTCAACTTATCAACATTCGATAGTACTTAAATGGTCTCTCTCTGTGTGAAGACTGTCACATTAGTGAAACAATTAAATAGCACATCCAGTTTCGTCTAAAATACAATTCATATGGAGTTCAAATACCAGTCTAGAATGGTAATACATGTGAACTCAGCTAAAAGGCCACCCGTACAAGCATGATATCCTACAAGGAATGACAACAATCCGATATGGACCGCGACAGCTGTGACTTGGCATTGACACAATGATTTTATAATTATGTTACTATGTAGCAAAAGTCTTAATTTTGAAGCAAACAAACAAACAAACAAAAGAAGCATGCAAATGCTAGCCAAAGCATGTCAGTGAATGTTGCAAACAATATATGTACCCTAAAAACTGAGAACAACAACTTAATTTTTTCATGAACACTTCCTATTACTGTTATAAAGAAATGGAATGCGATTGATGATTTACTTTGCGTACAGCATAAACATGAAATGAGTTTGATTAATGCAGTACTGTTCTTCAATACACATTTTTAAACCTGAGGATTTCACTTTTAAAAATTCTGACTGTTCTGTAAAGTTGCTCATGGCTAATGACAGCGTTTGTATCTTTGATGCAAGCCAGAGCTTAACACCAGGGCATATTTTGATATTTTGCTTCAGTTGTGTCTAGAGAAAATCTATGATTTTCCCTGAAAGAGGGCTGGTCTGACATGACGAAATGTGGTTGTGCATTTGATATTTCAAAAAGCAAAGCAAACAACTGCTGAAGGGTCACATTTCCTTACACTTTGTTCTGCCGGATTGAAGAAATCAAAATGTATTTGAGGGGACAGCTGAAAACATAAGGACATACTTTTTGAAATCTATATTCCATTGCGGATATGTCATGCTATTGTTTTACTATTTTACATGGTCTGTCATTTTGTAAGTGCTGTAATACTTTTGTGAATGGCATCGTCACTGATCAGTACTACAAAAGAAATTTGTACAAATCAAAATCAAAGAATGCTGGCATGAAAAAGAAAGTCGCGGTGCATGACGTACAATGATGGGAATGTAGTGCTGACCATGAGCATGAATGTTTGCGATCAAGTCTGGCAGCGAGCCAAACGTCTCCGTATTTAAAGTAAAATCCTTCCGGCCGATGGAATATTCTATATCATTCCACTGTACATCCTGCATGCATTGAAAAGGAAATAATGCAGAGTGGACTGACGTTATCATGTCTGATGTACACAGCAAAAATGTAGCAAGAAAAGACAAAAGAATGTTCAGCCATATCAGTCAACATAAATTGAATATCCCATTAGCATGTTCGGTAATATACAGAGAAGGAGAACTGTTCGTTTTTTTTTTTTTTTATTTTTATTTTTTTGGTCCCTGACTCAGATCAACATCTCTGTGCTTTGATGGAAAGAGTCACCATACATGTTTTGGGTTTCTTTGTACTCACATTGGCAGGTAAAAGCAAACACAAACAAAATTATTTTACAGAAACTAAAAGTAAGAATACATAGTAAGAGGAAGTAAGGTAGTCTAGAGTGACTTACTGATTGGTTCTCCAATCTCCTTATCACATCTCTCTCTTTTTACTCACAGTGTTCTTTCTAAATACATATTGACTGATACGGCAGACACTGCTTTTGTCTTTGGACTACAAAATGAGAATAAAAAAATTGAGACAGAAACACTCCACAGCAAATGGGGGATAATGAGCTACTCCTCAACATACTAAGATCATTATGTAGCGCTGGCCGTTGTCATGGAGATTGCTGACTACATTACTCATATCATTATATTTGGTCGGATCGAGAGTCCAGTCACGGTGGCTGTTCATGTAATCGATGTCATTCCACTGGACGTCCTGCTCAGAGACAAAGAGTGGAATAAGTTAAGAACACAAGGCATGTCTGCAATCAGTGAGGCAATCAATTCTTGAAACATTTCCAGTTTATAGAATTAATAAATAACTAATGCAATCAACCAGTTATCTAGCAATATCCATGGTCATTTAATAAGATACATTAATGTAAAATCTAGAGCAAGACCAATGTTTGTGAAACTGGTGTCCCTATTATCTAGTCCTACAAGAGTTTAGTTGTTTAGATCCAACAATTAGATCAGTGCTGTGAAACATACATAGGGGCAATTACCATAGATTTACAGCAGCTCCTGATATCCATGCATTTGATTGACACTGCAGTACACACACACACAAAAAAACCAAACACTTGTATCACATCACAACTTTACAATCTTCTTCTCCAACAGCAAGAGGAAAAAGGAGTGATAACATTAGTAGGAAGCATGTATAAAATCCACCTTTATCAATTTAAACCTGGACTATCAGATATAACTTTAAGAAAAACATCCCAAAAGTACAGAAACTGAAGATAATCTGCTTACAAAAACCAAACCAATGGACTAATTCCTCTAGAACCAGGAAGCAGCACCTGAAAATTCAAAGTTACAAAAAAGTCAATTTGACTTTTATAAGTGACTTTTTATTGCTGCATATTTCAGCCATTATGTAAGATATTTCCCCAACCCAAAACAAATCTGGTTCCTTTAAAGGGGGTGGCTAGTAACTGATCAGTGGGAATCAGTGGGAATGCTGGGGATGATTGTTCCAATCCTTGTGGGATTCATTTAAGAGTACATTACATATCTATTGTTGTGTGAAAATTATTTGCTTCAAAATGGTCTCATATTCGAGTAATGTGCAGTTTAATGTTTCCAGGTTAGCATGCCTGTACAGTGACAGGGAATTAAACTGCACATTACTCGAATATGAGACCGTTCTGAAGCAAATAATTTTCACACAACAAATAGATATATAATGTACTCTTAAATGAATCCCACAAGGATTGGAACAATCATCCCCCAGCATTCCCACTGATCAGTTACTAGCCATCCCCTTTAAACAATGACAGATAATAATGCATACAGTAACTTAAACTCACTTTAAAGTACAAATTAAGATATTTTTTTTCATATCCTGACCTGTGCTGTCCCTAGAAGAGTAAAGCCTTCTCATCAGAAGTCAACAACGAACTACAAACACATGGCAAGAAATGGCTGCCACCTTAGACATACCACTGACTGGAGCAAAGCACCCACCTGGGGAATCATTGCATTGCGCATCCTTTCTACTACAGCCAGAGTGCCGTTGGCTGAGTTATAACCCCAGCGGCACAGGTGAAAACCAAGGGCCCACATGGGTGGCATGAAAGGCATGCCCACGATCCCATGGTACTGGCGCACCAGGTCTATTGGGTCTGGACCAAGCAGTATGTAGAAGTCTAGGATCCCACCAATGGTACGGTAAGTGAGGGCTGGAGCTGGTTGCAAGATCACATCTACAGTGCAGGGAGAAGATTTGTATGGCTCATGATCAGATTCAATCCAGCACAATTTGGTTGAAAGTCATCAAATCATCTCACTCTGTTATGACAGCTGAAAAGTGTCTGTTGCATGAAATATTTGTGACTCAATACCATGGCAACAGAAAACATTTCTTTTTTTATGCATTAACAGGTGTTGTGATTGGCTGATTGGTATAAGTTCACTTTTAAAATCTGTATAAAGACTTACGTAGTACAAAGGCTTTTTAATAGCTACAGTAGATGAGAGAAGAGGGGAAAATATGATTTTCAAATGAATATATTCCATTTTGTTGGGTTTGTTAGAAACATGACTATTCAAAAGTCTCCTATGTACCAGTAGATATGTGCCTGTAGTACATTTGTATGATCCATATGCAATGATCCTGAAAAAAATACACAGACATCTTTAAAGCAATTAACCAATTGCATGCATGTTTATTGAGTAGACACCCCATCATCAAAGTTCAGGGCTCAGAGTTTACACTGCAAACAGTAAACCATGATATAAGCTTCTTAAAAACTAGCCAGGAAAAAGGTGCAAAGAGTTCATTTTGTATTCATATCCAGTGAGGATAGAGACTCTCTTAAACATATGTTCATGTAGATTAATGATATGAATATCGCCAGTTCTATAAAAACATAAATTTACTAGACAGTGATTGTAGTGTTGGGTGGTAGAAGGCTTAATGGTGCACCACATATTCTTTCTAGGGTATGTGTTTGGCCGTGAAGGGGGCCTACCCAATCCAGACGTTTCGGTAAGCATGTTCTCTTCGTTCTCAAGGGAATGGCGAGAACATGCTTCCCTTGAGAACGGTGAGAACATGCTTGCTGAAATGTCTAGATTGGGTAGGCCCTTTTCAGGGCCAAAGACATACCCTAGAAAGAATGTGTGGTGCACCGTTACACCCAATGTTCTACCGCCACGGAAGCCTTGAAAGATTTCAGTGTTTGTAGTGGCCTGGGTGACAAACTTTGTGAGATTGAATTCCATTGAGGACCAACTTTCGCTGAATGCTGTTCACTCTTGAAGAGAGAAGTCATGGAGAGAGTACATATAGACTAGGCAGCCTTACAGACATCTACAGAATATGGAACTTTAAATTGGTTATCTCATGATGAAATATTTAAACAATGTCAGAACTGTGTTAACTTATTTTGATTATGTAATCATACAATAAATCTTCCATGCATGTTATATTTGAGGGAAGAGATTTTTTCTCACCCATGGCATTGCTGTTGAGTAGGAAGACACCGTGAGCCAGACCATCTGGTTCCATGTTGATGTAGAATGGATGAACGCCATAGAGATTGGAGTTTAGCTGTGTCATGTGAGAAGTCATGTGACACACAGAGAAAGATGCTATTACATGTCTGAAGATGAACTGAATTTCTTAACACTCATTTCCTCTAGGATATAACATGAGTCTATGATAAACTACAGTCCTAGATGGTCATAAATCAATATATTACTGTAAGAGTGGAAATTTTCGAGGTGCTGAAATTTTCATGCATTTCGCACAACCAGAATCTAGCGTGAAAATAAAAGGACACAAGTATTTTTGCTTGCCATATGTGCCAGTAGTTAAAACATCTTGATTCCGTGAAGTTAAAAACGCGCAAAACTCTTCTTACCCTGCCGAGCGCGAAAAATTAGTCATGCGAAAATATCTACTTCTCTTGTAATCATACAAGTTGATCACACAATAACTTTGTTTAGGTGTGACATAGAGAAAATCCCAAGAACATCAACCTCATTTGTAGAAAAGTTAAGTTCAGTGGTCTCTGAAATACACTTTTTTTTAAATTCAATCCAAGCCATTTAATTGGGAACAGCACTCCAGTTTGATGATAATATCCATAACTCAAACAGACTAAAAAGACTGAAAAATAAAGTAAATTAGATAGAGTACTAAAAGCTTGTCTTACAGAGGGTGGTTGGTCTCGAGCCCAGAAGGTGAAAACCTGCCAATCAGTGGGCAGGGCTAGGCTGCTCCTATGTTCACCAAGACCATAGATGAAGGAGGAGCTGAGGGGCGTCGACATCTGGATGAACTGATCTGCATAGATGAAGCCCGGGTTGATGCTGGTATTGAAACTGGAGAAAAAGAGAATACTCCAATGTTCATCATCCGCTGAAATAGTAAATAGTGGTCATTGCTAGCAGGCATGACACCTTGTATTCCTCTAAATATTGGTGAATAAAATAACATATTTGTAAGGGAGCACTCATTATCTATTTTCTGAACTCTCTATAACACCGAGATTAAAACAGGTAGGACTAAGATACCCTGACTTTACACAACAAAGCTTATCATAATAATCATCATCATCATCATCATCATAATAATAATAATAATAATAATAATAATAATAATAATAATAATAATAATAATAATAATAATAATAATAATAATAATAAAATGTAACTATATTATCATTAAGAACCACAGTGCAGATCAGTATTATTAGGTACTGAAAGACAACCTTCTCATTAAAAAGATGAATTATTGACATCAAACTGTCACAGCTTGGAGTCATAACTTTATGGTTGATATTTAGTCCCCACAAAGCTGAGGTTAGTAAAGTTTCCTTGATTTACAATGTGAGGGAAGAATGGACTTTGTTCCAATACATTAATCAGCCTCCTATGACCGGAGATGACATAAGAATGTTATATTCACACCTACTCATACCTTAACTTTTCAGTGACTTTAAATACAATGTACCCTTGTTTTGCCCATGGGCAGAACAATGGTATCATAAAATAGTCAGGAAACACTGTGGAAATTGAGAAAATAAAAGAAGATACTAACCTACCAATCCCATATTTACCATTTGTAATGGTGCTCAGAATTTCACAATGTTGTGAATTTGACACGACAAACACTTGGGAGATATTGCAGTAAAAAGAACATAAAAAGAGTGACCTCATGGCAGATCAGTATTATTTTTTAACACAAATAACAACATAAAGTTGTATGCTAAATCATACTGCATTTAAATGACATCTAGCCTAAATCCTTTGCAGTTCTAAAATGCTATTAAGATTGCACCATGAGGCTATAAGCACACTTTTCATTTATTTTTTTTTTAAATCATACATTAACTCAAAATTCAGGTTCACATGACAATATTGTACACCATGACAACTTGAGATACATGTACTCTAAATATGGAAACACCAGGAACAATGGTTTATTGTGATATTTTGTGTTTTAATGTAAACAAGCTGAGCTGTGCCATGTTTCAAGAATTACAATTTGTACCAATGACAATTATTGTACTCATGTGACTCCATTGTGAGACTGATGTACACAAACAGATGAAGGCAACTATTACCGTTGGGCAAAGTTAAGAATTTTATATTTAATGAAATGGAAAGTTCTGGTATTTTCAGACACAAGCAAAAGGTCCCTTTGTTATCTCACAATGTACCATATGAAACTTCTCCACACTTTCCTTGTGTGTACACATCACTCAAGTAACAAAATGTATCCTTCACGAATTTCATGAGCTCTCCACTATAATCACGACCTGAAGTAATCCCTTGTGAGTATACTGGCAATTTGGCATTGAATTTGACAGTAAGTGACCAGGTTGGGAATGACACAAAAGTTGGGAAATAGTTCCAACACAAGTTTGCTGAACATCACTGCCAAGGAAGTCCTAACATTTTGTTTGCTCGTCAGAATAATAATAGTAATGACATTTTTATGGCGCATATAACAAATGTATGTTCCCTATGCGCTTTACAATCTCATCACAAAACATACTGTAATCAACAATTTACTTTCAATACACACATACATGTACATAGAAAAAAGAAAATATCAATTCACAAATAGATAAGTCTTCAAAGAAGATTTGAATGAGACCAATGAAGACGACTGACAGATATGTTGTGGCAGTGAATTCCACAATCCTGGGGCAACAACTGAAAAAGACCTGTCACCATAAAACTTTGTATTAACTTTAGGTATGCGGAGAAGGGATTGATGTTGTGATCTCCGACTACGTGTGGGAACAGATGAGGTGATCAATTCCTTAAGATATTGTGGACTAATTTCATTTTGAACTTTGTAAACTAACATGAGAATCTTAAATATGAGACGCTTTTCAATGGGGGGCCAGTGAAGTTGAGTAAAAGTATGTGAGATTTCACTATACTTGGGGAGCTTTTCAATGATGCGGGCAGCAGTGTTCTGAATCCTTTGAAAATGAAAACAATCAATACGAATAAGTTGAAGTCCGATCTTTCCAAGCCTGTGTGTAGGTGGGGTGGGGATGAAAAGTGGCAGTGCACATAAAAAGAGATTATAGCTCATGCTAAGGGTTTCATCTTGGAAGTAAAACTGAAACACTCCTCAGCACAGCACTTTACTGGCAGAGAGGAAGGACCATCAACTTACATGACTTCCCCTGTGGATATCCTGAGGACTGTGACACCAAAGGGAGGGTCGAATGCCAGCTGGTAGAGAGGGTTGCTGGCTCTCTGGGTGAAAGGTGGTGTGTCAATGGGCACCTCGTACCTCGCCTGACTGGGGTCATAAATCTGAAGAGATTCAGCAGCAGAAGACAATGGACATGAGGGTCATCAAAGAAAACACTGCCATAGATGGCAGAGTAATGACAACAATGAATAGAACAACAGAGAAAATTTCACTTTTAGAGGAGACATCAATGTACTGCACATAAACTATCATTTAATGACTTTCCACAGCTTGGTAAATTGATAACTCTCAATACCACTACATTAATATTCCAGAGCTTAGATGAAGGGAAGCATGATAGTCATGTCATGACTATCATGTGACATGAAGCATCATTCATTCTTCCACGTGAACAAACGATAAAGCTGACACATTATGCAGCTTCCTACAATAAGTGACATCATCTAGAACAATTCGTGGCCACTGGAATTCAGACTTCTATTCATTATCATCTTATCAGAATAGGACAACTGGACTTAAGCAATAGGGCTGTGGCATTTGGCGTTTTATCGATTGGTTTGGACGAGTTAGTGCGTTTGAGCAGAACATTATGCGAACTTGGCATGCCATCGACTGAGTGGGATGTGTGAATGTTGCACATAGAGAATTAACATACACTCTTTAGTCCATTGAAGACTAATTCTCTAATTCTAAGTATTCTTGGGCTTGGGGTAAATAAGAAATTGGTCTAATAAGAATATCAGATTGAAATTGCATTTCGCTAGACTGACAAAGGACAACCATGGCCTCACTAAACTGATATCAGTCAAATTTAGAGATTCAGGCAAAGGATAATTGTAAGTCAGTATGGCACAAGAGAAGGATGGTATTACATATAAACCTCAACCGATTTGATGTTCCCAAGCATCCATATTCCAAACCAGCCCGTTAACCCGTTGAAGACGAGTCCCGAGAATACTCGGACAGGCATTTATGGGAAATTATGTACAGCAAAATCAGTCCATCCTCAACTGGTTAAAATACAATCCTTCTCCCCCACATCAAACTTCCCCTCCTCAACCCTTCTTTCTTCCTCATCCCCATTCCAACTCCATCCCTCCTCCTCATCTTAGCCCCTCCTCTATCCTAGAGTCCTTCCTCCTCAACACCCCTGTGGCCAAATTTCTTCTCCTCCCCCATTCCAACTGCTCCTCTTCCTCCATCCCTTTCTCCTCCTTTTTCTCCTTCCCTCACCTTCTTCCAACTCCTCCTTCTCCCCTACTCGATCGCCCTTCTCCTGCACCCCAACTCCTACTCCTCTTTGTCGGCCATCTTCCTTGCCTAACCCTTTCTCCTCCTCCTCCTCCTACCCTTCCTTGAGCACTTCCACCACCTCCTCTTCCGAAACCCAATCCCCCTTCTCCCGCACCTCAAGTGATAGATGATTTTATCATCTCTAACCAAGTTGACAACATGGAACGCTTGACACGACTATTTTGGCCTACATTATTTCCCTCTGTACATCTACTTTGGTACCAAGTACTCAACAGGATCCATCACTCTGAATGTAGCGTCAAGGAGACCAGTGAGTGTCCTGCGCAGTGCAGACAGACTGTGCTAAGTTATAATACAGTATGTCCACCAAAAAAATTACAATCAGATTTTCGCATTGATAACACCCAATATGATCAAATTGTCAAAATGCTACTTCAGGGTCTTAAAATATAATATCTTAGCTCTACTTTGCCTTTAACCCCATTTAATTTGGTTAAGCAGTCACAGAGAAATGTGGATTGTTGTAATGCATATCACGAGTCTGATTCTTCCAAGTTTAGCACTTGGATGATTTTGTGTGTCAACACAATAGACAGAACTTGGAAGGAAGAGATTCCTGACATGCTCTACAAAATTCCTCAATGTTTCTCTTTGACCACAGAAGCAAATCGAATGTGGTTTTTTGTACAGCAGATGTGGGCAATGAGTTATAGTTTCGTACCCGGAAATTGTATTTGTTGGATTGACTCACTATTTTTACAGTTATTATTGCGGAGGGTCCCGTTGTAATTTTTTTTTTTTTTTTTTTTTTTTTGGGGGGGGGGGGGACATACGGTACAGGGTGAGTAAAAAAAGCCATATGATAATTTCTAAATTTCTAACATTGTTAGTTGTTATTGGTAAACCAGTGCAAGAAGAAGAAGTTAATAACTGAAGCTGAACAGGTTTCTCACCTTGATCCGAAGTCGATTGTCATTTTCAAAATACGCATCCAACCTCAAATTCATGATGTCATTGGGATAATAGCTTTTCGTACTCCGAGTGAAATTGACGGTGTAGCCATAGCTCGTCGTGGCTATCCCGTTGAAGCTGTAGCCAGGATAGTCGGATGGGTAGTAGCAGTAAGGCACGTTGATCTGTGGACCGCCTTTCGTGGTGTTCCAACGCCTCGGTGGCTTCACATCTCCCGACTTCGCCGGCGCCCAACAGCAGCCTCTCGCCTCACATTTCGACTGCGAGGCACCAGACTCTGGGTAACAGTCGAAACGCAAATTGTCATTTGTTTGAGTACATTGCAGCGCTAAAGAGGCCCCGAAAGTAAGGGAGAGTAGAATAAAGAGCCGCTCCATTTTTACTTTTTGACACGGCTGAATGGAATAAGCAGGGAGGTGAGAGAGCAGACAAATCTCCCAGACTACCGCTAGCTAGCTGATTCCGCAAGCTCGGCTAATCGCGGGCGGGCGGGCGCGGCGATGATCGATGCGATTAGCGACCACACAACTTTTGTCCAGGGGAGTCACATGTTGCGTACAGGAGCCCAACAATCATGTGACTGCATGCCGTATTTTCCAAGGACTGCGCTTCGTCACGTGATCGAATGCTCCTAGCATAAGACCGTGCATGAGACAGATCGACGAATGGTGGTGAGATTGTTTGAATATAATTGTTTTGTGTTGTTTTGTAATATCTATTGTCTCTTTTACGATGTAATTCTATGTGCAATTCAGTCGTATGACTGCGAGACATGAATACTTCAATAAAATATCATTTATCTATCTATCTATCTATTTATCTATTTATCTATCTATCTATCTATCTAATATTTTCTAGTGGTTTACCTTTCTTCTTCTTCCTCTTTTTTAAAATTCTTTAATATCAAATATTTGATATTAAATATATACTGCAACCATAAAAAAAAAGAAAGACCAAGCCAAAAAAAAAAAAAAAAATGCATGGCTACAGGGATATACATTGCCAAGTTAGTAATTATATGAATTTCTTTCACAAGGTAAAATGAAGAGTAAAATCTTCAGCAACTTTGATAATTTTCTCATTTCAGTTGAACATTCCACCTGATCAAGATTGAATATGATCATTTCTACAGAAATGGGCCTTGTTGAATTCCTATGTGGACTATAGGCCTCAAGACCTACCTTTGTAATTTAAATCGACTATTATTGTTTATCCGTATGTGTATGTGTATGTACACAGTATTGTTTGTTTATTGTTCTCATCATTTTCTGTGATACTCTGTTGTAACGTGAGACATATGTACTCTGTTCTACAGCATCACGAGTATCTTTTTAGGTATAGAATGAGGGTTTTATAAGAGTCTCTCTATTATCATTATTATTATTGCTTGATATGTATATATATATATATATATATATATATATATATTTATTTATTTATATATATATATATATGTACATGTATATATATATATATATATATATATATATATATATATATATATGTTTGTCTTTCATTTCTAATATTCAAGTACGTAGGTGTGATGATGGTTATTATGCCTACATATAAAAGTGTAGGCCCTAAAGGGGAACAAAACCCAAAGGTGTATGTATTGAGTGAATGCAGCAATTTTTATGGAACGCATCTGCAAAATTAGAGGAAACTCAAATAATCAAGAAGTTATGAATTTTTAAAGTTGGATAACAAAACTGCATTGTGTGACATATAATGCATGATGGGCAATACAAAGAACATAATTATGAAGAGAATTCCACAAAATGTCATTCTATAAAATGAAAATTACACATTCCCTCAACTCATTACTGACAAATGCTATAGGTAATATAATTCCCCCTGGTTTCAAATTCTGAAAGAAATAAGTCCAGTGCTCTTTATTATGCTGGAAAAGTAAACATATGTTGCTTTGTTTTTTACATTTTCTTTATGTAGCCCAGTTAAGATATTCATGCATGACATATATCACAAAATATTATATAACTTTAAATATTCATAACTTTTCAACGGAATGTACGATGTTGTCTGATATGTTCCACAGTACTATTGTCTTAATTAAATTGCTGCATTCCCTCAATCCATCTTGATTGGATTTCTAACTCTTTTAAATCATGTTACCTCAGTAGTGAGAATATCAATGGAAAATGAGCAACATGGTTACTGTTAAAGAAATAAGTTTTATATAATAAATAATATATAATATATAATATATATACAATTATATAATTCATACACTATGTACAATGGCTCTCTCTCTCTCTCTCTCTCTCTGTATGTACATGTATGTATGTAGTCATAATGAAGATGGACAGACAAGAGAACTTCACAGATGAACTCGATCCCAGTTTATCTATTTTATATTCAATTTTTCAGACAAGGAACCATCCTGCTAGAAAGCGTTCACCCTTTTTTACCATTTTTTTCCTTATGCTTCCTATACATCAGCGAACACAAGTCTGCACCTCTTGAACAAAGAACCTACCCCAGACCCATTTTTTCACACCACACATTCACCTTCAATCAAACATCCACCATTCCATCAACCCCAAGCTAACAAACAATAGGTAAATATATTTCCACTGTTGTTTCATTACAACTTTTTAACTGTGGTATAAACAGAGCAATCCGGTACTATCTCTTGCTAGATACTAGCATCCAGCAATGCATTGTTATTGTTTATCACAATCAGTTTGTCTGGCAACTGACAAAGGTCCAGAGCAAAGAGTTATGAAATAAACAGACTCTGGGAGTTTGCACTTGTGAAGTCTGTCAATGAATCCATCTTATGCTATTTAGCCTCCTTGACATGACACAATTAAAGTGAACTTGAATGCATTAATGAATGAACGAACGAACAAACGAACAAATGAACGAATGAACGAATGAATGTGTGAATGAATGAATGAAGACCTTTATTGGCAAGGTCCTGTCTTGGAAAGTACATGTACTTTGTTCTTTTTTTAACCTGCATTTACTCTGAAGGGAACAATTTGGTTTGCCCTTCAAAAATCTAATACGTGAGATGCTGAACCTCTGACAGAGAAGGTAACATGATAAGGTTAGCATGTGCCAGCAAACAGGATTTAACCTGGAGTTTGCAGCTGCCGGACATAGTACTGTATGATTTATTACTTGTGGGAAATAGATAATTAGGGTCTTGTCTACTGGCATGTTATCATTGCAACCAAGATCTCTACATATGATCACTCTATTGGGTAGTTTGAATTCATTACAGAAAGCAGCTGTGTGCTGCTTCGAAATGAATATCGCCTTGAAAACAGATTAAAGATTGATTGAACCTAAGAAACTCCCGTAACACGTAAAGTGAAATTATTACAGCAATAATCGTTGCATGCACTTCTTCAATGTCAAACAACAGTCAAAATATCATACACACGAACAGAAATAAAAATACAGCAAGCCTTTTGGTCTTTTAACATATATTTACTTTTTCTCCTGTTTCACAGAAATGAAATGAACATATTAATGACAAATAAAGGAAAAATGCTTTGAAAGCAAGTTGCAACGTTGTTTTCCTAAAAAACAAAATGAAAAGTTTGAACACATCACATAACAGTACATTTTTTTTCTTTTTCTATGACAAACTGAAATGATTTTACAAATCACAAAATAATATGTACTCAAATTTGACAGACAATAAAGCCACCAGAATTTCATCTATAGACTAAACATAACCATGAAATTAGGTCAGTTTTCTTGGCTAATCTGTGATCACCTTCTATACTGTACTGCCTTCTACCTTTAAATGCTGAGACTATAAGACCCCAAATGTCTCTTAAAAGGGAGATTTTCCCACCTGGACACCCGCCAAACCAGAAACTATGGCCTGAATTCACAAAGGTGGTACAATCTTTGTCTGTGGTTTAAACCATGGACAAAGACAGTGGTTTTGTATGGGGCACCGAGTGTCGCATGACCTATTTCGTTACAAAGACAAGTCATTTCGTCAACGAAGTTTTGTTAATGAAATATTAACATTGTGTTGATGAAATGACTGATTTTGTAATGAAATAGGCCATGCGATACTTGGCGCCCCATACGTTTGTCCATGGTTTAAACCGTGGACAAAGATTGTACCACCTTTGTGAATTCGGGCCATTGATTGCACGAACAGGTTTACAACATTGTGTGCATTATACACATACACACTTCACGCACCAAGCGCAATGCTCCTTGCAGAAGGTCTGGAAGCTCTAGAGTTGTATACACCTATGGTGCTAGCCAACTCTTATTTTTGTTTTGTGGATTCATTATAACAAAAGACAAATTTGTTGAGAGAAAGCTAAATTTTGAGCAGGAGAAAATGCATCTTAAGCGCGAAACACACATCTAGAGTGGGAGAAATTCAAACTCGGTTGGAGAATGGGAGATTTTTAGAAAATGGCTTCAAAGCAGGAGATTTCCAGCTGAAAGCAGTGGAGTTGGATTCTTTGTAAATGCCCAGTGTCCACTAACATTGGTTAATTGTACTCCAATCCTTTACAAAAGCATGTAGGAAGGCAATAGGAGTGGTATTCACATTGTTATTGATCATTACACGATGCACCTTAAATTTTCCTCTTTTTTTTCAAAATTGGCAATGAATGCAGCCACTTTGTGGAAAATACATAGTTTTCCTTCTTTTCTATCTATTCATGGAACAACATGCTCCATATTACATAGTCTGATCAATCTAATGCACATACTCAGCTGCACTCTGCAAACACTGGAGATGTGGGAGGTAGGTCTGTAACAATATAAAATGATTACTGCATAAATTTAAGCTGGCATATAGATACTTACTGGCTAGATGTAATGCATTGCAAAACACCACAGGGGTCTTCATCAGTACACATGCTAAAAATGTTGGTACTCCATGATTCCTGAGGTTTCATACAATAATAACTGGACAAAGGTTGCAACTGATTGAGAAGTTTATTAATTTGAAGAGATGAAAGTTGGTATGCCTTCAATTCACAGTAGCCCCTACATTTGAAATGTCTCATATTTTACTGAACATTATTCTGAAAATATCCTAGTGAATATTTTACATATATCATTTTTTGCTTAAAAGAATGAGGTAGACAGTAAATGTAGCAATCTAGAAATATATTTGATATATTAGATCTCATATTCTATATATTTCAACTCAACAGATACACATATTTATCAAGGGATTGCTCAATCTGTGTCTGGAACTTCCGATTGAAGATGGTTGCTATGGAGATCACATCACCATGCCTTCATAAACGTATCCTTGGTTTTTCCTGCAATGATAACAAGCATTCCGTTGATAATTTTAGAGAAGGTGTGACAACAGGGAAAATCATTCATTTGATAATATTGCCTGTTATCAATCTCCCATAAATATGGATACCTTCAGGTAATAATTTCTAATTTGATATCTCAGTGAAATTACTCTGACAAAGTTCAACTTTATATTCAGTTCTTAACTTATAATGTTCTTCTCAGATATGTATGTCATTACAAGGAGGGTTGAAGTGCCCTACTTAGTAATGGTGGACTTGTGCTCTGCTCGCTCAAGTAGCATTTTTACAAAACATACTTGAACTTTTGAAGTTTTACACAAGAAAACACTCCTTGATTTGGCTGCTCCTTGGATGCTCAAAATGCGAATGTGTTATCACAGGGGTGAGCCTAACACCTCACGTCTCCGCCCCATGTAATCACATAGTAATTACACAGGGCGTATGGCGAGTGAGCACTCTAGAACCTGCTCATAACATTATAAAGTTCTTTGAGATACAGTGCACTCCCGTTGTAACAAACACTGTTATAACGAAATTCCAGTTACAACGAAATAAAACTTCATGCCGCAACGTATTGACTCTTTAATTTTTTAACGTTTATTTGTTCGGTTAATTATAACGAAATTTCGACATAAAAATAGAAAACTACTGGTCCCGAGGACTTCATTATAATGGCAGTCCACTGTATACTTCCTCACCTCTGACTGTCGCCCTCATGAGTTTGGATTTCCAGGAGTAGATGTCAACCGAAGTAAACGCAGGCCTGGCCAGGGCTAGCATGATTTCACCATTATGGATGAAGGCATGTGCGCTGTACTGGTTACTAAAGGGCAGCTCCTGGTAGACTTCAAACATCCCGGCATGATGCCACTCAAAGACGGATAAAATACCTCCTTCAAGACTCACACTCACCAGGTAGACAAACTCTGTGGACATGAATAGCATCACATGAAGCAACAAGTTAGAATGAGAGACTGCACAGAGCCAGATGGTCATTACTTTGAATTCATCCCAGGGTCCAAGGTCAATTAGATATTTCTATATGCTTTATTGGTTTGGATATAATGAAATATCTATATAAGAAAAGAAAAATGTCATTCTCCAGGACTTTGTTTAAATAAGAGTTGCCTGTACTTGGATGGTAAATGTGCATATTGGATCAAGAGTGTGGAATTCACACTATCATCTTAAGAAAGATGGGTATACAAGACATGTGAGCCTTTGATTGATATATTGTCAACCCATAGTATCTTATTCCCCGGGCCTGTATCAAGACGTTTGTGTTTAACCACAGTGTCATGCCATTATTGACATTCTCAATACAATCAACTCCCATTATAACGAAATCCTCAGAAATAGTAGTTTTCTTTTGTTATATCGAAATTTTGTTATAATCAAACAAATACAGTATACAACGATGTATAGATAATGATTTTTGGACCTGAATCTTTTAATTCGTTGTAACATGAATTTTATCATAACCATGTTCATTGTAACTGGAGTGCATTGTATTTAAACAACTTTCAAACTGGCCATTGCACTACATTCTAGACATGTCAACTGCTAGTGATAAGAAAGAAAACTTGGAAAGATTGATTTCTATTATGATAAACTTGTAAAAGACATAATTCCTTCAAAACACATATGAATGCACCACTATATGATGTGAACTGAAAGTTTGGATGTTTAAAGATTCTGAGTTGTGAAATGTTATCAACTGTCTCTTCCTGTTTCTCCTCAAAGAAAGTAGAAAATCAAAGTTGAACCCAAAACAGAAAAAAAAAATGAGAGGAAGCCGATAAAAATGACAAAGAAAGAAAGAAGACAAAAAGGAAAGGATAAAAAAGAAGACAATGTCAGAAAAGATAGCATATAAAGAATCTTCAAACTCACCACCAACTGCAAAGACTGTGGTATCAATGATGCCATAAGCCTGAATACTTTCCAACAACACCCAGCCACCATCCCGGTAGGCCAGGACAGTGAGATCCCGGTGGAACTCTGCCTCACGCTCATCACCAATGAGCTTCTCACTGGAGATGACAGTAAATGGAACACCGTCCACCAGGAACATTGATACATCAGAGGCATGGTTTGTGCCTTGCTCTTCATCTATCACAAACTGAAATGTGCAACAGAAATGGAGGAAGAAAATGTCAAGATGATACATAGGTAGTTACAATTGAAAATGAATTACAGAATCATAGAATCATGCGTATCAATAGCTCAATATCACTTTCAAAATCCAGGGATGAGTTTTCTCCGATCATGTAAAAGAATGCATTTTGACAACATCAAGGAATTCCTCTTTTACAAATGCAAGATGCAAAAGCTCTTCCTACACTATCTTTTGTGTTTTTCAAGGTGTCAAGATACCGTCCCTTCTAGCAAAAGGCAAAATACTCTGTAACTCGGATAGGACATAACATTTGAGGTCCCGTGTATGAGAGAATCACAACTCATGTAAGTAAAAGATCCTGCTTCATTCATTCATCCATCGCAAAGAGCAGGGTGTTTAACCCAGTGAAGTGGTCCCACCTCACATCCAACTGGACCCCATGGAAGACCAGCTTAGCTTACGTAGCTGAATGTGGGCTATCCAGCCATCTTCTCAGATGGAAATGAACAACAAACAGAGATGAAATTGACTTAAATGACAATGTGTCATTAATGCAAAGAAATCTTACCCCGTTAACTCTATTCTAACTGGGGGGGGGTCAATTTGACCCCCCTCGACATTTCGCGCCGAGATTCCGCAACGCGCAAAGATTTTGACGCGTCATTTCATGACTTTTTTCTTTGGAGTCTCCCGCATATTTTGAGACCAAATTTGCGATGTCCGGGTACACCGTTCTGAAGTTACGTAATGTTTTGCATTTGCATGTCAACCCGAAAATGGCTCAAATTCATGATATTGTGTGCAAATCCAATGCAAATTGTGTATTTTGGTTAAATTGATATAAATTAGATTATTTCAACTTTTAACCATTGAAATTAATCAATTTTAATGTAGATAGGTTTGAAAAAGTGCCTGCAACAAATTTTGGCAAAAAAAAGCAATAGAAAACAAAAGGTCAAAAAACAATGAAATACATAAGAAATTAACAAAACAATAAAAAACAAAAGAAACTGATTTTGATTGTACAATTTGTTTACAAGAAAATTGTTCAATGTGTCTTGAGGAACTCTCACACAAAAATTTAGCAATCATTCAGTCTTTTTAATGGAGTTATAGGTGAAAATATGATTTCATGCGTAAATTTGCATAATTTACTAAAAATAAAAAATAAAAATGTTTCTTTTGTATTACCATGTAATCTTGTAGTTGACATCCGGCTCTATGTTAAGGCAAAATTTTGCGGCGATCGCGTGATCGGCGGCCGAGATCTGAAGGGGGGGGTCAAATTGACCCTCCCAGTAAAAACTTGGTCTCAAATGGCCCAGTTAGAATAGGGTTAAAGACAAGTCCCAAGTAATACTCAGGCAGGTGTCAATGGAAAACATATATTATTACAAGTGTGTAAAAAAATCAGCTCATCATCTATTGGTTAAGACTATGAAGTAACAAGGAATGCAGACCAATATATAATGTCCGAACTATAAGCTGGCTGCCAGGAAAGTTTTAATTGATCATAATCACATAACAGGCACAGAATGAATGTCGAACGGGAAGATAAATTACCATGGAGTTTTAATAGGCAGTTTTCATCACAAATGTTGGTATACTCAAGCTTGGGAAGAGAAAAATGAAGTATGTTGTAAAATCAATGGAAATTTTGTACGATACTTCTGTGTAACTCTGGTAACATTCACCTGGTTGGTTTCCTCATCAAAGACATAAATTGGCGACTTGTGGTCGAGAGCATTGTTTGCAAAACACAGCCAGGTCTTGTCTCGCCAAGAGAGATGAGCGACAGAGTAGGCACCGTGGGTTATTATCTTTTGGAAGACATCAAAGTCTTGTGTGGTGTCGTTGAACTGGAATATGATGGAACTCGTATCCGTGTCATCTGGAGAGCACATTGCAGGCACATGTCAGAAGTCATTTTTGAGCTTGGATGTAGCTAAAGTCGTTCATCACTGCACCATAGTATCCTGACTACATAAATTGAGTCCAAAAACAGTTAACACCTCCATGTAGAGAAAAGTGGAAAAACAGTTGATTTATTGGGCAAAACATGAAATTTACTTTACACAAGATGTGACAAGTAGATTTGGCATGCATCCAATTTAAGAGCAGGTTTAGCTTCTCATAAGAATTCAATGGAAAAAAAAAGAGGAAAAATCCTAATATGCTGTCAAATATTTACTCTATAGGTTATTAATGAGGTTAGGTTGCTTTTGTTCATATGGAATGGTAAAATGAAGAGCAAGAATGGTTCAGACTTACGATTTTCATCATCCATGAAATCTCCTACAGCAAGAAAGAGATTACCATCCATCTCGAACATGGCTGCCCCCAAAGCGTGAGGGGTTTCCAGAGTGACATTGAAATCCTCATCCTCCAACTTCAGCACGGTTAGGACGTTGACCTTCTCATCGTGATGCTCATCGCATTGTCCCGTCTGCTGACTGGGGAGGAGGACAATGAATGTATCGCCACGGTAACTGTAGAGATACGCTAAGGTGGCTGCAGGCAGTAGGTCTTCCAGAATAAGAACGCATGAAATCCAGTCTGCAGGGCACAGGTAGAGCTGTGTTCCAATGCAGCGATCAACAGCAGAATGATACGATTCCGCAAGGCTGAGAATGGTGTCACCGCCCTCTAAGGTCACGGAATGGAAATGTCCCGCAGCAGGATTCTCAATGTCCGCTACGTCTTCCCAGTGTGTTAACACAAGAGGTTGTTCTGCAATGAGATTTTAAGTTGCTGTTGGTTACCTTCAGCTTCAGGGGTTTTGTGATGTAATGTAATACATTGTACATATTTATGCAGATTTGACTGTTCAATACTGAAGAGACACTTCATTTACTTTGGTTTTTTTTTCTTTTGGCAGTCCTGCTATTTTGAGCTGTACTTTGTGAAGCAGAGATATACACACTCGCTGCCTGGAACAACTCTTTCTCATCTCAAACACCAGGCCTGTCTAAAACAGATGTGAACTTTTAACCCGTTGAGGATGGATTGATTTTGCTACAACACGCATTTCCCATAAACACCTGCCCGAGTATACTCGGGACTTGTTCTCAATGGGTTAAGTATACATGGAGAGAGAGAATGAAAGAGAGACAGAACTTTCTTCCTGTGTCCACATGGTGTTTGTATCAATGGGTTCAATCAGCCAAGAACTTTGGCTGCCATGCTGTACTGACATTTGGCATTAACATCTCTACAAACTTAACTCTCTACAAAACAAAAGCTTTCAAGCTGGTAGTCCAAACCCTGCTCAGAATGAAAGCAATGTTTTCAGATTCTAATTGAATATGTATATTTTGATTTTTTTTTTTAAAAGACACAAAATTGGCAGGACTATATAACTTGGATGAAACTTGGATGAAAATGGCAACACATCTGGATGATGTGTTGCCATGGAGACTGATATCTATCATCCTCACCTCCTAGTGATGACTGCATGCTGGCAGCTGAGATGCACTGGTCCCTCATGGAGGTGTTGAGACTGGCCAGGGAGGAGTCAAAGTTTGAGGTGGAGGTGTCATAGCTTGAAGACAGGAGGCCCACATCTACACAGTTCACCAACCCTGTGACATCAGTGTCTGTTTCTATGGTGATGGCTGACTCGAATGTCTGCCAGAGAGTGCAGAAGCGACAGTAGAACTCTGAGGATTTGTCATGATTTTATGAATAAGACAGAAATAGAAATGAATATGATATCCTTAACAGTAGTCGAGTCACAGTTAAAAATAACCATGTCTCTGACAATCTGTACACAAAGTGTCATAGTTGAATCAAAAGAGCAAACGTTTTTAGGGGAAGAAATATTTGCATATTTATTAGGCATCCTGCTAGTTACTATAAGTTGACACAATTTACAGTCGAATCAGTGAGATCAATACCTTCTCATATTCTCTTCACTGTAAACAAAAGCTATGTTTTGGTCTTTAAATTACAAAGTATTTCCAAGGTGTTGGAATACACTCATATGAAAATTACATATAAATTACATACAGGACGTGTATGACGGACACTGGATAATTTGACCGCTGATGCATTTTCTAACCTTTTGTCCATCAATAGAAAATGATCCCTCATTGAGAACAACTTTCTGAGAAAGAGCCACTATGTCGACATCATTGATCTCAGCAGAGTCCAGGTCTTCGGTGACGATGATATTAGCATCAAAGTCTTTTGTTCCTGTGATGACCGCATTGTCAGAGATGGTAACCAGATCTCCCCCAACATCAATGTCATTCAGTGTCCCATCGATGTCCACATCACCTGGACAACAGGAGAAGGGATTGAGATATGAAGCACATCATCAATCAACATGAGAGCTAAAACTGTCTCGTTCTTAGAGAGGGAGAGAGTTGATGGGACAAAGATTCCATGACATTTGCTCCTGCAGCAATTGCTCCTATGAAATATCTGCAAGCTTTATAGCCAAACATAAATTCTACCCATAAACATAACCCTAACCCTAATTCTTATCCTCACATCAAATTAAACATATGACCCTATCACAACCCTTACCTTAAGTCCTGAGAGAAATAAGATTGGAATAATTGTCGCAGGAGCAAACGATATGTCACCGTTCCAAAGTTTTAAAAAGGATTAGAAAACTTACATCTCTATTGCATTTGATTAAATAAGCTTACCCGGCTTTCCTTTTACTTATCCAATTGTTGTAAGTCAGAGAGAGAGAGAGAGAGAGAGAGAGGGAACATCGTAGAGAGCTGATAAATATTATGTAAAGATTAAGTCGTTATGTTTGTGTACAGATATTTTCACGATTGAGGAGGTCCGGGACATTTTCGTGAGATGCACTAGTGGACTGACACCGAGGCCATGGTCAGTGCACCATTACCCTAGCGCATGGCGACATTTTATCACGCTGTTTGATTTACAGTTCAACTGTAATTCATGAAATTGAGAAAATTGAACCCTTACAAAAATAACAGCTACGGTACAAAACAGTACAAAATAACAACCTGCCAAATATCCATCATGCCCCCTTCCCCATCCCTAATCTGGAACAATTGCCCTTACCATCAGTAGTTACAGCAACTGCAGTTCCATGGCAAAAGGCAGTTGCTCAAAGCTAATTGGTTAGTACTGGCTGTCGCCATAGAAACTGCTATTGCACATCATTATAATTGTAAAGATTGTTGAAAAATGGGTCCCTAGTTGATTAACATGTAGTGACTGAACGTCCTTTTACCATTTGCTGTGAAGTCCGCCAGAGTCCATGTCCCAGTGATGGTTTGAGCGGTTGAGTACGTCACTCTCTCTGAGATGAGAGTAGCGAGGTTGACATCATCCACGGTCCCTCCCACCGTCATGTCCCCGTTGACACGGAAACCAGCCTGGAAACGGGTGCAGCCTGATACGGTCTGCTCTCCGCTCTTTAGGACAGCATATTCCGACAGGTCGATGTTATCGGTTGTACCTGGGGTAAGAAAATAATATTTCAAATCCAACTGGTTTGATTTTTCAATCATGTTTTTCAGAAGCGAGGTCAGCACTTGGATGCTGAAAAACAGAGGGCAACATTTCGTAAAATCTGTTATAGCATATATTCTTCCCTCTAACCTGCATGAATAATTTCTTTAGAGAATAAAGTTGTCGAGAAAGAGAAGATTATAAAACTGTGATTGATGATGAAAAAGGTATTGACAAAGATATTAGAATACCATAGGAGAACGCTTATTGTCTGATATTGAAATGAGGTATATCATATGTACATCAAATGAGAAATAATTTACACGTACAAGTTACTTATGCAACACGTGAACAGTTTTTGTGGAAATACGACAGCATGAACTTTTACAACTAGTATAGCATGAACTGTGACACTAGAGGACTATCACAACTTTAGGAAAACCTATTGTTTCCTGTGGACTCTAAAAATGCCAACTCCAAATTTTGCTCGTGATTTACCATCAATACTCAGGCATTTTTGGAGCACAACGTTGTCATCAAAGACAACATTGCCTGTGATCTCTTGCTCTGTCGAAGCCAGGACAGTGGTGGTCAGAACGTTGCTGAGTGTCGTCCGGTCTAAGGTGACCGTCAGAGTGAGATCATCCTCAAAGGTCATGTCGGTCATTATGATGACCGCTTCGGAGTCAAAGACCACAGTCCCGGTGATATCCTTATAGAACAAAGAATGAAAAAGAGTGATAGGCAAGATGAGAGACTACAATGTTGGCTTATATTCAGCATATAGCTGACATTTCAAAAATGTTTGGGTTTAACAGCTTACTACCACTGTTGATCAAATGGACAGGATGAATATTGATTACCTTTTGTATGTTTCTACAGATAAATGGTGCTACTTAAATGATGTTCATTATATCATAATCATCATCATCATCATCATCATTATCGATATCATCATCATCATCATCATCATCAGGAATTTGAAATCAAATTAAAATATGAATGCAGGCAGTGTCTATGCCATGGACGTACAGGGTATGAACTAGAAATGCTCATACTCTTAACAAAGGTTTTTCTCGGAATGCACTGTAAATCCTGAAATTTTCCAATGCATGAAGCTTTTGAGAATTTGCAAGGAGCCAAGATTTACCAAAGTAAAATGCATGTGAAAGTATTCGTCTATACAATGCATTGAATGTCAGTGGCGATTCACAAAAAATTCACGCAATAAAGAAGACCATCAGCTCCAATTCGCGAGAGTTTCATGCAGTGAAAGTTCTGGTTTGATGGTATATCCTTGTGCTCAACAACTTTATGGAATGGGGAAAATTTCTGTTCTGAACTCACAAAATTCTCACTGAGCAAGACTGCATCCTGAAGGAGATTGCCGATGTTGACTCCTCCTATGTTTGCTTCCGTATCCAGGTTACCAGAGATGGTGACACCACCACTAAACACCGTCCTCACTGAGATGTCATTACTCTGAGTGGAGACGAGAACTCTGTCTGCTAGATCTAGACAGAAGGAAGAAAAATGAACACTAGATGTAACACAACTTGACCTTGCAATGAAGTGCATAAAAACCCAACCTTCCGTGGTAAGGATATCTACCCTTTAAGATGACAAGTGTCGCCAGGAACATCTAATCGTGGCAAGCAAGGCTTACACCCTCCTACACACCAGACACGTACGTACATGTACATGCCTTGTTACACACAACAGATACCCTGATACTGCCAAATAATGTAACTGATTGTTTCTTACTACTTACTCTAAAATGGATGAGAATGATAAGTATGTCAACAGAAGAAAAAAAAAGTAATAATCTTGTAATTAACTCTTTATTTGCCATGATGGAAACCCCCTGTGTGCCACGTTACTCTGAGACACGAAGGTAGTCATGCTTTCATAAAGAATTCTGTTTTTCCAATCTATATAAATTCTACAAATTTCTGTTAAGCTTGGCATAATAGTAAGTAAAGTTGAAGAGGAATGCCAAGCTTTGCTTTGATATAAATTATATGACAAATTTATTTCTGTTTATATTTTTAATAACCAGTTGCTACATTACTGTAAAGGCATGACTTCTGCACATAAAACCGTGAGAGAAACTTAGAATTTACACACAAATTTAGTTGGGAACACCGCTTGATAGTCAATCACCACATAGAATGCAAGCTGTTTGTAAAAGGAACAAAAGGGCGAGAAAAGCTTTCATTGTACTGCAGGATAAGGCTATTTATCAATCGGTTTACACGAATTAGTGTGTTTGAGCGGAATATGCAAAGTTGGCATGCCGTCGACTGAGTGGACGTGCGAACATGGCACATAATTAAAGAGTTAAAAAATACACAATTCGAAAGTGAATACGAAATAGCAGTAATAATGTTCTCTGACAGTGGTCATTTCTGTCAAATTTATTGTATCATAGCATAACTTAAAACTTCAAAGCTTGCAGTTGAAATGTATCAAGTAAATAGAAGCCAAATACCCTGTGTGAAGTACTGCCAGTCAATCTAGTCATATCGGTGCTAATAAGCACAGAATGTTAAGAGCAGCAAAGTAAATATTACTGGATCAATGACATCGTCACATAATAAAAAATGAAAAAAATTAGAAACTCCACCTATTATATACACATACAGGCCTAAGTCAAATAATGCTTTACATACTCCAAAGCCTTTGACCATATTGAATTTCTACGCACACCTCCAACAGTATCATTTTTTTCATGATTCAATTCTTACCTGATACATCCACACCATCCACCAGTCCTAATGGTTCGATGACGATATTGTTGTGGACTGTGATGGAAGGAAACGATTTGGCTCCATCTACAACCTGGTCTGCTCCTGTCAGGCGAACAACTGTGTTGCTCAACTAGAATAGAAAGTGAGCAAAGACATGTCAAGACTTTAATATAATCACCTAGAGAACTATATTGGCATAATCTCTATCAGACATCCAATTGTAAAATTTCTTGACTATGACTGATCTACTGTGTACCTGAAAACATCCCTAGGAAGTACAACAAGACATTATGATTGCTCACTGATGCAAATCTTTTACTTAGTCCTCGGCAGTTTTAGCTACAATGACCACAATAATGAATTCCTTAGGAGGACATAAAGATTTTGATTCAAGATTTACCATGTGAAGACAGGCACTAATGAATATCAAACATAAAGTAACAGTGATGCATCCATCGCATCTGTGCATGCTACTGTATGATAAAATGCTTCCTTTTCATATTCATAAACATGAATATCCAGTCATGGAACAAGAAGCACTCCTTCTTTTCAGTGGGAATTAACTGTTACACTTAAAAGAAACACAGTCAAGAAATATTCAACTGTTCACGTTCCATTCATGAAAAAATAAACCCACTGTACAGATGGGCACTGAATGTTGCACATGAATTCACAAACCTCAACAATATCAACAGTATTGATGTCGCCTGTAACAGTAGCGTCACCCTCTACATCAAAGTCATCTACGAATGTGATGGCAACATTAATGCCTTCATCACTGCTCAGGAGGAGAAAGTCACTCGGATCAACATTATCTAGAGTTTTCCCTGCCGCCAGCTTCAGATCAGCTTGATGGAAGAATAAAAAAAAAGGAGAAACATTGCAAATCTGTTCACAAGAAAGGATCAGCATCAGTGATGTACTTATGGGTTTGAGCTGTAAATTGCAAATGACGTTTACAAGTGACAAACAATTACTTAATTGTGGTATGGAATGGCAACACATAAATTAGCAATTAGCATTTGAAAAAGTGCAGCAAATGCACATCAGTTTAAGTGAAAAGGTGCAAAATAGAACTTCTGAAATCTATGTTAGTCAAGATTGGGGGAAAAGAAATCCGGAATTAACAAATTTTGGAATTACACTGTATGTTTCACATCAAGACACTTAGTGGAATCCAGATAAAAAATGCACTGAGATAAACAAAGCTGAAGAAACTCACCAAGATAGAGTGACTGTGTGAAGGTCTTGTGACCAGAGACAACTTGTTCAAACTCCTTGGAGAGGTAGACTTCCTCAAACTTGGTCATGTTGACACCGTTCACCAGACCGTTCACATCGACATCACCATCTACATCCATTCCTCTGTGAGGTGAAACAAATCAGCAGGTGTCATCATTCGCGAGCGAGCATACACACACTCTCACACACACACACACTAAAACACACATACACATAAAAACGGTGGAAAATACCCATGGTTCATGACGAAAAACGGCAGAACGAACATCAAGAACATGAAGAGTCACTGATATGCGAAGTCTTAGAATTGGCAGTCTTAACTATACACTGGACTAAAAACATTTCCTCATAAAATGTTCCCTGAAATCTTGGATTAGCAGTCTTAATTTAAATTGAACTACAAAACATTTAGTTCATATATTGAATGTTCTCCAGTTCTCAGGTGTAACATAATGATAATAATAATAAAAGCAATGTACTTTCTTTCTTTTGTTTATACTGTTGATGTGTGTTTTTGTAATTAGTCCTAATTTCTATGTTCTCTACACACTGCATGCACACTTCATTTTTAAAATTACATGTAAAATTTAGAGCAGGCTGCATGAAGATGGTTTATCTTTTATCTGTGACTGAAGTGGTAACACACAACGACCCTTGGTTTACACTGAAGAAAGAGAACTTGATTGATTATGACAAACGTTGTTCAGGTTGAACTCTACAATATCCTTTCTCCAATATTTAAGGAAATAATTTCCCTAAATCTTGTTTATTCAAAATGATTAGGGTGTGGTCACAGACTTAGCCAAACTGAAGAATATGCATGCTTACCCTGAGAAAGTTTTCTGGCCTCTGATTGGTCCAGCTGCGATCTTAGATATTACAGTCTCAGCCTTTTCAGCAAAGTCTAGTGAGTTGACTTGGTTTGTGACAGACACGTCTTGGTTGAAGTGAACATTGGAGGTAAGCGTCTTGTCTCCTGCAATGGGCAACAGTTTACAGAATTTGTGTAATAATCAGCATTTATGATGCATCAGATTTGTTATTATGAACATCTTTATTATGTGAAAGAAAGAAAGATATTATTCAGAGGAGTGAAGGTTCAGGTGCAAGTTTCTTCACTTTGCCTCCCTCTACAAATTAAATTTGTTTAAGATCACAAGTGCTGATCTGTAAATTAACAAACATGTTGGAAGAGGAACCAGTGGGACTCAAACCTGTCATCTACTGCTTTCCGGGCAGCGACACTACCACCAGGCTGTCCATGGTTGCCGGCAGTGACACGATGAACATGGAACAAATACCCAAGCTCTGAAATTCCGACATTGTTATGTTAAGTAGTCAAGGCAGACAAGGCATTTTAAAATGAAAGAAAGAAAGATATTATTCAGAGGGGTGAAGGTTCAGGTGCAAGTTTCTTCACTTTGTCTCCCTCTACAAATTAAATTTGTTAAGATCGCAACTGCTGATCTGTAAATTAACTGGTTCCTTTTCCAACATGTTTGTTAATTTACAGATCAGCAATTGCCATCTTAACAAATTTAATTTGTAGAGGGATACAAAGTGAAGAAACTTGCACCTGATCTTTATTATGTCTCAGGGAGTGACATATGAGGGCTCATATGCCTCTGGAAAATAGCAAAGAACTTTACTTTTGTGAGCCCTGGCCCATGTGTCATTCCTTTACATTTTACATATACCTTTGTATGAATGTTACACACATATTGTAATTGTATGGCCAAATAAATAATAATCATAATTATTATGGTAATTATAACTCATGACAATCTGAGGAAATCTTTTTGTTGAAATGATCATTATGTCATCATCAAATTGTATTGACTGTTCACTGCATCCCTTATACTGAAGAAATATTAGCTGTAATTGTTTAAATTCATCAATACTTGCACACAAAATCAAGCAATTGGAGGGCTGAAAGATCAGAGTAGAGATACATGTACATGTATATGGTAACTAGACCTGATTTATGCAAGACAACAGTTTGATGGTAAATCCCTCGTGATATTCCATAAGTATCAGAAACATACTTTTAAAGGAATATTTACCACTTCATGGAACTCACTACTTTCCAATAAATGTATAACCCAACTCTATGTGCAGAAAATATTACATGCCTTCAATGAAGATAGGAGTTCCTACAATAACCCTTGACATTGCACAGAGGGGAAAAATTCTCACTACTTTGAGAGAGCCGTGGCTTGTGACAACACTAATCTAAACACGATAATTACATGGTGGTCAAACTCTTTATAAATCTAATAATAAAGCATTGCATTAAAAGACAGTCTGTGCATCTACAATATGTGAGCAGTAACTTGTTATAAATCTCTTTCTTTGTTTCTCTTTGGCCACTTTGCTGTTAACCCGTTGATGATGAGTCCCGAGTATACTCGGGCAAGTGTCTATGGGAAAGTACACGAAGGAAAATGAAACTCAACGGGTTAAGGTATTAGAGTGTCACCTGCTATTGACTGAGTTCCATGAAGGTAGACAGCAGTGGAGGTTAGAGTGGCCAGGTTGACTCCATCAACTGTACCAGTTACTGAGATAGCACCATTAACTGAAAAAAAAATATCAAAACATTAATGAGATATACCCAGTACATTTATAAACAATGGTAGAAAACATTATAGATCAGACATCACACCTCAATCATTGGAGTGCTTAAATGTCAGGTATCTAATAAAATAGAAATAATGTTTGCAACAATTATGATTTTTTGGAAAAGTTTTGTGTAACCACAGTATCAGTTAGACATTAATGTCTTTTTGTAAAAATGACTTTCAGTTGCAATGGTTATGAGACCATCAATGAATATACTGCAATATCTCGACTTATTGTGACTGATTAACAAATTGCCACACACGACGTATTGTGACTGATTTGTTAATCAGTTGCAATAAAAACAACTCGACGGAAGAATTTCATGAATTTGAATATCTCTACTTGTTGCGAGATGCCTATAGAGTAACTTTTATTTCAAGAGAAATCCACACAAACACAGTAATGTAACAAACAAATGCAAAACACACACAAGTTGGACATTTTGTCAGTGCCTACTAATCATCTATTAATCAACGTTTATTACTGTAAGAGTGTCAAATTGGTCCAAAAATACATTTGTATAAATTCAGTTTCCCTTTAAGCTTTCCAGAGTTTATTTTCCATATACAGACCCCTTATCTCTTCTCACACTTAGCCTTCCATACATCCCAATTCCTTTCCCCTTCCTCTGTGCCTATACTTTCCAGTACCTTCTTTACTTTCCACTGACCTCCACAATTCATGATTCTTTTGTTTTGTTCCATTCATGTTCAAGTTTAGCTCATACTCTCCCCATATTTACTTTCCATTGGTTCTTTCTTTGACCTGAGGTCACACTCTTCTTTAGAGCCTCTTGATCGGTTTGTGTACTCACGATTGAAATATGTAAATGGAAATACTGTACCCTGTGGGTTCTGAATAAAGAAAAAGTCTGCCACTGGAACTCACTGAGAGAGGACCTCCTTCTCCTGCCTCTCCTTTGCCCTGAATGTTTGTTGGAAATTAACTGAATGTTGCCCAGCTTGTGAAGTGTCTGAGTGACTAGCTTGATGATTTGGACACCAAGATGAGTGTTACATTATGAACACACAGAGGATATCCTAGCCATAGAATCTCACCTGCCAAGGTTGGAAATGATTTCTGACCAGCCACGGTGCATTTATTGCCATTTGACGTCAGCAAAGCCTGGCGGTAGAGATTGTTAATATTCACATCATCTAAAGTCCCAGTGACAGTCAGGGTGACCGTTTCCATTAAGGTGTTCACAGGAAGAGATGGCTGGTTAAAAGTCTTGCAGCCTGAGGGAGGAGAATTCCATCAATGAATAGGTCAAAAATCACTGACTGAAATATTCAAGTCTTCCAACATGGCTTTGATACAGTCCTTTTAGCAATAACAAACCTGGTTCATGCTGCTAAATACACATTTGACGTAGAGAAACAGAACATTACAGAACAGCAGTAAAGTTATGCCCTAAACATAAGAGTAATGTTTTAATCATTTTTATCATGACTTCATCTTATTTTCTTCTAAATTCATGAATGTGCTCAATATAAACAAATTAAAAGTAATCTACATCCACAAACATTATCTAATTAAGGTATGAAGGATTACAACCATACAATGTACTTTATGCAGTACAAATGACAGTTTGGCCAATTGCCCTGGCAACCAGCGATATGCATCTGGAATCATCAGAATCTTTATATCATGTTATATGATTTTCTGTCTGTATTCTATGTCCGCTCATATTTTATGTTGAATTGCCAAATAAATAAATTAATAAGTAAATGAATGAATGAATGAATGAATGAATGAATGAATGAATGAATGAATGAATGAATGAATGAATGAATGAATGAATGAATGAATGAATGAATGAATGAATGAATGAATGAATAAATGAATAAATGAATAAATGAATAAATGAATAAATGAATAAATGAATAAATGAATAAATGAATAAATGAATAAATGAATAAATGAATAAATGAATAAATGAATAAATAAATAAATAAATAAATAAATAAATAAATAAATAAATAAATAAATAAATAAATAAATAAATAAATAAATAAATAAATAAATAAATAAATAAATAAATAAATAAATAAATAAATAAATAAATACATACATACATACATACATACATACATACATACATACATACATACATACATACATACAGTTGAACCTCTCGTATCCGGACAAGTCGGGACCGGGGCTCATCCGGATAAGGGATTTGGCCGGATACGGGAGACTCAATGCTTTATACATGTACATATACATACACATGTACTGATGTAGCCCGTTGTAGTACCACATGTAGTAATGTGCATCCTGCAACCTTTTCATTGTTACACTCATTAACAGACCCCAAAATAGAGGTTCGTGTTTGCAAGAATGAAATCATTTTCTTTTATAAATTCTTGGGATGATTTATCTAAATGATTATTAAGAAATGTATCAAGTATATGTAATTCATGTGTGTTTGTGTAGGAGTTCTCAAGGAGTTGGGAATCCCCCTTTCCTCCCGTAATCATAAAAAAAAAAAAAAAAATCACGGCGAGATTGCGTCCGTATAATAGAGAGATCCGGATAAAGGGAGGCCGGATAAGAGAGGTTCAACTGTAAATAAATAAATAAATAAATAAATAAATAAATAACAAAATTCCACTACAATGATTTCCTTTCCACTTTGCATCTGAACCACACCACAGTGCACATGAATTCTAAAAAATTCCAGTCTTTTCACCCCATGGATAGTGAACATGGTGAAAAAAATATGAACACTCACTAATTGATTCTCTCACCTGATATTGTTTGTTCTCCTGCTAGGAGTAGAAAGTCATCAGGAATAGTGTATCCATTCACAGTCCCAGTCACTGACACGTCTCCACTGACAGTCAATGCATTATTAAATGTGATGCCAGTTGTAGACACAGATTGTGCTCCAGATTTTTTCAGGATCTAAACGGACAAGAAAAAAAAAGTTTAATAATGCAATCTATAAATGCAACGCTACGTCATGCAAACCGGCAAAATAACTATGGCTATAGAGAGGATATTTTTCATTGCGTTAGTGACTGACTTGCTGCATTCAATGTTTTGAGGCTCCATTTGAGAATCACATAGGCCTGTTTGAAGTCATTCTGTCAATATATTAAAGGGAAAAAAATTCTTCATTAAGCTACTCATGTTTCCAGCAGACAACAATCAAGTAAATGAAAGAAAAAAAAAGGAACAGTTAGCAAACAGACATGACCACTCGGGGCAATTTTAAACTTCAGAATTACATTCTCTGCCAAATCGTATTGTTCCTCAATCTAGCTGTCCAAAGACAAAATATCAAATTACATTTCACTTTTTACATTTCACTCACACTTGTATCAAAGACTGATAGATCCTTGCCGTTCACTGTCTTTGAACTTGCCATATTCAGATTACCAGTCACGTCAAGAAGTGCTGAGAATGTTTTCAGACCTGCAGTAAACAAAATCAATACAAATTTTGATTTTTTTTTTCGAGGCATATTTATATTATAACATCAAAATGAACACTAAATTCACCAATCAGAACAACCTTGAAGTATTCATAAATCTTTAGGAGTGTAACAGAAGTTTGATTTTCTTCATGTTTTTCTTATTAGCATTTAACAAATACTATATATTGTATCACATATTGTGATGTAGAAAAACATAACCTTGTCTGAATCTCAGGGGGAAAAAATGGCTTGCAATAATCTTGAATAAACAGATGATCTGTTTATTTCAGAAGCATGACAATGTCATGCTACAAATCATTGTCATATTCATGTTGCAATTAATGTACTCTCCTTTCAGACAAAAGGAAGGAGCACATTGTGACAAGACCTTGTATCTGCAAAATGTCAAACGTTCAAAGGGAAAAAACAACAACAACAACAAACAAACAAACAAACAAACAAACAAACAAACAAACAAAAATGGCAGCCAAAGCACCATAATTATATCAAATGGTATACATTTTCCTTTGACATGCCTTGGTGGCTTCATTTTTGGGGTAAGACAGCTAGGATTTGGACAGGACATCACTGAACTGATTATCTGACCATTCATCAAAAAAAAAAAAAAAACTCATTTTCACCAAACTCTGAGGTACAAGGTCTAGTCATCACAGAGATAAAATACAAAAACATCTTATAAAAAAGGAGAAATGGGAAAAAAAACATAACATTGGGATTGCCACTCACCAGAGATTGAATCTGCGGTAGACAAAAGGACCAAACTTTCTGGAATCGATAATGTATCTATTGTATCCTGCAGTGTAGCATCACCAGACACTTCTATGGAACTCTTGATATCAACTGCCACGTCAAAACTCTGAGATTCAGACATCAACAGCACATCAGTGTACAGGACATCCATGTCAACATCATTGATGGTACCACCAACAGACAGGTCTCCAGAAACTTGAGAAAATGAAAGGCAAACAAAAGCCTGAATATTGCAACACATCACCCTAGTGTCATAAAACATACACGGTAAATTATAGGCCACCCTGACACTTGGACGTACATGTATCTGGGTCTGTGCATCACTTGCGCATTGGCATTGAGACCACTTTGTGGCAACACAGGAAGCAATCTTGGCAACATACTGGCACACACAACTAAATTTTGAAGCAACTTTTGCAAACCTTTCTTGAACTATACACAACCTAGGTGCAAACTATCTGTTCCAGCACATACCGTATGTGGAGCAGTGCAGGCATACATGAACAATCTAAACTAGGCCTTGTGACTCCCCCCATGCACTGAATACCCTGAGACTACATCCTAATAGAGAACAGCAATGAATTTGAATATGTCAGAATTTCAGCATATTGCAAGTACAGTGTACCACTCTGATCCTATGAAGAATTAGTCACTGTTTTTTTTTAATTATTATTAAAAGTTCATCAATATAATAAGCTCTACTGCGTAGTATGTTCAGATATGCTTTCTTTGGTTTGGTTTGGCCCAAGTCATACATGTAAACTTGGGGCTTGTATAGGAGTATATATCAATTTGTAGTGAAGAGACTAACTTGTAAGGAGCTTTGTGAAGGTCTTAGCACCAGCGATGGTTTGGGAGTCCTGGTCGATTCTAGCAACAGATGCAGCATACACACTGAGGTCTACACCATCCACAGTTACACCATCATCAGCATAGGTGTAACCATTCACGACAATGTCTTCTTCAAATATAACCAGGCCTGAGATAGAGTAGGAAAATCAACATTTATATTCAAAAGCAGACTCAGATAAAAAGCAAAGATAATAAAATTGTTTGTAAAAATGCATGTATGGTCAGACTAATTAAACATGCGTTTGGCTATAATTGACCGTGCATCACAAAACAGACAAAAAGTCGCACCCCTTGATTTTACGTGAGGACTCAAGAAAGGTGAAATGGGTCAAATTTTTCCATATGTTCTGAAAGAGCTATTTTTCTTCTACATTACTCATAAGTTTGGGATCATAAATTGAATGGGAAAGTGGGTTTTCCACAGTTTTTCTACAACCCCTTTTTTGGTGAGTATTGTGATCCGGTTCTTCTTAGTGGCCCCTTTCATTTCCTGAAAATCCTTTGCACCCTTTTCACTTTTGAAAGGATGATGCTACTGCTCTGAAAGTTGAAATTGTCTGATTTATCATGGTCATAATGTGGTTATAGCTAGACCATGCTCAATTTCAGCTTAATCTAATACTGTAAATGTGGAAATTTTCACGGTACATTAATTTTCGCGGATTTCGCGCTACGTTCGGCTTGCGCGAATTAAAAAACCCGCGAATATATCTTCGCAATTTTCTATGCACATTTTGAACGGGCTGAATTGTGTGCGCTTCGTCGATGATACTGCTACCAAGGAGGTACTGCCTAGTACCTCCTTGCTGCTACGTAGTACAGACAAGGAGGTACTAGGCACCTTGGTACAGACATGTTTACGCATATAGCAGTATCATCGCACGCACCGCACGCACCGCACGCACCGAGCCCACGGCCGATTGGTGTGCTACATCCCCGCGACTACAGTACTGGTACTACAGTAAATGTATCGAGTAAAATACATGTACATGTACTACGTAGTTGAGCGCTTGTACTCGCACTCGCGCCGCTCGATATGTCGCTTATCGAGGCTCTGGATGAAAACAGCGACTGTGTAGTATTAACCTGCTGCGGAGCGCGAATTTAAGAACCCGCGAATATGTTTTCGAGCCGCGCAGCGCGAAAATTAATCGCGCGAAAATATTGACGTTTACAGTAATCCCTTCATTGTTGGTGCTACAGTGGTTAACATCATGTTTTTGTCCCATTCATGGCAAAGGTAGCACGGCTCAGTTAAGCACTTGAATAAACCCTGTACTTCAGGGCCTCTTTTCTCACTTCACACTTTGCAGAGTGTGTGCTCTTTCAGAACTGCCCTTAACTAAAAATCTATGTCTGGCAACTTTTTGTTTGTTTTGTGGTGCAGGGTCACATATATGAGAGTGCTACGTATCTGAAATGGTTCTGCATAACATTATATATCAAATGAATACACAATCTTGATCAACTACATTCCCTTCTTCAATTTTTGGATGATCTCCAATTTTATATCATATTCACAGAGCTTATTCTTCATTTTTGTAAATGTATAGATCCCAACATGCTTTTTATGCCTGTACTACAGGAATATGTCTTTCATTACTCTGAATGAAGTTTCAATATCTTCTTTGCAAACAATACTGATGATGAAAGAAAGATATTCAGAGGGGTGAAGGTTTAGGTGTAATTTTCTTCAATTGTCTCCCTCTACAAATTGAATTTGTTAAGATCGCAACTGCTGATCTGATCTAACTTACAGATCATCCGTTGCAATCGTAACAAATTTAATTTGTAGAGGGAGACAAATTGAAGAAACTCACACCTGAATACTGATGATATGGGAAAAAAAAAACCACAGGGTAGCGATATAAGAGGAATATCTCTATTGTATTACCAGTTCATGACCAAAATGATAATTTTGGGAGCACACCACTGACAAGAGCAGAGGGTTTGTTGGTGATCACAGTCACACAACCAGTGCTACTGGTGGCAAAGGTAATGAGTGTTTGTGGTAATCACACTATTCTGATAGCTGACTCTTTTCCCCAGTGAGACATGCATGTTCATCTTGAATTTTCTATTTTCAAATCACCATTGCATACTTTTTTCTTACCTTGTATTGTCTGGCTGGTGTTGACCAAGACCACTTCTTCTGACAGGTCAATATTGTTGACCTCTCCTTCAACAATGATGTCCTGGTTTGCGGTCACCTTGCCCTCAATCACTGTGATATTGGTAGTTACAGTCTGGTCAGTGGAGAGTGTGAAGAGCTGCTCAGAGATGTCCACTCCATTGACCGTTCCAGTCACATCAATGTTGCCTGATGCTTCAACATCATTCAGAAATGTCTTGCTTGCTGCACAGAAAATGGGATGACAGGGGAAATTTCATTTCCATTTCTGCTTACACCATGGTATGCTTATATAGGCTTGATATTTTGATAGAATCTTCTTCAAGGTAACTCAGACATTCAACAACAAAGAAATGATGGAACTTAATTCAAGAATCTGAATTCCTCAGGTCTTAGATCAATCATTTACATGCCAACGACAAATACTTAATCATTCACTTCAAATGTTAGGTACTATTACCCCCCCCCCACACACACACACACAAATGCAAATTTTAAAAAAAATGAAAGTTTCCACATAGACAGAGGAAAACACTGGCAAGAAGAGAAAATATAGAATTTTGTGCACAAGTTGTAATACCTTTTGAGCAGCATTAACAACATTTGAAAAATGAAAAGGTGGAGAAAAAAGAGAAAGAGATAGAGGAGGAAGATAGAGCAAAGGTGGGAGATTTAAAAAAAGAGATTGTGAGAGAGAATGAGAGAGAAGTGTTCATCCTTACAAACCTGTGATTGTCTGAGTAGTGTCCACAAACACAGCATCATCGTAGGCAGCCACAAAGTCCACTCCATTGATCTCATCGTTGTCAATGACGACATTACCATTGATCGTGAGAGGACTGCTGAAGTCCACATCCCCAGTGATCGAACCACCTTCACTCACACTCAGCACTAAACTGGAAAACTCTGATACATCAACCTGATAACAGGAGAAGGAAATACCGTTGATGCTGTCATGAAATACCATTGATGATGTCATGAAATACCATTGATGATGTCATGAAATACCATTGATGATGTTATGAAATACCATTGATGATGTCATGAAATACCATTGATGATGTAATGAAATATCATTGATGATGTCATGACATATCATTGATGATGTCATGAAATACCATTGATGTCATGAAATACCATTGATGATGTCATAAAATACAAGATTGAAAATAAAAGGTGTTTTTAAGACTACTGCATAACATTGATCCTAGCATTGACATGTTTTTTGCAAGAATGAAAGACTGCAATGTGAGAATGAAACACAAACTGACAGAGTGAGATCTCATAGACTTTCAAGAAACAGCATATTACACACTACTGCCGATACAGTTGAAAATGAAAATATGTTTTTGTCTAGGAAACGTTAAGAATTTTTATATGATTCATTTCAGTGGAGATACCTTAAAAATGTCAAGAAATTCAATATTCAGAGTCATCAAAAGTTGAAACTTTGAAGACATTTTGCTCAGAATCTATAATCCATCAGTATGTTTAATGGCAAGTTCAAAATTTCTGAAAGAACCATTTTGTATCACGTCTCCATCTAGAATTTGTTAAAAGGGCACATGATTTTTAAGGTAAGCTGCTGGGATATACATATCAAGCATACACTACCCTAATTGGTGTAAGATCTCTTTATCATGTTTGGATGGGAGCTGATGAGACCTCGGTAAGGTAAGTGTTAATACATGTGTATATGATCCGCCATGGCAAAAGGCACCCCTTGATTACCGTATCAACAGTTTTTCCACTGGCGACAGCCAAGGGTGTGCTGAGGGTAATGTCTTGGGAGAAGGTCTTAGTCCCAGCTACAGTGGCAGTCCGGCTTGTCAGGACTACGTCAGTGTTAAGGTCAAGACCATTGACGGTGCCGTCAACGTCAACGTTGGCATGGAAGTTGACGTTTGCATCAAAAGTTTTCGATCCATCCACAGTCTGGGTGCTACTCTTGTCCATGACATTGGCTGTGTGATTACACAAATGGAGAGTGTATGACAGCAATGCAACCTCAGTGTCAAAAGAAAAGGTTTACAAAATATGCTCCATTTGATTATGACATCTCTTGCTAAAAATTAATTGTTGAAACAAAGTGCTGTGTACCACAAAACAGTAAATTTGATGCTCATCTGTGTCATTTACATGTGTACCTACTTGATTTCTGTTATCCCAATTATTTCAATAATACAAACTTGATAATACTGGAGACATTAAAAAAAACCAACATGTTTTGTTGTTTGTGTTTTGTTTTGCCTTTTTTTTGCCAGAAATTGCCATGTTCATTGAATATTGGCATTTGATATCATGACATATTTGCAAAGAAAGTTATTGAATTTTTTAATGTTTGATATTAACCCGTTGAGGACGAGTCCCGAGTATACTCGGGCAGGTGTCTATGGGAAATGCGTGTTGTAGCAAAATCAGTCCGTCCTCAACGGGTTAAAACACCATCAACAGTTATCTGTATCTATGGGTATTTGAGCAACCGTATGACCATACATTTCACAGTAGATATTACAAGTTCCAGAGCTGCACAAGAGCAAAACAATGAATAACATGCAGTGTGCTTCAACTATGAAAGGGCAAAATAGAAATCATACGATATTAGTTATCTTTACTGACATTGGGCTTGGAACATTCTCCTTGGATACAAAGTTTTGAATAGGAATATAACCTATGGAAAGATATCCTGTCAAAACCAAACAACATTGTACTGATTTCACTGTAAATGACAAACACACTTTGTTCATTTACACACAAAAAATAACACTTTTGATATTTTCTTCCTTTTGCTAACACAGGACAAAGAGAGTACACAAATCAAAACACAGCAAAAGCTATATACCCCTGTCAGTACTTTTTTTAATTTGAAAAACAATTGCACACATAACACTCAAATCAAACCAGTGCTTAACACTCAAATCAAACCACTGCTTTTTTGTTTGTTTGTTTGTTTGTTTGTTTAAGAATTTGGAATAGTCACTGAGGGTTATGTCCAATATTATACATCATTCTACAATGACCTTACCTGGTACTGATATCCCACCGATCAGCCCACTGACCGTCACAGCTGTTCCAACGGTCAGATCAGCATTAAATGTCACCTGACCAGTCATTGTCTGATCTCCGGTGCTCCTCAAGGCTACGCTGTCAATGTAGGGAAGGTTGACATTACTGATGAGACTGTCGTCTGATGTGAAGGTCCCAGCAGCACCGTTGCCCGTGACGATGGTCTGTGTCGCTGTGGCAGTAACAGGTCCTTTGTGGATGGTGGAAAGGTTTGGTGAAAGTTTACATGATGTAATGAATGTGTGTGTATGTGAATGACACTTCATGAATATTCATACATGAGAATCAAAAGTCAGCTTAAAGGGGATGGCTAGTAACTGATCAGTGGGAATCAATGGGAATGCTGGGTAATGAGTGTTCCAATTCTTCTGGGATTCATTTCAGAGTTACGTTATATATCTATTGCTGTGTGAAAATTATTTGCTTCAGAACGGTCTCATATTCAAGTAATGTGCAGTTTAAAGCCCCGTCACTGTACAGGCATGCTAACCTGGAAACATTAAACTGCACATTACTTGAATATGAGACCATTCTGAAGCCAACAATTTTCACACAACAATAGACATATAATGTACTCCTAAATGTATCCCACAAGGATTGGAACAATCATCCCCCATCATTTCCACTGATTCCCACTGATCACTTACTAGCCATCCCCTAGGATTTATGGTTTGAAGGATATTATCAATATACAGGAAAATGAAGGGTATACCTCTATTAGTTTGTAGCAAGTGATTGCTTCTAAACCACTTTGTTCACATAAATTTCCTCAACGAATGCATCAAAGTTTCAAGTTTGTCCTTCATCAAAAACCAGTTAACCTGTGTGTAAATATCCTTTGTCTTGCTATTTCTATTAAGGAAATAAAGAAAAAAAGTATCATCTACCTACAATTTCAGAGTCAAGAAGAACTAGGAGACATATTTTCCAAAATAAATAATGACAAAATTAATCTCTTATTGCCCTAAGGAAATTCCTCAGTGTAAGCTATATTCTCCTAGAGGACTCTGGCTTGCTTTTATTAACCTAATATTGCAAGGTTTGCATGCATGCAAGCTCCTCGGTCAAAGAGAGGGGCTAAACATCTTGTCTAGAGTCATACAGAATCAACACCAAGACTCAAAGATCCAAAGAAGAAGATCCAAAGCTTTGCCTTCTATACCACAATGGATCATATTGTGATACAAACTTATATGTCATAAAGACTTGTACTACATTATTCAATTAAAGTTTACCCCTATGCATTTGACCCTGCATCACAAAACCAAGAAAGAGTCGCCAGACATGGATTTTCAGTTAAGAGCACATTCTGAAAGAGCAGACTTTAACCTTTAAAATGATGTATAACTCAAATCAAATGGACTCTCCTAACCTATCTAAATATTGGAAAGAAAGCATACACTCATGAAGTACAGGGTCTACTCAAGCACTTAATTTTTACCAAGTCATGCTAGTTGTGCAATGAATGGGACAAAAAACAGGATGTAAACCACTGGAGTAACAACAATGAAGAGATTATAAGATTAAGCTGAAATTGAGCATGCTTTATCAACCTGCTCCATACAGGAACCTGGTGGCCTGTGCATTAACCCTAACTAGGCCGGGGGGGGGCTCCAAGGCCCCCCCCCTCGACGTTCCGCACGATGTATCGCAATCGCAAAAAGCTATCGCCGCGACGTTTCATGACTTTTTTCTTTCGAGTCTCCCGCATCTTTTGACACCAAATTTGCGACGCCCAGGCGCGCGGTTCCGAAGTTACGCATAAATATGTACATGCATGTCAGACCAAAAATTGCTCAAAAACGTTAATTCGTGTACAATTTCAATGCAAACTGTGCTTACTGGCAAATTTCATAAAAGCATGATTATTTTGGTGTTTTATTGATTAAAATCAATGACTAACATATTTTCTTGTTCGGAGCAATGTCGCAGACAAATTTCATAGACAAACAATGAAAAACATAAAGTCGAAAAAACAAAGAAATACAAAAGAAATTCAAAAAAACAATAAAATACTTAAGAATTTTTTCTGATATCACAATTTTTCTTTATTGCATTTGCTAAGGACACTAAAAAGAATGTTTACACAAAAAATGTGCCTGTTTTGAGCTTTATTTTGTGATTTATACCAATTAGTCTGATTTTATGCACCATCATGCATAAATTAGCATAATTTAGCATAAATGATGATTTTTTGAAAAATTAACTTCATGGTATATTAGATTACATCATAGGCAATGTGTGTGCCAATTTTCGTCGCGATCGCGCGGTCGACGGCCGAGATCTGGAGGGGGGGCCTGGGAGGCCCCCCCCCCGGCTCTATCAACTACCTAAATAGCCCGGCCTAGTTAGGGTTAAGTCTATGGGGGTTTCAGAATTCAGTATGGAACGGGTTAACACATTCTGTTCATGTTCAAAGCATTAGCATCATCCTTTCTAAAGTAATAAGAGTTGAAAGTGGAAAGCGAGTACAGGGTTTTTAAGAAATGAAAAGGAGACTCTAAAGACACACCTAATCACACTATTCTATTAAAAAAAAGTGTTCGAGATAACCCACTAAAAAACACACTTTCCTGTTTGTTTTATGATCCCAAATATTTGCATACTGTAGAAGATTTGCTCTTTCAGAAAATATGAAAAATTCAAGAATGGCTAAGTTGATCCATTTCACCTATTTTCAGTCCTCATACAAAATCAGTGTGTGCGACTTTTTGTTCATTTTGTGATGCACAGTCACAAATTGTACAAAATCTCCAACCTTCAATAGTCTGTTCAGTAGACTTTGTGACGAAGGAAGGTGTTTCTGCCTCCAGTGTGTCAATTCTGCCAGCATTAGTATTGATGGATTCTGGTAAAGCGGGATCGAGTTCATAATCCTGTCCTTTCTTGATCGTTATCTTCTTGGTCTTCAGAGCTGGTAGCTTCACAGTACCTGTCAAGTGACAGACAAGACATCAAGTAACAATTCCATTCCAGTGGTGGATCCTGAGGGGGGAGCACTGGGTGTGCACTCCCTCTTTATTTGTTGTTAAAACAAGAGAAATAAAAAGACAAAAATGAGATGAAACCCGGAAGTAGCACCAGAAATATTGGTTACACCCCCCATCCCCTTCATGGAATTCAGTATCCACCCTGCATTCCATGCAATCCTTCAAAAAGACATGTACTAGAAAAGTAATGTATTACTTTTCTCTATTCTTTATATTTTACTATATTTAGCAAGTCAAATTTGGGGGATCAAGACTTCTTGACAAAATGACAAGTGATTAAATTTGCCATCATGGATTACAGCAATGGATGAATGGATGAAAACATGTAGGCATGCATGGCAAATTCCTGTCAGGATCAGAGTAATATTCAATTCAATTCAATTCAATTCTATTTGACAAGTGATTAAATTTGCAATATATATTTGCATGTTGTTAAATCAATGACAAGCACCTGACCTGTGAAACTTGTGAATATAAACCCCCCGCAAAATATATGGTATACTGTAAAACGAGGAATTTTCACGTGCAATTTAATTTCGCAAATTTCGCGAGTGCCAAAATTCGCGAAATTAAAATGCACGCGAAAGCTTTTGTCTACACTACATGCATTGAATGCCAGTAGCAATTCGCAAAAATTTCGTGCCACGAAAAAAGGCTGTCGGCTCCAATTCGCGAAAATTTCATGCCGCAAATATATCATGTTTTACAGTATACAGTAGCAGATTTTAAGGCTGTTAAAGAGGGTAGTTGTGTGATCTGGTTGAACAATAGATCTGCAATTTGTTACAAACTGAAACTTTCATATCATATCTAAGACCCTGTTTACAGTGCGGGGCTGGGCTGAGCCGCGGCTGAGCCCAGCCTCACTTGCTGGGCCGAGCCCCACAATTTTGTCCGTTTACACTGCCGGGCTCGGCCGCGCTTTTAATTCAAACCTTTCAATATTTTGTTGTAGTGGCGCTCTGCTTGTAAACAAACGCAATTTGGTATAGTCTGGTTTTCAGACCCTTTGCCAACTGGATTCCATGGCGACAAAGTCATCGTTCCGGCAAAGGCCTTTGCAGAAGGAAAAATCCTTTGAAGGACGAAACCACCTTAAAATATACTAGTTTCCGATGTTGAGGGGGTTAATATCCTGAATAGCGAAGTAGTACGGGCAGAGGGTCTGGAAGCCAGACTAAAATGGGCCACGCATTTGGCCCAGTGTGCGTTTACACTGAAAAAAGGCTGGGCTCGGCAGCGGTAGAGCCGAGACCACCTCCAGGGTGTGGCCAAATGCGCGGCCAATTTTGGCCCCGCATTTGGCCTTTTGAGTGTTTACACTGAAATGAAGGTGGGCTCGACCGCGGCCCAGCGCCGCACTGTAAATGGGGTCTTTACTACCTACTGTCCAAATTTCACACTCATTGTCTCCTAAAATTAGAAATTTTTGGTTGCAAGAAATGTAACCTTATTGTGTTTTCAGTTGACCAATTATTTTTAAATCCCTAAATTTCACCACTATTACTCTTGTGAGCTAATTTTAGGTCCAAACCAATTTGTTTCCATAGATAACATATAAAGCACTCACAAAGTTAAAATTGTAATGTTTGACATTGATGATGAATAATCTTATGTCATCAGAATGTGGGGAAAAAGGCAACTGTATTTCATATGTAAATGTACACTGACAGTCAGTTACTATCAAGATCCCATAACTGATTTCAAAAAGAAATGAGCAAATCAAAATCAATACATCTCACTAAACATGAAACATTAGTAGTGGATCCAGGGAGGACTGCACTGGGCGCTCATCTCCCCTCCCTTTATTTCTTGTAAAAACACAAGAAATATAAAGAAAAAATGGGGGAGGGGTGCGTGCGCCCCCTTTAATTTTGTAAAGGCCCCCTCTCTACAGAATTCCTGGATCCGCCCTTGAACATGGCTGATTTTTACCCTACACAGTAGCTGGGGTGGAGACAAAAAGATAAAGCTTCTAATTTCAAATAAAATATTATTGTTGTTTTTTTGTACTATGCAATACTGTATAAGCTGTTGAGGGTTTGATTTTTGCGAATTTCACGAATCACTACTGGATCGCGAATTAACAACACGCGAAAATGTTGCCAAACGCTATGGTAGGAATGCGTTTATGAAAGCTTCGGTGTCAATTCAAGAAAACAACATCTTACGAAAATGTCTGTGACCTCCTAATTCCTGAAAATATCTGTACGCAAAAATAGTCTAGCTTATACAGTAAATGGGCACACTTATACATCCATAGCATTACTGATAAAAATCGAAAACAAAGTGCAGGCAGTACCAACCTGTTATAACGATATCACTGTTGACAACTTGACCCTCTTTTGTCTTACTCAGACCTTTTCCTAGCTTCTCTATCGTCTTGCTCACGTTTTCTGTGCTCTCGTCCACAGCTGAAGTCATGTTCTGGATACAACTTGGAAGGTATACAGCAGTTGTATTGACAAATGTAGTTGCTGTAGAGTAGTAGAGAAAGCAGACACATATTTCTAAATCCCTGGCTGTAGAGATTTATAGAGCATAGAGTTTATGTGTGCACCACACATAGTACTGGAATGACACAGCTCTTGATTAAGGATATTATGCAGTGAAATAGACAAATGTAAATATTCTGTGCTATTTTTATAATTATTTTGCTTGGTGATCTTGTTTAGATGTGAACTCACACTTAAAGGGACTGTTCAATACTGGTTGAGGTGGGGATTCAGATTTATAACATTCCTAAATGAGATAGTGAGAAACCTCTTATGAAATATGAAAGAGCATGTAATTTTAATAAGGATTCAACGTTTATTTGACGAAAATTTGTTTCCAAAAAATTGATAATAATAAAAGGCGACAGGCCACGCCTTTTATTAGTATCTCTTTGTTTCACCTTGTTTTTGGATATCTCAGCCATTTCAAAACAGATTTTCATCTATTTCATATGCTATCCTTATGTATACGTTGGGCAAGCAGAATTATATGTTATGCAATATGTACCTTTGAATTATGATGAATTTGTCAATTTGTAATATGTAATTGTAATTTTTTGTCTTGTTCACTATGTGGAATACATGTAAAAAACCAGTGAAAAGAGAATTTCCTTTATGGACAATAAAGCAATTCATTCATTCATTCAAATAAACTTTTGATACCCCTTAGAATTGCATGCTCTTTGACATCTCATAGAGTGGTTTCTGAACATTTCACAAAACGTTGAAAGCTAACCCTCACCTCAACCAGAACTGTACACACCCTTTAACATCCAACAAAGACTTATCTACATGTAACCTATAAAATTGTTATTAAAAAAATGGATTGGTATTTACGTTGTGTGATGTTTTGCCGATTAAAAAAAGTCGAACATTGTAACTTTCCAATCCGTTTTTTGACTTTTGAATTTTATAGGTTTCATTTCGACTGGATGAATGATAATCTACATCAGCGTATGCCTACATGTACTTACATAAAATGCTTGAAACTTACTTGTCTCATTCACATGGTCGAAGGAGAAAAAGTTTGAGGAAGTAAGATTTCGGTGCTCAGTTGTCCAAAAAGTGCTGCTAGCTGTAGCCAGATATTCAGTATTATCCATGCTGAAGGACTCGACATGAATATTAGTGAGTCGGACTGAGGGATTGTTGAGGTGGAGATCTGTATCTGCTTCTTCCCACCATGCAACATCACTAAAGTGGTAGAATTTCAGTCCCTGGAAGAAAGTCAAATACAAAAATGGAGAGCAATACTGTAAAAGAGGAAATTTTCAGGTGTGGAAAATTTTGTGCATTTCGTGAGACATAAAACTAGGGCAAAAATAAAAACACACCATATTGTTTGCTTATTACAATATCCAATAATGAATATGTGATATCGCAATTGTACTTTATATTTTGAATCAGCAGAATCAACAAAAAGCAAGATTCTCTTTACTAAGCTGTGTGAAAAATTATTTGTGCAAAAATTTCCACTTTTACAATTATGGTAACAACTCGAGAATAGATGAAAATATGGGAACTAATCTTGTTATTTCTTCCTCTTTTTTTAAATGAGGGATCTTTAAACATTCCATTCAGATTATTTGTGGAGATAATTAATTCTATCAGTAATGTACCAGAGATAAAAGGTGCATCATGTGAGTGATGACATCTAAGGGTTCCTAAAATAGCTTCAACTTTTCTACTCTTTCAATGTTACAAGAATGAGATACAATATTCATGACTATTTTCTCTTCTCCACTGCCATGGAAGATTTCAAAGGAAGCAACAAATTAGTTAGATGTACTATATAAGTGAGCTACATTGTAGGGCTTCATGGTCTGCAAGAGATATCAATGGTAGGGTTTTCTTCAATACAATGGGTCACAAAGCCGAGTGGTTTGAATAGGACAGAAAATATCCAGAAATGATGTTTGGCTTACAGTGAGATCAGCAACAGCGAGAAGACTTGGTGAATAAGAAAGCTCCAGGTGTTCAAATTGCATCGCTCCATCTGTCTGTATTGTCTGATATTCTATGAACTGATTATCTGGGAAATAGAATGAAGAAAGATGGAACGTATTTTTGTTGATATTTTACCATGGCATTGCAAAAACTGGAGTCTTCAAGCAATTTGTATTATGATGTAATTTCTGTATTCAATTTCTGTAAAATACATGTTTCTGTTGGAAATGGAAAAAAATAAATGAATGAATTCACAACCCATAGTTCTTTAAGAGCTGTAGGAGTGAAAAACAAAGAAGAAAAAAGACAGCCATCACAGCAAAGCAAAGATAATCCTACACTTTTCAAAAGCTATGTATTTTCAAGTTAAAGTCATAAAACATATATTCTGTCTCTCTACTTCAATTCATTCTGGGAATGTTACCTTCTACATTTATAATGTTTCCTGTTTCTTGAACACAAGAATATCTTTGGAATGAACATTGCATTTTTCCCATAATGTGTTGAAAGAAATTTGTTACCAAGATGCTAACGGAACAGTACAAAAATAACTGAAATCTGGGTTAACTGGTAGACTAAGTTACAAAGAAATGAAAATTCTTTTTGAAGTTGAAGAATGTAAAATGTCAGTTTTCCTATCAAAAAATAACACATTAAAAATCATATATAAATGCAATTATTACTATTATCATTATGCCTATTATTATTATTATTATTATTATTATTATTATTATCATCACTATTATTGTTGTTATTATTATTACTACTATTATTACTATCATTATTATCATTGGCTTATGTCTGCAAATATTAGAGGCTGACATGCATGGAGATGGAACATCAAAAACTTGACTCTCTGAAAGCATACAAGCATAAAAGAATATTCTATGATATACGACTCACTCCGTTCTTAACATTCTCTGTCATCAATCATCATCATCATCATCATCCACATTATTCTCCTCTTTCTTCTTCATGTTCTCTTCATACTCTTTATTCTCTCTTCCTCTTTCTTTTGTCTAAATAATCATTGTTTGGTATGTATGATGCAGGCATCAAAAGAAACAAAATGACCTATATGTTATGATCTCTTACACAGTTGATATTCTAAAACACTTCATGACCTATAATTTCAGAGCAATATCCTACTCATGGTTAAAAGCAGATATAATTATATACTTTACAATCAGTAAAAGAATATTTCTTGGTCCCATTAACTTCTTTTTCCAGTACTGTGAATACGGGTGTGATGTACCTGTGGCCCACCAGTAGATGACAGAATCGGTGATAGGATTCTCAACTTCATTTACCACAGAGAGGTGGTTTGCAATGGCCAGGTAGGTGTGACCACCCTCGATGAACATCTCCAGCGACTTGGGAGCAGAGCTCGGAATTACCTGTAGCTTGATCATTTCAACCAGCAATTCTCCAGTGCCTGCTTCAGTGCCTAAGAGATGGAGGTAACAGTAATTGGGGGAAAAAATACCTTCAGCATTAGAGATCGTGGTGATCAATTTGAAGGGTTTGAATTGGGGGACACACGGTAACACCATCTCGAACTGATGAGGAATTTCATACAGATATTGCTTTCAGGTGTTTATCAACTGTAGACTTTACATGGTATGCATATCATGGTAGGTATTTTTGGTTCCATCGAATAAGACGTTAGGTCTTAAATTCTTCATCCTGAAACTCAGACATCTGCCAGATTACATCCAGGAGCAATTACAAACAGGGAGCACAACTAAAAGAGAACAATCTATGTTGTGACACTTGCTTACAAGGAAGAAAGTGGAGCAATGATATTTCAACACGTGTGGGCATTCCCATGTATTGTTTGAACTCCAGAATTCAACCATTGAGCCTAACATGATCAATTCTATTCATTGCAGCTGGACAGAAAGTTTAGATCAGGTAGTAGCTGACTAAAAGACAAAAGTGTTTTACTGTAAAAGTGGTTTCTTTCGCGTACAGATACTTTCGCGGTTTCCATCGGTGCCGACTTTTCGCGAGCGTTTAAATTCGCTGTCGGGAAATTTGTGAATTCACAGTCGGCAAAAACTGTTTTATTTTGCACATGAAAACCCAAACTTTAATCCAATTATTCTTTTATTTCTTATATAGAAATTAAAATTAAAGGCAGGCATACCTGTAATCCCATCTCTCAAGTACTTTATAACATGCCTGTACCTACATTGCGCGGTATCGCTGTGTGTGTGTTGACCATCAATACACTCAATGCGCGGAATCTTCGTGTGTGCATAAGCGGCGAGTCCAAAACATTTTCGCGTGATGTTAAATGCGCGGTTCAACCTCAAAGCGCAAAAAGCGCGAAAATAAAACCACCGTGAAAGAAACCACTTTTACAGTACTCTGTAAAATCATAAAGGTGGTTCTGTACTTTTTCCACAGTATGTCAACATCTCATGCTGATGACATTCATTCATAGCTTTTTCTTTAATGTATGCCACATATCTTTTGATACCTTCATTACTTTTTTCCCCCAGTAAAGTAGATCCGAATCAACAATTACCACTAAAAAGCTAGAATCTCTTTACAAGATATGAAAAAAAAAATTATGTATTACGATGAAATTGCAATTTTAATAGAATTAAATATACATTTCTTCATCAAAGACAACAGAAAGTAAAAGATTTGTTTCACTGCAAAGTTCACCATGACTCACTTGTATCCATTTGATATAGCATTGTTCCTTCTGTGTAGCTCCCATCATTGTCTACATACTGAGCAATAGCAACATACAGATTGAATCCAATGGTCGCAGCAGCAATGTCACTAGCACCATGGGTTGTCAAGGAAACGACCTCATCAAAGTATGCTCCAGCATAGCGATATATTCTGTTGATATGGAGAGATGACAAGAACATTAATGACAACACTTGATTATGCTTCATTACACTAATGCACATTGCACATTTGGTACAACAAATTAAAGCAATGAAGACATCCTGATTAAATTCAAAGGACTTAAATTAAGTGATTCAGCATAAGATTCATCATAATAATTATATTAGTTGTATCATATGTGCATAATGTTGTATTTTGATTAAACATTTTTTCTGTACTAATGCACTTAGAAATGTCCGTATTAAAGGGGATGGCTAGTAACTGATCAGTGGGGATCAGTGGGAATGCTGGGGGAGGATTGTTCCAATCCTTGTGGATGCCTGTACAGTGACGAGGCGATCGTTAATGGCCCATTAACGATCGCCCGACACTGCACAGGCATACTAACCTGGAAACATTGAAGTGCACATTACTTGAATATGAGACCAGTCTGAAGCAAATAATTTTCACAAAACAATAGATATACTGTATAATGTACTCTTAAATGAATCCCACAAGGATTGGAACAATCATCCTCCAGCATTCCCACTGATCAGTTACTAGCCATCCCCTTTAAGCACTCTATAAGTGTTACTTATCATTTATTATCATTCTTATTATTATCATTATTATTATTATCATATGTATGCACTGGGTTTCTTTAGTTCTATTTCCTTATGTTGTTTTCCTTATATTTTTCTCAATGAGGACGAATTTCAATTTCTTTAACAGCAGTGTGAGCAAGTACCAACGACTTTTCCACCTGACGCAAGATGGGTAAATGCATGAACGTCACTATCATTAGTTTGGTGAAGCTCACTTAATCATCATGTTCTATGTGATTCTTATGTTTGACTTCCGTTTCACTTATACATAATTAAAATTAAGTTCCATTATAATCTGTCTATGATAATCTATGGCATACCACAGTACTTACTTTGAGTCTACCAAATATCTGAAATAAGAATTCCTGCGTTGGTTTGCCACTGCTAGGTAAGTGTCGCCTTCATAAAGGAAAGCCTCCAGTGCTGATGCTCCGTATGTGTACATGTACTGGACATGGTTGATTGAAGGACCAGCGGGGTCAAAGGTCACAATTTGGGAGAGACCTTGATATGACGTGGCCCCAAACTGGCCATTCGCCACAGCGATGTAGATTTCATCAGAAATGAGAAATGGTTCAATGTCAGCGAGTCCATAGGTTGTGAATGTAACACCTGTGTGAGTAATCACAATATTGAAACATAAATCACTTATACAAGCAATGTTCTGAAAGGTAAAGTGAATTTTGAATCATCTTTGGATTGCTAAGTGGTACCCTCTGAAAGCCTCCACAATCATAGCAAATATGTAATATGCACCAAGTTTCACTGGCAATTATTTGAACATTTCATTCATTGCATGATATAACCTTTTATGTCAGTCCATGAATAATCTATCACTTGCAAGCTGAATGAGAGTAATTTTTTTTTCTGATTACCCACATTTACAGTAATGTCAATTTTTACTGATCAAAAGATTAAAGGTAAACCCACTGCACTTGTTCTTGAACTATAATTTATTACACAATAAATTTTATAACAACTTTGATAATGATGGTTTTAAAAGTCAAATCTTGTCATTCTGAGCTACAGTAAAAATTAATATTCATTTACTAACATCTCAACATAGAAAGTTACATTCAATTTGATTGAAAACATTCCCTAAACTTGAATGCAGGATGCAGCAAATATCATTCAGAATTATGATTATAAAGCATTGATCTTCTTGCAATTGAAGAACGTTCAAACAATTGCTTCCACAAATAATAACTGAAATTAAAGGATTTTTTTTTCAATAACATGTCATATTAAGAGAAGATATCCTAACTGTACTTTGACTGAGTCAATCTTGTATCAGTTTTCATCAATTATTTTTGGTTAAAAGAGGTGAAATCAAGAAGAGTTGCCAGTAAAATCAGTAAAATCAGTAAGATATTCAATACCTGGTTCTCAATTTACCTGTAGTTGTGAAAGTCCCAGTAGTAGTGCTAAACTTGAAGATTTCTGCATCTGTGGTATACGTTCCCTCTGACACTTGATTGTAGCCCAGGATAAGATAGTCATCTCCATCACTGTAGAAATGTTTGGCAATGCTGAAGTCTGTAGGAATATCTGTCTCAGTTTGAACGTCCCAGTACAGGTTCTCATTCACTACAAGTTCTGTGATGAAATAGAGTTAGATTATTACCACATGAGTTTCTTTCAAACTTTCTTGACATGACAAAAATAAAAGAGATCTTGGCTCTTGCTCAGATCTTTCATATTTGCCCATACACACTTGAAGTAATCAGAAAATCACCAGCAGCAATCGGTAGAATTAAGGAATAAAGGATGAAGAATCACTTTCTGAACTTCTTCCATTAAAAAATTGTATTATTCCATGTTATTATCAATCAAAGTTACATTATACCTGTCCACATCTCCAAAGATGAGAGAAGACATTGATCATTGAATGACATGAAAAAGGTTAATACAAAATTTTGATGCTTCCACAGCACAGATTTTGTGAAAATATGTATAGCATGTTAAAAGCATGCTGAAAAGTTTCATCACAAGATAAATGTTAGCATGAATGCATGTCAAATGTAAGTGCTCTACGTACCAGATGTTTTCCCTTTCCTATATATAGGTATGACCTTGATAACATTTTTCTTTAACTTATTTTCATTTATGGATTTTTTTTCCAATTCCTAGTACCGGTACCCACACTAATCCTCTTTAGTCTCAGCAATATAATGATGAAATGTGGCAGTTTTTCAGAAATTCCTTCCATGTCCAATCTGCCTTAACAATCCTGAAGATTTAAAGATAATATAAAGTTTTGGTACCTCGAAAGTTTCCCCGAGTTTCCTTGTCTTAGTTTGTGTTTCAGGTTAAAGTACCTTTCATATAACTAACACTGTAAGACTTACTCGCTCTAAAGTGCTCTCATGTCTTAGTAATCATGCAATAATGGTTTCGTAAAACTGTTATATTGATTGTCGCGGAACCGCGTCGAGTCAAACTAACAGCTCGTTCGAATTTTTCAGAGCCCGCTCTGCTCTGGTACGAAACCATTATTGCATGATTACTAAGACATGAGAGCACTTTGGGGCGAGTAATTCTCAAAGTGTTAGTTATATTCATCCTAAAAAAAATTAAAATGTGTATAGTGAAAATTTCTGCAAAGATTTCTAATGTATGACTCATTGACTTGATTTGTTCAAGAGAAAACTATGAAAACAAGTTACTATTTGATAATGTATTTACTTAATCCAAATTATTTTCACTTGAAACATTTTTCCCCACATACACTGCCACTGCCAGAGAGATTTCCAATATCCTAGCTATTTTACAATGGACACCGGAAACTTGCCTCGTCTTTTCCGACGGTTGTACACATGTAATTCTTCTAGCAGCGAATGGTGAAGCTCGGCCTGATAATTTCGAAGAGTTTGGTTGAGATGTCCCTTGAAGGCTACAAGAATTTCTTTCTCGCTCGTCTCTAGCTCTTCCTCCGTTCCAGCATTTTGAAGATAATTTTCTGGTAGTCTAGAGCACTCTGTGGGTGGAATGTGCACGAATGGTATTGCAAACAAGATGTAGAAAATCGGCAAAAGAAACGACAGCGCCATTTTAACGATGGCCGAGGCAGAGCAGCCCTACTACTATACTTGATCACAGCTATTCAGGCGATGCTGAAGCGGGAAGGACGCCCCGTGGCTCGGGTAAGCGACCGCTTGAGTTCTGCCCTCGAGGATGCTGACCAGCTATCGGCGGGAGTGCTGCTTTTGGCTGCAATCGCTGCGACGGTTGAGGATGAAATGAGTTGAAGCTGGGAATAGCTAGCTCCTTTGATTGTTCTATGCCTGTAAATTTTTCCCTCCGATTCTGTTTTCCTGGCATTTTCCCACTCTTTTGACGTCTCCATTTTTGTTTCATCTCGCTTTACACTTCTAAAAACCCAATTGAAGTCGAAACAATAACAGGGATGTTGGTGCGATTGCTACCACTGATGCACAGCATGGGCACTTGCTGTACGTGGTGTCAAGGTGACAGCTACAGGTGAAGAGTGCTATCCGTGGTGATCACCACCCCGCAGCCATCCATTGGCACGCGGCAATCGGTTACGCAATATGAGTAGCGCTTTTGTGTGTATGTGAGCAATGCCTCCCTCCACTGGGCACAAAACGATATAATAAAGAAAGGCCGGTGCTTCACACGACTGACCTTTCTCTTCGACAAATCTGTTGTAATGTTAGGAATTGTGACAGGGACAGGTGCCTAGTGCATTGCTTGATTGACATCAATCCCGTTGTCATCTCGATCCAACTCCATTCTTTTATGAAGAAAAACCAGAATGGGAATTTTCTCTCCTCTCGGACTCTCAGATTATGCTCACATTCCAGGGCCGGCGCAGCCGTGGGGGCCGTGGGGGCTCGGGCCCCCACACTTTTTGTGCACCATACAAAGGAAAACATAAGGTGTCATCACTTTGTTAGCTCATGAAACCCGGAAGTGGGCCCCCATACTTTTGAAAACACTGCGCCGTTCCTGCATTCCTGGGACGCATTATGAGCATTAGCTTGAACAAAGTGAAATACATTCGCCAGTTAAAACAAGAGAGAGAGAGAGAAAAAAAAAAAAAAGGAGAGAGAACTTTGCAAATATTGCCAAATACATCGCCTCCAGCTGCTCCAGAACTCTGCTGCTAGACTACTAACTCTAACGAAGAGAACTTCACACATCTCTCACGTCCTCCAGACACTGCTTCCGGTTGACAAGTGAAATTATTGTCTTCAAGATTTTGGTCCTGGTTTTCCGTTCTTTACATATGGCACAGCACCCAGTTACCTTCAGGAAATATTCCATAAGTACCGTACAAACCAAATACATTTCTTCGTTCATCCACTGCTCATACCCTTCGAGTTCCCCGTACTCATCATTCGTGGGGCAACAGAACTTTCACCCAGTCTGGCTCTTCTCTCTGGAACTCACTGCCTTTGAAACTGAGAATGGAGACCTCTAACCCTCTGTTCAAGAGGGAACTGAAGACCTTTTTATTTCAGTAACTGTCCTTTCTTTCAATTGGGATCTTTTCCTGAATGAAGCAATGTGGGAGGAGGTCTTACCTTTCTGCGCCAGGAGTGCCACTGTGTGACAGACATGGCGCACTACAAGACTCCATTATTATTATTATTAACTTTACTTTACTTGGAGGCAATAATTACGTAACATATGGATGAAATAGAAAAGACATAATATATTGACATCATTAACTTTCCTCAAGGACAATTTATGTCTTTTAATCGCTATGTATATCGAGTTTATGTTATATTAAATCAACAAAGACAAGATAGTCTGCTCTTTATTTTGTTCATAATAATAGGATACTCTATATAGACCAAGGCCTATATACATCTACGATCTCTCTTTACTCAAGCCTATACGTGCAGTATACTTTGTACTTTTTACATTCATCTGGAAATTCAATAAGGGAAAAAAAAAGAAGATTTAGAGGAAGAAGAAAAGCGGAAAAGGAAAGGGTTTATTGGCTGTCTTTGCTGTGTGCAAATTGATGAATTTGCTCTTGGATGGGCATGTGGAATTGGGGTAGGGATTGTAAATTGCCTATACGAAAGTCTGTAAAATAGACTCAGAGAATTCGCCTTATTTCTTATATCATGGGAGGCTTCGAGGTTTAGAGCCAGTTCCTAGCATTCCTTCGGGCAGAAAGAGATGATAGGTTCTCCGTTTTATAGGGTGTTGAAAAGCTATTCAGGTATAGGTATATACCTTGATGCTGTGCGGCGCCATTTAGACCCCGTCCGATCAGTTAAAATCATTTCACAGTTCACATTCTATATTGTATTATGATCCGATCCTTCAACACCAATATTACTTCCCATTTTGTGAGTTCACTTATCAGATGTGCTAGTTAGCAGTAGCCTGAATGAAAGATGAATATATTTCAATCATATCCTCATCGCCTATATGCCTCCGCGCCTGAACCAAGGTGGAGTCATTCCCCCATCCATCGATATTATTAATAAACACTATAAAAGCATGCCACATTAGGCGTTTTCACATCAGCCCGATGTTTCGAAATAGCGCGATATTTTCTGACTTGGGAAATAGGAAAATATCTCGAGCTTGGATTTTTATCGGGCTGATGTGAAAACGCCTATCGTGTGCATTTTGACTCGACCCTCCACCACAGATCGTTATCCACAGAGAATGAGGTTCCAACATAACGCGTATTATCAGAGCTGCTCGATTTTAAATTGTTACAGCGCCACCTCGGGGGACCGCTGCCCAGTTTTCGATTTAGATGACCGAGAATTAAAAATGAGCAGTTGACAGTCAAATCAAAGAGAGAGAAAAGGAAAGGGAAGAGAGAAGAGGGAGAGAGGTACACTAACGGCCTAAGAATGAAGGAAGTAGACATGGAAGGGAGTGACAAGAGAAGTAGCCTACATTGTAATGAATCGTAACGTTAAATCACATATTTATGATTAAGTGATAATTATGAAACAGAATTTCATTTAAGATGGTCAGTGTTTCATTGAAAGATGACGAAATCTAAAAAATTCTAAAATGTTATTAAGTTTCACATGTTTACCAAGTGTATATATACTGATCCTGGGTAAAATTATGACACCAAAAATGTAATCATAGATGAAGCGGTGATATCACCTTATGAACCCCAAGCTATTTCAAAATTTCCAGGCCCCCAAGGGGACACATTGTGCCCCCATATTATAACTTCTTTATCACCATCATATAATTTTGGCCACATAGAGCAATTCAACCTCTACACGAACCTATTTTGAACTTTCTCAAGGTCATCAACTGAGATCGCTATTCAGTACAAATTCAGGAAATAAGAAACATGCTAAGAGCATGTTTTTTTTTTACTTACTAATTTCTTTACCATTCTTTATTTTGATGTACCGCATCATTGCCATTATATTTGGCTCATAAGTCGAACAAGTTATACTCTACAATATTATGACCTCACTTTTGAATATTTTATTTTTCAAGGTCGGCCACTGGGGCGCTATTCGTTAAAATACAAGAGAGCTGGGATGTATTGTTTTTTATGTAAAGACCAAGTACAGTTATGTACCGTATCGCATTTCATATTTCCATAATACGGCCTATCGGAATTTTGTAAGTTTGCAGGTTGATAAAAAGAAATACTTAAGGCAAAACTTGTGCTAAATATTGAAAATGGTATACAAAATACATTGGAAAATACTGTTTGAACAATAATATCTGTTTTACCTAAAACATTTTTTCTTTGTATCTGATTTGGCTTAGATTATACAGTGCCAATGGGGCTGGGTACATTTTCATTTCAAAAAGAAAACAAAACCTTTTGACCTTTATAGGAATAGGTATAGGAGAAAATTTTAATAAAAAGGGGAAACATCTAACATGAAGTTAACATCAAGATAATTCAAACAAAGTACAGTGGAAATCAATTTGACATGATGTGCACGATGTGTCTATTCGAAATTGCAACAAATTATATAATATCAGGGTCACCTCCCCCCCCCCCCCCCATGACGTTTTGGGGTCTGAAAAAAAAGAAGCTGAAAATGGGGGAAAAGTCACAACACGGTGAACACTGCCTATGACTTTTCTTCGGAAGGGGAGGGGTGGGGTGCTATGGTGGGATGGGAATACCATTGAACTTATTGACTGAGACCCCCCCCCCCCCCCCCCACGCACCCCTATATCCGCCATCCCCATTCATCCTGAACACTAACGTGCGACCCCTGAATATCTGCCAGGAAGGTGGTGGAAAGAAGAGATTCCACCTCCCTGACAATGTCTGAGGTTCCTGCCATGCAAAGACCTCGTTTGTTTGTTTATTTATTCACCGTAAAATCACAAAAATAACAATGATACAATACAACTGGGATATATAACTAAAGGAAAACGGATGGATTGCCCTGCTCAGCTCGGACTTCATGGCCGTGCTGGTCTTCCGAGAGGTCCAACTTCACATGAAAAATTACAATAATCGAAACTCGATGCAATAAAACTAATTATACACACACTTTTACTTATACATGATAATGTGATACGAACAAAAAAAAATGATACATCAGTACAAAATCAACTTAAACAACATTACCAAAAAAAAACTTGTGAAAATGGTATACTCCCCCATACCATTACCAATATACCCTCCCCACCCACAACCCTCCCCATAATCATTAACATATACAGAGATACGTGATCATTATCATAACATCCAGTGTAAAACATATATAATTATTTATTGCTTTCTTTGATGATGAAGATACTATATCCAAGGGAACAGTATTGTACATGGATGCCCCACGATACGCGAACATGCGTCTAAAATATTCTGTTCTAGGCTTTGACAGCGTTAATCTTCCATAATATCGTAAAGAATATTGATGAGATACAAAATTAAACAAGCCCAATAAATAAGGAGCGCTGAAATTTAGAAGAGTTTTAAATAGGCTACCATTAACATTATGTTCTAAACGGCGTGTTAAGGATTCCCAATTTAGTGTCTGATGAATAACCTGATTCGAAATATGCATATACGGACTGACTCTCAGGATCAGTCTCCCCGCTCTAACAGTATTCTGTAATTTCTGCAATCGATCAGTATACTTCTTATGGGCAGAATCATAAAGTACATCTGCATAATCAAACAAAGGTTTGATTATAGAGTTGTAAATTATCCTCATACTTTGCTCATTTAAATTCAAACGGAAACGACCCAAAAACCTTATCAAATTACTTATGAACACAACATTTCTATATGAATATTCCATTTTAATTCTTGATCAATAACTCCGAGATATTTCACTGTTTGTTTGGACTGAATACGCTTACCATTTACCTGTATATTTATCAGATATTGCATCGTTTTAACATTGCGGGTGATCCTATCAACAAACATTCAGTTTTATCAACATTCAAACTCAACTTATATCTAAACACATCCATCTATCATGATGCCATTCAAATCAATGTTGTTAGCCTGTTCAATTTGATTAATATCAGAATGAGAAAAGTATAGAATAGTGTCATCTGCATAAAGATGAATACTGCACACTTCAATCTGTTTGACAATGTCATCGATATAGATTGTAAAGAGGAGATGCCCCAAAATGGAACCTTGTGGTACTCCGGCTTCCAGCATGCAGGGGATCCGACATTGCATTACAAAAGTATGTACGTATATTTGTCGACCAGACAAGAGTATTCTCAAACCAGCGAAGGCTTTCATCGGAAACTCCAATAGAGTGTAGCTTCGTTATACCAGCTATAACAAGGAAAGTGGGAACTCCCTGGCTCATGTACAGAAGATTCCACTGGGAGTGTGCCGCGTTTGAGTTATAACAGAAAATGCAAATTATTGTGTTCAATATGAGTGCTGCAGGGAAAAGGTTACCCCTGCAGTAACCAACTGTTTTTGGTAAATGCAGCGTAAAGCTGTGCAATGTATTTAGTTTTTAAGATAGCATTTGTCAGACTGAAGCAGCTACATGTGAATCCATGTTCTCAGTTCATGAGTAATGTCTTATTTATATTTTCTTCCTACTATATTTCCTTATGAATGATAATAATGATAATGATAATAATAATAATAATAATAATAATAATAATAATGATAATAGTAGTAGTAGTAATAATAATAATAATAATCATAATAAATTATCTTTTTAATCTTCATACAAGTATATGCATCTTGCAAAGATCGATTTCTTTGTCGATGAATAAAGCTAAAAAATAATGATTAAAGCAAAATAAATCAAATTTGAAAATAGTGAAAAGACATGCTCGTACAATGGTGACATGACTGCTCAAACTTTGTACCGCGACTACAGAATAGCTCCGGTTTTATTTTCTCTGAGGACTTTAGGGTTAGGGTTGGGTTGTGATATATTATGTTTGGTTTAAAAATAGTTTGATGTGACAGTGAGGATTAGGATTAGGGTTATTATGTTTGTGGGAAAGATAACGTTGGCGTGCTCGCTGCTACGAGTATCTGGAGAATGTATAGCGCAAGAGTAACTGCGAACGTCGGTAATGTTAACTGATAATAGCGCTAGCGGGAGGGTTGCGTGCGTGCCCGACTGGCGCGAGTAGTCTTGCGTTATAAACAATATTCGAATGTAAACTGTATGCAGAACGACGACCTTTTGGTAATCGCGTCGTCGCGTTCCGTTTCTCATCCATACCACCTTACCCACACTGCACTCTCGTGTACTCGTACTGAAACGTATACATAAGAACTAGAATCCAACTTATGTTTTGCTTTGAAATATTAGGAATGTGCGTACATTCGCCTTATTCGCTTGAGACGTCCGTATTTCCTGACTTTATAGCTCCCTCGTCGTGACTGTATTGTGAGAAACAAGCCCAGCCGTTGTCATCAGCGCAGTTTGTATTCAAACGTTCCCAGATTTTGTAGAGTGTTGAGCAGAGCCAGCGGTGCAGTGTGAGCGGTTGCGCGTCGGTCTACTATACCGGATCGCCTCGGCTGGAGGACTATACCCGCTCCGCTGCGACGCCCAGTCGACAGTTCGGACTCCACACCTCAATCAAGCTTTAAGCCTTCAACCGTGTGCCGTGCTGTAAATTTGCATTCATGATTCCCAAAACATTGCACGATTTCGTTGAGACACACTCACCGTCAGCATGAAGCAGAAAAACGTGAGAAGTCCGGAAAGTCCTTTTCTTCCGCAAAAGAAGTTGAGTGATAGGTAAGATCACGCTCCTTCTTACGATCTAACGCTAGAAATGCTATTAAATCCTACTGACATCAATCATTAGAATTAAAGAAATTCCACGTGAGTCATGATTTTATTGGAGGATTGATATTGACAGTGCGCGGTCTGATCAGTGATGATGACAGTTTGGATTAAAGGAAGGCTGCCTTAGAGGAAACCAAAACCCAAGACAACTGTGGATTGAGTGAAAGCAGCAACGTTAGTAGACAGAAAGATCCGTCTGTCCGGAGGACTCTTTTGTATTTTGCCATTAACGCCGTCCTCCGTAGACATTGTATACGGAGGGGATCCGTGAAGCCAGACGCAGTCTCCGCGGAACATTCCCCGACGGACAGATACAGACCGATCTTTCGGTCAACAACGTTAGTAGAGCACATCAATGAAAGTTTTAACTGTTACTAGGAAAATCAGACAATTGATACAAAATAAACTGTAAAAAAATTAATGACTTTTGCTTCATTTGATTTTCCTCAAACTTTCACTGATGTGTTCTACTTCTCTAGAGACAGTCTATCTGTTGCTGTTTTCACTCAATCCATTCAGCTGTTTGGGTTTTGGTGTCCTTTAAGAATGAAAACATGTTTGTAACATAAATAGGTCTATCATTTTGATAATAGCTGTTTTTAATTTACAGGTTGGTGGATCCAGGGAGGACTGTACCGGGTGCCCCCCCTTTTTTATGTCTTTTTTTATGCATTTATTATGGAAGTCAAGACTCTACATTCTTATGACTACAGTACTGTATGTCACAGACTCATATAGGTTGTGTGTTAGTTAAGTGGACAAGACTAGAAATGTCTACATTATGAAATATTCCAGGTTTGAAGTAGAAGATCTTTATTTTTTATTCTTTATTTCTTCTTTTTTTGTTTAGTCAGTAGGGCTAGATACAGTATCAGTACTCAGGTACGTTGTATTTAAGCAGAAACCTTCATTTTCTAAATTATAGAAAGAGAAATTCACTTTTATATCAATCGTCATAAAGAGTACCGATACAAGCATAGTGATCATACAAGTGGCAGTGCAGTCAGTGCAGTGCAGTGCCAGTGGTCTTGGTATCTCGTTGGTCTCTGGTGAGTGCATAATGAAAGAGCTTGTACATGTTTACACGCTCTGAGCTTGTATTGTAAACAACACATTGTGTGTGTGTGTGTGTGCTGGCTACAGTGTGATGTCATGGCCCATGTTTTGAAGTTTATGTTGTATAACATTTGAATGGAAGATTCAGTTTCTGACCCTTTTATTAGTCAGTCTGAGACACCATAGTTGTCCCAATCCTAGGCAATGGTGACAGTATTTGCTCTAACAGTTACAGTGTAGGAATTTCCCTCTGATATACAGTATTTTTGATATAAATCTGCAGGAAGAATTGAAGTGAGAATCAGATGCAACATTATGTATATATTAAACATTTATCAATGTTTTATGATAACTGTACATGTAGACTGCAATCATAAGGTTTGAATCTTGATTTTGGAAGACGACACCCAGGGTATCAAAAGTGGCTTCACCCCAGCATAAACAGTAGGCTTAGTTATTGTCTTTTTTCTTTTATCCTCTATTGATTACTGGAGCATGCAGTCTGGTGGATATAATACCATTGGTAATCTCTGTGAGGAGGCTGTGCATTCTCAGGTTTTCTTTGAAGGCAGTGTCTTTCTACATTGATTATAAAGGCTTCTATACGTTACAGGCTTGGGAATCACTCTAGAGGAGCAAAGCTATCATGTACCCTGGGCATCTTGTCTTTTTTGTTGACTGTTCAGTTCACTGGCTGTGTTAATGGTCACTAAGATTCCATCCAAACAATTAAAAAGCAGAAAAGTTGAACAGTCATACTGTGAAGTCCAATTTGATGTGGTATATAAAATGCTACATTATGCCAGATGGACCAATTAAAGAATAAAAAATTATTGGAGACATAGCCATGTTGACATCTATGCAATTAGGCATATGAATTGGAATTTAAATTGACAGATCAATGATTATTAGGTTCTGGGAGTCTGCTATTGTATCATGTAATGACACCTGCAGTGGAGATGACTATTACTTGGTGATTGATGCATACTACTGTAATGTTATTATTGACTGTGTGAAGGGACACGAGAAAGCAGGCAATTGATTCTGACTTTGATAATAACCAAGATCCATTTGCTTGCTAGCGTCCTTGACATTTCTTCAATATCAACAACTTTTCATGTCATAGTCTAAAGTTAGTCACATGACCAAGATGGCTTTGTATGGATTCTGGAAGAGGATCTCATCACCCACTAGACTGCCAAATTCAAACATTCATCCCAATTTGTTGCCATCTGTTATTCATGTAATTATGCTTCTTGTGTTAGTTTTTGTTTCAGGGCAAGTCCAAGATAAGGTCCCCTCAGAAGGCAAAATTTCATCTTTGCTCAATATTGACATATTTAGTATCATTTTGAAGCTTATGAGTTAAAGTTTTGATTTCCATGGAGGAAAAAATGATATTATGTAAATTTATGCAAATTTCAAGGGCTTCATTTGCATAAATGTAAAACACAGTGTTACGTATGGGACATTTATAAAAATTCATATTTATTCAAAGGAAAGCAAATGATATTTGATTAATATGTGGACATAAGAAGTTCATCAAATAGTTTAACTTGGTATGAAAATTTAGGGATTATGCAAATGATTATGCAAATTAGCTCGTGTCCTATCATGAGATGTCCCATACGTAACAAAATGAGGTCATTTTTTTAGGTTTTTTCTGAAATTGCTAAGGTTATTTGAATGCCCTTTTGGAAAGTTCTAATTTATTGTTTAGAGAAATTAAATACCATAGAAAAAAGAAAAAATAGTAAAAGAAGTATTTTTTATTAGGCATTGAAATAATGTTATGTATGGGACAAATGTGTTACGTATGGGACATCCTCATATATATTGCATGTAAATGCATGTAGCTGGCTGGGAAGGTCTCTCAGTACACAAATGGTCAATCATCCTGAAGAAAGCATCCCATCTTTGTAGCTACTTTGTGAGGTATAGACACTTGAAACAATACATGTACTTGAATGAACAATTTTCAGAAAGGGGGAAGGGAAGATAGCAAAATACACTTATGAAAATCAGCATTAAAGGGATGGTATAGTTTTTGTAGAAATGGGGATTCAGTTTTCAACATTTTATGAGATGACTGGAAACCAATAATATGAATTACTAAAGAGCATACAATTCTAAGACTAGAGGAATTCAAAGTTAATTTGATGGAGATCCAATTTGAAACGGTTGAGATATCCAAAAAAAAAAAGTAAAATGATTTTATTTTTATTGCAAGTGATACACAAATTGTCCTTATCAGTTTTCAATAGTAGCCACAACAAAATTCATGGGTATACATACTGAGGTGTGACTCAAATCAATGACCTGACTGCTAGACAGACATCATACATCTACTCGATTATTAGAATTCCACGCATCAGGTATTGCTTATCTATTAAAATTAATATTTCTTGTGTCAAGTTATTTTTTTATTGAAACTAAATGGCAAACTGCCCTTAATCAATGGAAGTAAACACTTTAAACTATTCAATTTTTTAGTAGTAACTATCCTGATGAAAATAGGGCATACATACTCAGGTTGGTCATGAAAAATATAGAATATGATTGAATATGATAATGATGGTAAATATTTGGGGGATATTGTTCCCTTGACAATCTGGATCAGTATATGAGTAATTTCAACTGATTCCATCTCAATAATTATGCAAAAACTTTGTTTATGGGTATTTTGCAAAATTATTTTGCAAAATACCCATAAACATGGTTCTCCACACACTAAACGAATGGGGGACAAAGGGCATGCATACTCAGGTTGGTCATAAAAATATAAAAATATGATTGAATATGACTATGATGGTGAATATTTGGGGAACATTGTTTCCTTGACAATTTGGATCAATATTTGAGTAGTTTCAACTGATTTTACTTCAATAATTATGCAAAATACCCAATAACATGGTTCTCCACACACTAAATGAATGGGGGACAAAGTGTCCCATACGTAACTGTCCCATACGTAACACGTCATGTCTGCCTTTAATTAGAACCTGTAATTAGAGCTTTTTGCCTAATGACATGAAACTTACCTGTGATAATCTTGAGTGTTGTGACTCTCATCACAGTGAGTTACAAGTTGTAGAATGAAATACTTTCAGAGAGTTTTGAGGTTGAAAAAAATGTTCAAAAAACCAAAATTTTTCTGGTCCCATACGTAACGGCACATATTTTCTCTTCTAGAATATAATTGTCAAGGTCATTTTTCTCAATTTTTTACATGATTATACTTCTCCTAGATATCAATCACCATGATAAATTTCAATATGATCAAAGGCCATTAACACTATTTTTCAGGTCATAAAAGTCTCTGAATGTCCCATACGTAACGCGCGTGTTATCTTGGACTTGCCCTTCAACATGCATTTGTGTGCTTTCCCTTCAGTTGACTGTAAACTTTTCAAATGATGATATATATACATTTTTAACTCATATCCCAGGTTATCTGCTAGATAAACATAAATAACCAATTTTATAACAGTTGTATGGCCTGACATACTGACGGTTGCCATTGTTGGATATTATGTATGACATATAAAGGATATCACATGCAAACTTGTATACAAAGTATTTACCGCAACCCAGTTTTTGGTAAGTTCCAAAGTTATTTGATAATTTGCTCGATCTTTGTTGCTACAGGACATTGCATAAAAACTTTTCTTGGCACACAAAAAAAGCAGGTGCGTCAGTCACCAGTCAAAGCCTGCCTCGCCGTCCATGTTTACCAATGTGCCCTGGGATGCGGTCAGTGGGTCAGTGTGTTAATGTCACGTACTGTATTGTCACTCTTGGTGTGAAGAAAGGATATGGTCTAAGATAGAGGTAATGCGTGTGTGATTGAAGTGTTTTCATCCCAAGATGGATTGGGACCTTTTGTGTGTCATGAAAGTCTCTTAAAATACTCTCTGGTTGGACAAAAACAGAAGAAGAACAAACCCCAACTCAGCCTACCAACAATAAATAATGTCTGCATCCATACAAAAATGCCAGCAGAGATTGATGTACAAATTGTACTTACAGCTGGTTTCCTTTTGAAATCTGAATGAAGTTCTGGCATGAAGAATGAAGCATGGCGAGGAAACCCTAAACCTACATGTGTGTATCAAGAGTTGTCAATTAAAGTAGAAGGATGATTCCTTTGTGTCTCATGTATAAAAGCTGGTATGTTTGTTGAGTCTGGGCCACTGAGGGAAATGCATTATCTCTAGTCTTTTTGAGCTCAGTAGATTCTATCATAGAATTTCCCTACACCTTTGTAACAAAGTGGTAGAGTGTATGTGATAGGATGATGTGTGATACAGTGTAATTGATAATATCTTATGCCATTGAATAAAATACAGTTGTACGTCACTGACTAACCACATATCATGACCTCAAGTTACGTAGCAGTGTGATGTCATTTCCTTATAATCGGCTAGCTTCCTTGGTAACGTTCAGTATCCTCATTAGGGAGAAAGTACAGTTAGTTTGCAAACTTTACTACACTGACATGTGCTTTATGAGGCAGACTATTGACTCTTAAGATAAGACTGAATGAATAACACTGTCTGCAAGCATACATTTTATTCTTCATTCAAAAGTCATCGCCACAAGTGATTAAAGGACAAGTTCACCTTCATAAACATAAGGATTGAGAGAATAAATGTAGCAATATTAGTAGAACACATCATTGAAAGTTTGAGGAAAATCAGACAATCCGTTCAAAAGTTATGAATTTTTGAAGTTTTTGTGCAGTACCCGCTGGATGAGAAGACTACTGCAGTGTATGAATAACTTCGATGTCACATGCGTACAACAATATAAGGAAAATATAAAGAGAATTTCACAAAATTCCATCTTTTGAAAAAAGTGCACATTCCCCTGACTCGTTACCGACAAATGTTATGGGTAATATTATTCCCCCTGCCTTTAGAAAGAGGCAAGTCAAGTTCACTTTTATTATGCCAAATAAGTGAAAATATGTTGAATTCTCTTTTACATTTTCTTTATACTGTTGTACGCATATGACTCACAAGCTGTAGCAGTCTCCTCATCCAGCGGTTCCAACACAAAAATTAAAAAAATTCATAACTTTTGCATCGATTGTGCAATTTTCCTCAAACTTTCACTGATGCGTTCTACTAATATTGTTGCATTTTCTCAATCCTTATGTTTATGAAGGTGAACTTGTCCTTTAAAGGTCCAGTTTACCTTTCGGAGCAGTGATTTAAAAAATGTTCAAGATATCACATTTGATGCAAGTATGTTTCGACCTGTTTGTTGTATCACAAAACATCCTACATGTACCATGTAAAATTTTCACAATAAAGCCTAAAATATAAGGAGACATCAACATTTTTTTCAATAAATCATAACTGTAAACGGTTTAGTCTGGAAGCATTCTTATTATAAATATTGTTCACATTTTATGTATTTAACAATATAAATCGATAACTGATTCAAATTTTTACAGTGGTTGTTTCTATCCCTAACTCACATTTTAGAACTATTTTAAAGCACTAATACCGGGTTTCTGTTTCATCTGCAAATGGTAAATTATGCCTTTAATTTTGTTCCCAGTCAGTAGTAATGCCTTACCTGTTGCAAATTATGGCAGCCGTACATTGCTCGTTTGTGTGTCATAATCACATGCTTTGCAATGTCTCACGTGATTGTCACAATAATTCATGCATAGGAATAACTCACTTTAATCGGATTAGTAAGATCTCTTGAAGATTATGCACATCCTAGATTATTATATCACAAGCAGTTGATCCCATGGAATTTCAGTTTTTGTTTAATAGCATGCATGTACAGATCTGTTCATGTAGCAAATGGAATTGATAATATTTTGGGGATGAATTGTCACAATCATTTTTTCCTCTGTTTGCATTTTGTTTTGAAGAAAAGTTATCTTCCACAAGCCTCTTTTGGCTGAAATTATCTCCTACCTCTCATAGGAGACACAGACAAAATATCAAAATAAATGCATTTAATCTACAGATTTGTGTCTGTTGTTGGCTGTTCAGTGGATGCTTTGCTGATTCATGTAAGGAAGGACTGTGTAGAACGTTCCCAAGGTGACTGCACAGTGTGTATTCCTGATCCTTGCCACATCATTATGTTTTAAAGGTTCCATACAATCTATGTACCCACAACCCTCTCCTTTTCACCAAATATTGATATAAATGATGATGACACCCTCATCAATAGCTCAGGCTACATGTGTTCATGTACTTATAGGCTTAGCTGTAGCATTAAGGAATTAAAGCAGACCTATTCTCAGAGCTTTCTTCTATCTATTTCTGTATTGGCCCCATGTTTATCATGAAAATAATTGCAAACATCATATCAGTTATAAAAACAATTGAAGTCATCCCAGTTTACTCCAAAATTAGAATACTTTACAGCTGATCAGTCGTTGTCTAGCGGCATGTGTGTGTATTAGTAAGTGGGCTGATTATTGTATAGTGATGCATCCATGGTACACGCGTAGGCCTACAGTGTATGATACTATTCAATGAAAAATAACATTGAATAACATTCAGCTTCTGTGACAGCAGTTGCAGTACCCTAATGCATGGGTATTCAGTGTTTCAAACCAGGTCATCACCGAAGGTAGAAGTGTGCAAAGAGCCATTTGAGAAGCCAGGGATGTCTTACAGCTGAGCGATGACTGTAAGACCTTTAATCAGAGGTGTACGTGGACTCCCGAGTGTGCCACAAAGCCTGCCAGCTAACAGGATGGAATGATTTGCCACTCTGGGAGGAAGCTACATTCTCCCTGTAATAAATCCTTCAGATTGTTGATATCCTAACTGGCTCTCCATGCAGCAGAAATGAGTGTCAAGTGGATTAGGATCATAGTATGTGTAATGTGAACCACCATCCAGTGTATAATGAGAATGGCATACAGACCTGTTCATTGTGTGAAGTCATCTATAAATAGTATACACTGTACCATACTACATATAAGTTTGATAGTGACATGTCATTCTCTGTATTAGAAGGTAGATGATTCTTGATTCACAAGCAAGTTGTTACAGACTGTATCATATCAAATACACACATCATTAATTTAAAGCCTCACAGTCACATTGTGGTAAGAAAAAAAAAAGAAAAAGAAAGGAAAAGAAAAAAGGGGGAGGTACAATAATTGTAGATTTGGTGAATGACTGATCTAATATCTTTCTACATGGTAGACAACTGCTGATTTGATTAGAAATATTCTCAATCTGAACATCAGGGAAAACTGTCTTATGTATGATAATTTACAAATATAGTCCAACTCAGTATCTGGCAGAAAAATGTTAATATCAAATACCTGTACTAAGAGTCAAATTTTGTGCAGTTTTGGAAAATTAAAGTGCAAAGGTACAATGTATACATTTGTACAAGTTTGCAATGTGATGGCAGTAGTAGTGTTCTAATTCAGGTTTTTATGTAGGTCCGACATTGTTTGCCACAAAAGTACAGATGTATCTCTTTATAATTTTTGAATACACACTACTGAATGAAAGAGAGAGAGAGGCATTGTGTGCTATTCGTAAAATGCATATTATGTATTCTGTGCTAATAGAACTGTGGAGGGTGAGCAGTGGCAAACATAGGAAGTTCAAATATTTCAGAGAGTATTTGCTTTGTGAAGACCTGGCAAGGTGTGCCAGTTAATCTAACTGATAGACAATACAGGTAACGTTTCATTTCAAATGATGCAGCAGCTTAGTGAACAGACACAGTGTGTGGACAGTGATGCATGAAATGTGTTGGCAATACCATGATAGCGTCGTTTGCCAATTGCATTTTATGACCCAGTTTGAGTGCTAGTGTTCTTCTTGACATACAATGTACTGTTCAAGTCCTACATAGTTTGGTGCTAGAATGGTTGAAGGGGCTGAAAGAGATTATAATTACAGTATGTGTTTGTTTAGTATATTCCGGCACTGTTTTGTTGTTGTTTTGTTTTGTTTTGTTTTTTGGCTTGTATTCACTCAGTTGGGAAGAGTGGGTCATTTAACAGTATTATTGAAGTAGGCCTATTTAAGTACTGAAGCTGTTAATTGTTCCCTGCAAAGTGTGTGAAAACTTTTTTTTTTCCCCCTAGATGAGAGGCCATAAATACATATGGATATGTACCTAAAAGGGGGATAAGTATTGTGTGAATGGAGTAAAATGGATAATAGGGCCTATTGGTAAAAGTTGAGTGAAAACTTACCGGTACTATGATTCATGAGGTTAGTCTGCTTCGAACATTTTGCCACCTCAAATCGTCATTGAGAGAACAGTTGAGTGGGAGATGTCAATACTTTCACAATTAAAGGTGCATGGTCCCGGTGTTTTAGTCAAATGTGTACGCGGGCGCACGGCGCAAGTTTCCTATAAAGACCTATGCTATCGACTTCTCTTGGGCGCTTACGCTTTGGCCCACTTTCCCGAGTCCAAAGAAGTCCGATCCCATGTGTCAGTGGTCCGATCACAGTTCGGTTCATGATTCGGCTCGGGGGGATGACAGCTAAATAGCAAATTTCTTTTGTGATGTCATAATAAGAAGCACATACAATGCAAGCACCCTGGCATTACTACAGACTGCGTGATGCGCAGAGAAGACAACGAAGGCAACGTTACTTAGCAACACCTATGCGCTTTACTCTTGATGACAGCTCAATTTCGGCAATCTTCGTATCAATGCTAACGGTGATCGGCGGTAGCATCAACAGCGCCATCTACGTACACTACCGGGACTATGCCCCTTTAAAGTTAGATGTTTCACACCATCTAAGATAGATTATGTTCATCCATGCATACAGTGTTTACTAATGAAGAATGGTACAACATGTTGGCATGTTTATTTTTTTATTTTTTATTTTTTTTTTTTTTGGGGGGGATTTGATTTAAGCCCTATTGTTTTTGTTTTTGTTTTTGCATTTGCTTGTTTTTTTGTCTTTTTGCTTTACTTTCCAACCATTATACTTCTGAGCATACTTTAAATTTGTAAATTTCTGAAATTCACTTTCAGGCAACTTCAACTGTGCAAGTATGTAGATATACATGTACAATTCAAGATTCACAGATTCAAATGCCATTTTATTGCTACTATCTCTGATTATTTGTAAAGACAGTTTAATAATGTATGCAATGTAGGCCCATAGTTTATTTTCTTGAGGCAGTTTTCCTATGTGACCTCTCATAACCCATTCTGTAAAATATCCTTCACACCTCTCTCAGGATAGTAGCCTGTGGTAATGCATGGCTGCATACTAACCCATTTTCCCTCTTGGCTAACCTGTCTGTTGGTCCAGTAGGTACCTAGTTTTTCTATGTTTTACTGGTCCATTCCTGAAAAAAAGTTACTGGTCCATTCCTGAAAAAAAAGTTACTGGTCCATCACTGCTTTTTACCGGTCAGGGACCTTCAGACCAGTGTTAGTGTACAGCCTTGGGAAATGACAGTTTATCTGCTCAGAGTCATTACTGTATTAAGCCAATTGAGTGAACAGAGATAACAGCTAATGCAGGGCTCAGCACAAACTTTTTTTTTTTTTTTTTGGTCGGCCATTTGGGCCTCTAAAAACTAAAATTTAGGTGGCCTGAAAAAGATAGTAGTATTCCGAAATAGAAGCGAAAGTCAAAATCCGTTTTGACTTCTAGTTGCCCAATAAGGCCACCAAAATATGAATTTGGTGGCCTGACACCAATTTTTAGTGGCCCTGGGCAATTGGGCCACTGCTAATGTTGAGCCCTCAGCTAATGAGATTGACATTGGCAATGTGTATTCCATCTCTTCACAGTAAGAAATGATAGCCAATATGTAGAGTCAGTGTAGGTCTTGTCTCCTTAAAAGAATGTTTACAATGTAGTAGACTGTAGGTACTTCTTATAAAGCCTCCTGTTGGTATAACTTGGGGGGGGGGGGGGGGGGGGTATCAAAAGATAAAATTGATTTTAAATTTCCTTACCACACAGACTGCCATAGACTTACAGCTGAAATCAACTATATAATCAATTTAACTCTTCAGAAAACAGTGCCCTGTTGATAGAACAAGGACAGACAACATTTTACTGAGTGGAGATTGACAGGTCAAGGTGGCTGGTTTTTGCAAAGTTAGTACAGTCTAAACACATAACAACTCATATCTTCCCTCAATGATGATAACAGTCTGGACTGTGTACATATCCACGTCTTTCAAGGTCCTTGTGGTTCACATCACACAGTCCTACTACCAGCATCACAGTCAGGTTCGCTGTCTTGACACTCATGATCTTTTAAATTTGTTATCGATAAAATTTGTACTGTTTGGGAGGCTACATTGTAGCTGTTCCCTGTAGTCAGTGTCACAACATAGCTTCACCTGTATTATTTAAGTCTTGATGTCAAGTGTATTTAAGGGTTAGTATAGTATTGGTGGAGATGAGAATTGGGCTTTTAACTTTTTGCGAGATACCAAGAAACCACTATGAAATAGTACAGGCCATACCATTCTAAGAGGAATTCAAAGTTTATTTGATGAAAATTGGTATTGGAATTGCTGAGACATCCAAAAACAAAGTAAAACAAAGTCATAATAAAAGGTGGGTCCCACCTTTTATTAGGATTGCTCTGTTTTGGATATCTCAGCCATTTTAAAACCAATTTTCATCAAATAAACATTCAATTCCTCTTGGAATTACATACATGTTCTTTCATATTCATAAAAGGTGTCTCATTATCTCACCAAAAAAAGTTAGAAACCTGAAGATACAACTGTAGGTCTCAACCAAAACTATGCAATTCCTTTAAGTTATTTAGCCTACATTGCAGAATGGGAATTACTATGTACAAATGCACTTCTCTTTAATACAAAGAGTGTGCCAAGTGATTTAGAATAATATCAGCTGCCAGAGGCATCATGATAAAAGTGAATTGTAGCAATAGTAATGGATTTTATAATCATTTTACACACTTGATCTGCAGAAAAGAGCCATGAAGGTCTACCTGGACATTTTACGTAGGCTGGTAGATACGAAAAAAGTTTCATTAAAATTGTATAAAATGCCATCATGCTTGTGGATTCTAAATAAATTTCATATCCAAGGGAAAAAATATTTGTAAGATCGAAAATCAAGAGTCAGTCCTGTGTTCTGCATACTGGTAATATTATGTAGAAATGCTGTATAATCCATCAATGTTACATTGGTTGTCATTATGGAATTTTCACATTTTATTCTTCCCAGCCATATTCACGTTTATGCGGGTTTCTGCCTTATCACTGTTATGCACACTGTATTGTCTATCATTGAAATGTAAAATGATACATCAAATGTGCAACCTCAAGGTACTTAAGGTAGTGGACTCCTGAGCAGGTTTTTCCCCAGCTCACTTAGAAATTATTGTCCCATATTCATAACATTGTCTGCCAGTATGAAATGGATGCTTATAAGTGATGTTTTGCTTTTTGAAATCATAAAGGTAGTTTTTGATGAAAGTGAATTGATATCAAAATGCCTATGACACTTTGCAGAGCTTTTTTGAGGTGTGGTACACGTGTATATTATAGATCAGAAGGGGAAGCGAAACAGCTATAAATACTTTCAGGAAGTCAGACAGCATGTGAGGCTAGCAATCTTGATTGTCGATAAACAATCAAGCATGAAACCCATTCCGGATGAGAGAGAATCTTATTTGCCGAGGGCATGACAATGATCAATAATTCTTGATAAGAGTGTCTAGTTTATAGTCCACTTCACCCTTACTCCCATCCAAGAAGGAAGCCATGTCCAGGCTACAGACATTGAAGGCTGCCAATGCCATGCTATTTTTGATCTCATTTGAGCTCAGTTTTTAGGCCAAGGGATGTTCTCATGCATTTCATGTATTATACTGTTAGCTTGTATCAGTTTGTTCAGTTCGCTCTCGCTTTTTTTTTTTTTTTTTTTTTTGGGGGGGGGCATTTTATGAAATGTTTTGACAGATTTTTTTTTGATGATATTGTTATAAGCTACTGAAATCCTTGCTTCTGATTGACTGCAAGCAAATTTGTCTGAAAAAAATATCAGACAATGCGCTTCATGAAATGTCCCGCGAAGCATGGCGCATACCTCAAGAAGGAAAATGACACTTGAAATTGTTGCTGTGTGTGTGTGTGTGTGTGTGTGTGTGTGTGTGTGTGTGTGTGTGTGTGTGTGTGTATGTACATGTATGTGCGTGTGTGTGTTGACATTAGTTACATGATCAAGGAGCTACAACTACAAGAGGAGCTACAACTACAAGAGTAGCTCCATGGTATGATTATTTTCTAATATGTGTATGTTCAGGCAATGTCTAGAGGCTGAGGTACAGTGTGTGGCTGTTATGATTGATTGAGCACCATACGTACATGCTTCACACAGTCTATGTGTCTTTCACACATCTCTGCAAACACACTCTTAACAAGTGAAAAAAAAGAATGAAATTGCAACAGGTTGAAATGTGGACTGCAAGAAGGGCCTTCATGGGTGGCTAATTTTTCGAATGAATTCATTGTGCTGTTCTTGAGAAGATTTTTGGCCTGTATCATGAAAATGAAGGAGGTCCCACCTCCGAGGTTTGATATTGATTTAATAATGAGTGTGTTGTTTTTATGTATTTTTTTAAAAATCCATAAATGACTGCTCTAGGAGTACATTTATTATATAACCTTATTGAGTATTTATATAAATGGAAGAATTTGTACTTTGAGAACAGTTTCTCTATCATAGTACATCAGCCATTGCTCAAACACAAGTTATGATCTTCAAATTCATTTTTATAAACAGGAATACAGTGTGAGAGTCATCATTGATCATTTAATGTTTAATCAGCCAGCTGACTCTTTCATTTGACACTGCTTGCTAGGAATGCCATAATGATTTTCCTGAGTATCATTTGAGTGTATGTGCTTGCTGCTATCACAACATATTGATCTTGATAATATTTGAATGTACTCGGCAATGTGGATATTGTGCATGGGTGCGGGGATGAATAGCTGAGGATATGTCAGGAATGCAGCTCTGTAGATTGTGAGTCATGGAAATACTGTTTGCCCTGTGGATTATTAAACCCAAAATGTTTACCCAATACATATTGTCTGTGGCCAAATTGACTCTTTGCCAGTGAACCACATAGAGGCTATAATCATGCTTTATTGTTGACATGATTCACTGGCTTCATAGTCTATTGAAGTATTCGCAATGCAAGTGTGCTGCAAATAAGCCAGTTCAGAGATACAATTTTGTAGCTCATGTGCACATGGGTACAAATGACCTTTCATTTTTCTCAGTTGGTTAGGCACTTCACTCAATTCAAAGCGACATAATGCAGCAGCTTGCCCAACATAGCAATTCATGGAACTCGTATTCCAACAAAAAATGAACCTGTGTTTATAAAGATCATATAATGTGTTATATTACTATCATCATAATTTATGGTATTATATCAATTTGCAAATTTGTAGAATTGTAAAAAGAATTATCTTTATGAGAAGTGGAAAGTACTTATAAATGTCAAGCCCATGGAGAGACGTGAATGGGTACATATGGAAATTGCCCCAACACATCACAAGATTTCAAACCTAGAATCAAAGCCTTCTTCTGTGAAGTTAATGTCAGTGAAACACACTCAAATACAAACTCAGTGTATATAAGTACTGTAACTTAAGATATTATTTCATTTTGTAAATGAAAAATAAACAAACTTGGCTTACATAATTCAAAAACATACTTTAAGAGGTATTTCTTTCTGCAAAAATGAAAAATGATTTCATATACAGCTGTATTTCATCTTCTTTCACACTAATAATTAGAATATAACTTGGTCTGTGCTGCTCAGAGTGTGCTTGTTGGGGCTAGGGCACTCCATATCTTTTCTTGAACAATACAAACTTGTGTAAAGCACCTTCAGTTTACTTAAAAAATAGTCATCATGCAGAGATAAATTGTATTATCCGAACCATACAAGGGCTAGTACTAAAAGTCCTGCAGTAATATGATAATGTTGTCAGTGCTGTGAATTTTAATCTCTTGTTTGAAAAAAAAGAATGATGGTCTTTAGCACTGACAAAATTTCCATTTTATTGTCAGATAAGAGAATTCCTGAGGAAGCCATGAAAGTGACTCTTACCTCCTTGCTTGAGTCCACAATATTAGGATTGCTTCATACAAGTACAAACCAGTCCATACTCTACCCAGTGTTTATCATGGAATATCATTGATTCTCCTTCATCATGGAAATTAAATGCACACAAACCTAAGAGTACTGTAGTGTGTACCTTGAGCAATTTATCAGAAAACTGAAATTAGATGGAGGAATGGTGTGACTGTCATACTGTCAGAATTCTCTGTTGCTTTCTAAGGCAGTCCAGTGTTTACATAATGAACTAATCAAGTGACGAGCTGCAAAGGGCTGTAATGAATCTTGAAGTGCTGACAGGGAGTATGATGAAATGCCAGCTAGTCTGCTTTCTCAGTCATTGCTGTTGGTGTTGTTGCTTTCTTTCATCATCTGGTAGGCATAAAGGCCATGGACCCAGGGTGATACACTTGACATTCAAACCTATTGTTCTACCACCTATGGACCTACAGTAGTGCTCTCAGCGACCTTTTTGCATCTATTGGTTACAAGAACTCTTAGCTTGAAGCAAGATTTGTTTGTTCTCACCGGAGGAAAATTGTGGCATATTTATTAAATGTCTTACACATCCATTAAATACATTGTAGCAGCATGCATACATGGGGTATTGCTTTTTATTTTCTCACGGAAAGGGCTTGCCTGGGGCTTGCCTGATCAAAAAGAAAAGAAAAAGTATTTTGGAAGGGTTACATGACAGATATCATTACTCATGTTTGCTCTGTTTGCTATGTCCCAGTTGGTATTGACCAATAGTAATGTCCGGTCTTTGTCTTTAACAGGCAGGACCTCTGCCTGCCAATCAGAAGTTTCGACACTTAGGTTCTAATTCCAACAGGAAACTGCCTGTCTGTGTGTATGTCTTTGTCTCTCTCAGCCTCTAGTACCCAATGTGGAGAGAAGAGGTCAAAGTGTACTTCCTGTCCTGATTTCCTGCTTCAGTCACTACAGAGCCACAGGATGTAGAAATTGTAGTTTGTTGTGAGTTTGGATGAATTATTGAAGGTTATCGTCTCCCTTCCTCTCTCTAGGCTTCTTGACTAAACTCTGATCGTTTTTAAAGCATCCTTACATGGAATAATTCAAACCAAGCTGACCTCTCTATCAACATGTATCCTGCTATAGAAAACATCAAATCTTCAAATGTAGTGAAGATATGAAATTGGTGTACTGTAGTACTGTTGAGAGTTCTTGAAAGAAGTTCATGTTTGTATGCAGCACATGAAAGCTTGGAGTATCAAAAGCAGAATCAAATTGGATGGTAATTCTAAACCAGGAAAATACATCTGCCTCTAGGAATTGAGAGACACACACGCTCTCACTTTTTTTTTCCTTTTTTTTTTTGCTTCCCTCCTAGATGGATGACTTTCGCTCATTTCTATGTTTCTAGTACGTGCCACTTGCAAAGAGGACTGTTCAGTCGAAACTACTTCCTGTTGTGCATGTAATATTTGTGAGAGCCAGCTTCCAAGAACGGTAGTTAATGTTCCCTCAGTGTGAATCATGCAACATGAAGGAGAGAGGGAAATGTAGTGCCGATCAGCAAAGCTTAGCGTAGAGCTTCCTTCAGACGGAGCTGATTAGCCACAAAGGTAGAGGTTCCAAAGAGGAAATGCCAACTGGTGTGAGCGCCGCACAGTGCAGTTGCATTTTTCAAATACGTGTGGTGCTACAGTACTGGTAACTATTAGTGTGGGACTGTATCGAGGGTTGTTTATCGGGCGAGCTCTGAGGAGAAATTACAGTTTTCCGTCTGTGAATTTCATTATGATGCAAGACCTGTCCCCGTGAAATTGAGATGTTCCTGCCCACATGGAAGTGACCGATCCTAAGAGCGGTGGGAAGGGGTGAGTAATGATTATTTGACCCCTCCCACTTATGCCTCTGGCCAGGTCCTGGGTCGGGTCAGGCATTTATTAGCAGTGCAGGGGCAGCACGTGGCGGGGAATATGCCATGAATCGTGTTTTCCTGGTTGGCTTGCTGTGCACCGTGTGCCATTGTGGCTTTGGGAAATTCAGCAGGGATCGTCTTTTATTCCAATGAATATATTAATTTCTTTTTTCTTCCCCTTTAACTACTTGTATGTTGAGAAGATTATTTTGATTATGAAGATTCAAGATGCAGCAATACAGATGTACATGAAATTGGATGTTAGAGTTGTGTTGGTGAGGTGGATACAGAGAAATCAGTACTTCACTATCCAAAATAACCAAAAATTTGATGTTTGAATTTTAGATAAAACATTCCAGAAGTTATCACATTAAAGCCATTCTCAGTTCTCATTCTCATATGCACATTTATTTGGTCATTGAAGTGTACTTGCCTGTGGTTTCAGATGGAACTTTTGGAACCAAATTTGGCCAATCTCTCTCACGCTACATTGTAGATTTTTGTTTCCACAGCTCATGTATGTCTGAGCATTGATGAACTGTTCTTGCAAATTTTTATTTTTAGTTTATTTCATTTTTTAAATAGTCGATGGGATAACTTTGAACTTTGAAGCCAGCCACAGGTTTCCCATAAACTGCCTTTGTGATTTGGAGCCATACAATATTTATGTAACTGGATAGCAGTGAATGTCATACCAGGGACTTATTGCATGAATCAGGGGCCAACATTGCAAGAATTGAAGATGAGTGCAATATTGGCCTTGAAGAGTAAAAATTTTCCAGGTATTCCTTGAAATAAAGCCATCCAATATGAAATTAGTCTAATCTTTGTTCAATCATTACCAAGAGAAGGTGTAAACAACTGAAAAAACAAAAGAATAGTTACTGTGTAGGCCCTACTAGAATTTGAAATAGACTGCACTAAATTGTGACTTGCGGTACTTGTAGCAATTAGTCTCTATGCTTGTCACATGAATTCGTGCATGTACATAGCAAGCATATGCCTGTTTGCGCAACAGACGAGACAAAATACGGTGTATCATTATACAACGTATTAGCCTACAAATCGGTTGTATGGGGACTCAGAGTTAACCTGTTGAGGACAGACTGATTTTGCTATAACACGCATTTCCCATCTAGACACCTGCCCGAGTATTCTCGGGACTCATCTTCTATGGGTTAATATACATTTGTAGTAGCCCATGTGTTGCACTGAATGTGCTCTGATATTCCCCACAATGCAAATCAAGAAAACCATATGGCCGTTTAATGCATTGCTACAGTGCCTCATCTATTTGTTGTTACTCTTTGTAATAAGGTTGCATAGAAGCAGTCAGCAATGATAAACTAAAGAAGTAACCTGCCTTGGATTTGAACCTGTCACGTACTTCTTACAGGGTAGCAGCACCACTTGTCCTTGTCCGAAGTTAGTTCAAGTTAGGTAGTAATTAACAGGATGAACTAGGAACAAGTTGCTATTTAATGCCACTCCCTCTTCTCTTTGGGGACTGTGGTATATACAATACATATAAAGTCTATAGGAAATTGTGCTACGCGAAAAAGGATTGTCTTTCTTGTGAATTTACTTCAATTATCTTATATGTGTATTGATAAATGCAGTGGGGGAGTGACAGCAAAAACACTCATTGATAAATCATTACTCTTTGTACAAATTGAATGAATCATTTTTTGATTTCTAGTGGTATGAAATTTGTATTAACAATTGGTTATTATTCATGCTAGAAGATTGCATTCACAAACCCCATCCCGTGTGTCTTTCTGTGTACATTTATTTGTGTGTGTGTGTGTGTGTGTGTTTGCATTAATAAGAGGGAGACAGACAGACAGAAGGGAGAGGAGATGCATAAATAGTGGATAAAAAAGAAAAGGAAGGAAGATTGAAAGAGTGGGCGTGGGGGGGGGGGGGGGGGAGTGGCTGACTGACCTTTGCCCTTTCAATTCCCCTGAAATCCCTTAATCCTTGGACTCTAACAGAAGAGAATGTATTCCATCTGCATACAATTGTTGGTATGCATGCAACCACTCCCCAAAAGTGGCACCCTTTATATCATGTCTGGGCAGACATTTCCAATCACATTTTCTGTCTCTAGACCTGTCTACATCTTGACCTTTTCTAAACTTGAAGTCAAGTTGGAGACATAATTTGTTGCCAAATTCTCGAACAAGGGTAAATTATTTTTCAAAGTGGAAATTGTTCAAAATTTGTGCTCGACTGAGTTACAGGAATATCAATCATGTAAGATAAGAAGCACAGATGGGGATACACAAAATGTTAAACTATTAATGAAAGTACTCGATCTGCTTCAATGACAGTGGTTTACAGCAAAGATAATAAAATTGAATTTGTGCTTAAGTTTTCATGTGTACAGTTTTGATAGATTGTCAAAATGTGTGTGAATTTTGACCTCTTGCTTTTCCTTTACAAAGTTCTTGAATTGATGAATGCGTAATGTTGTAAGCCTAGATGCAGTGTATCATGCATACCTTGAAATTGTGTATCTTTCCTTGTATGAGATATTCTGGTTTGTTTTGTTTCCATAGCCTGAATTGTCCTTCTATACTTGATATTCAAATATTTAAACTGTAAAAAGTTGTCATGACCTGTATCATGATGTACAGTAATTAGTCAATAACCAATGTATCTTCTAATCACATAATGTGAATATTTCTTTTTATTTACAGTCCTCAACTGAAGTTCAAACGCCCAGAAGAAACAGAAGAGTGGCTTCTATCAAGGTGAGAAAATTATAAGATACCGGTAACAAATGATGCGTGATTTTGAAAGTCATATTGTTATACTTGTATTGTATGCATGACATTAATCATATTAATCATAGTGCAGTTTAAGGCCATACAAAATGTATTGTACGAGCTTAAATTGAGGCATACAGATATTTTTGCGAATTGCTACTTGAGGACATTTTCGCGTGTTGTTAATTTCGGGGTTACGAGGGTCGCACACGTTTATGTTTTCGCGTGTTGTCATTTTCGTGTGTTGTCATTTTCGCGTTTCAAAGGCGATTTGCGAAATTCACGAGAATAAAACCACCGCAAAAATTTCAGCTCGTACAGTATAAAATGATGTAAAAGTGTTTGATGACTAATTATGCTTGTAATGTATATTTCATATGAAATCTGAAACTGGAATGGTGTATGGCAAATCCTGCTCCACTTGTTAGTAAGCCTGTAGTAAACAATGAGTCTGTGGATGCAGGAATGTGGTACCTGGTTTCTATATTGCATGACAGTGCACTATAATGACAACAGTGAGTATTAAAGGGGCATAGTCCCGGTAGTGTAGATGGCGCTGTTGATGCTCCTGCCGATCACCGTTAGCATTGATACGAAGATTGCCGAAATTGAGCTGTCATCAAGAGTAAAGCGCGTAGATGTTGCTAAGTAACGTTGCCTTCGTTGTCTTCTCTGCGCATCACGCAGTCTGTAGTAATGCCAGGGTGAGTAGTATAGGTGTACGTATAGCGTCATAAAAATATGATTCATATTTCTATTGTTCTAGAACAAAAGAAATATGAAAAGACAAAAGAATTATGAATTATGAAATATGGATTATGATATGATTTATGATAAAAAGATGGATTATGATATGATTTATGATAAAAATATGGATTATGATATGATTTATGATAAAAAGATGGATTATGATATGAATTATGATAAATCGATGAATTATGATAATAGATATGAATTATGGATATTTACATAACAATAGAAATAGGAAAGAACAAAAGAATGTATGAAATATGAAAAATGAAAGATGAATATTCATGAGATATGAATTATAGATATGAACGATGAATGATGATTATGAAATATGAATATTTATGGATCGATATGAAATATGAAGAATGAATTATGAAAAATATGCTATTGTTTTAAGAATCCGCGTCATTGTTTCATCATATTCTTTTGTTCTCACATCGAGAGATATTTTCGAAGGCAATGGTCGAAATGGTCATAATGACGATTGCAATCGTATTCATGACATTTGTTTGTTTGATGACGTCACTCCGACAAGTTCGGACCTGTCCTCTGACCGACGCTCGCCCGATCGAAAACAAAAGAACTTTAAAAAACGAAGAAATACATAAAAATGGGGGCGTGTCCTCTGACCGACGCTTGCGCAATCGAAGACAAAAGTCAGGGCGTGTCCACTGACCAACGCTCGGGGACTTAAAGACAAAAGACTGGAAAAACAAAGAAATACATAAGACTGGACCTCAAGTTCACGATAAGTTCGGACTTGTCCTCAGACCGACGCTCGCACACTCAAAGACAAAAGACTAGAAAAACAAAGAAATACATAAGACTGGACCTCAAGTTCACGATAAGTTCGGACTTGTCCTCTGACCCACGCTTGTACGCGAGCGAAGACAAAAGAATTTTTAAATAAAGAAATACATAAACTGGACCTGGAGCCAGTGACGGGTTCGGACTCGTCCTGCATAAAACAATAAATGCCTCATACATATTCAAAGAGATGGTGGCGTCCTTTGGAAAGCAAAAGAATAAAAACTCGAAGAACATGCGAGAGGGACACATTTCAATTTGAAACCTTCCGAGAGCATCACATGTTACAGAATGTCTCAGCCGAACATCGCCAACACCTGGTGTCCCGAAATGCAGAGGACGGTGGAGAAGGTGGACTTGCTGATGTTGACGGAGTATCTAACTCTCATCGAAGTCTTGAAACGGGTGCAAAACGTGCCAGATTCTCCAATAGACGGTACTCCCGAAGATCCACAGCGCAAAGTGTTCCAGGCGGTTCATCATTTGGACCCAATGACTGTGGAGAGAGTGTACCCTTACGTTGGCAGGGTGCTCTGGATGAGACCAGATCTCGTCGAGTGCGGTTTTTTCCTGGAGTACATCAAATTTATTCTGAGGGGAGAGACTCAACAACAGCTGGAACAAAGAAGAGTCAACATAGGGAGACACGTGGAGGGGATAGAGGCCGCTGTGAGAGTGGTCTACAGGGCCTTGGGGCTCGAGACCGGCCTGCCCGACATCGTCTTGACGGACCCTCAGTGGAACGTGCTTTAGACGAACGACTGCTATTAACGGTGATAAAGGACACATTTCCTTCCGACTTTCACGCCGTAGACACCGAGACAATCTTACGCGCATGTCGGACAATTGCAAGCGAGGAACAATTTTCCCGTGTGCGACGAATCAAGCTTCGAGGCAATGAGAGGTTCGACGATTGTATAGAGGCCCTGCTCAAAAATTGTATAGAGAACCCCAATCATCCCAACAAGTACAAACGTTCGCTGATGGCTCTATGCTATTTTGTCAACGTCTACCAACATGCCTGCATACCGGACGAGCGGAAAGAGGAATTTCGCGCGCAATTCGTGGAAGGACTCAAACGCTACAAAGTGCGCTGGTCGGAACACGCTCCGAAAATGACTGTTGGACTAATGTCGCGATACGTTTTACATTTTTGTCTGTATATGTTGTATAATGTATGGAATGTAGATGTTAATAGAATGTGAATTGATTCAAGCAACGAAATTCGCTGCACTGTGTGTATGCGTGTACAATAAATGATGCGTTTCATTTTCAAATGATTTTTTTACTCGTTACCTTGTCTATCATTGATGCCTTTTATGTCATTGCAACGTGAAAGGAATGCCATTTCTGATGTTTGCTTCTGCAGTGTGTGGTTGCTGAGACGAATAATGTCTAATTCATTTGAGAGAGCGTTAGAGGAAATCTATTACGATCCTCAACATCCAGCTAGTTTCGGCGGTGTCAGTAAGTTGTGGAATGCGGTGAGAGAGGTGGAAACTGAAAAAGCGAGCTTGCAGGGTGTCAGAGACTGGTTAACGAAACAAGATGCGTATACAATGCACGCACCGGCGAGAAAGACATTTAAGAGAAATGTTGTGAAAGTGAGAGGAATCGACGAAATCTGGGAGGCTGATCTTGTAGATGTTCAAAATTTGAAAAGGTTTAATAATGGTTATCGCTACTTACTGACGTGTATAGATGTACTGTCGAAATATGCTTGGGTGGTTCCTTTAAAAAACAAAAAATCAAAAGACATTGTCGGGGCATTCGAAAGCATCTTGAAAGAGGGCCGAGTGCCTGTAATGCTACATACAGACAAAGGTTCGGAATTCACAAACAGACATTTTCAGAAATATCTCGAGAAAGAAGGCATTCACTTCTACACAACAGAAAATGAAACCAAAGCCAGCGTTGCTGAACGATTCAATAGAACGCTGCGAACAAAAATGTGGCGCTTCTTCACATTCAAAAACACTTACAGGTATCTCGGTGTAATAAAAGATTTTGTCAAAGGCTATAACAACACCATTCATTCTAGTATCGGCATGAAACCAAAAGACGTGAATATTGAGAATCAAAAGCGTGCCATAAAAAGTCTCTACGGTAGGGCAATGCGAGGGAAGAAGCGTAAAGCTCCACGATTCAAGTATGAAATCGGAGATCAAGTTCGTATTAGTAAAAGCAAACTAAAGTTCGAAAAGGGTTACGAAGCAAATTTTTCGAGGGAGGTCTTTACAATCAGCTCCCGCGTCAATAGGAGGGTACCTGTCTACAGAATAAAGGATTACAACGGGGAACGAGTGAAGGGTACGTTCTATGAAAGGGAATTGATAAGAGTTTCGAAAGACAAGGAGACTACTTACAACGTGGACAAGGTTTTACGCACGCGCATGCGCAATGGGCAGAAAGAATACCTAGTTCGTTGGTCAGGGTATGGCAAAGAATTTGATAGTTGGGTTCGACACTTAACTATGCGTTAAAAACACGATTCACGTTACTCTCGTTATCATTCTTCGCTTTGAACAAAGGAGAAGAGGCTGATCGAACATGGCTTCTCAATTTTACGTGACGCTGCCCAATAATAGTTCCATGTCGTACTATCCAAATAACAAAACGTGTCAGTTTACAACGCGGCTTCACGCACCTCTCTCACTCAACGAAGATTACGAGGTGGGGTTGGCAGAAGTTCAATTTCAGTGCACGTGGTATAATGTACGACATGATAACAACACCCTCACTATTTACGATAATGAAGTAGAGGACGACGCTGTTCCATTGATGAAAAAAATTGAGATTCCTGCGGGATATTATAATTCTGGAGAGGAACTCATTGACTCGATCAACGAACAGTTCCGGAGAAAATTACGTAAAAGCATCACATTTTATTACAAGAGGACCCAACGAAAATGTTTCATCCGATTAGAAGGAAATACGGCGCTCCTCATTCCCTGTGGTTTGGCTATGATGCTCGGGTTTGAAGGGGAATGCCATCTCACGGAATCAACACTGAGTCCCATGCCAATGGATGTACACATGAAATTTCATACATTTTATGTCTATTCTGATATCGTTCAGTTTCAACACGTAGGTGACGCTGCTGTACCTTTACTGAGGACGATAGCAGTCATTCCGGACAAGGATCGCGATAATATCGTCAATACCTATATCACTCCGCATTACGTCCCTCTTAAGCTTTACAATTTTGAAACGATAGAGATTATATTAACAACCGAATCGGGTGAAGTGGTACCATTTGAACGCGGGAAAGTGATCGTGAAGTTACACTTTAGAGAGCGCTCTACGAACTAGCTGGACGCTAAATTTACACAGCGATACGTCCAACTATGGTGGTATTTCGCGCACCGGCAAGGATTTTTCACGACCAATATGGCTCGGGATTACCCGTCTTCCGCGGGGCATCCATGCAGAGAGGACACGGGCTGGGTAGTCTGGTGAAGGGGCTCTTCAAAGTCGCAACTCCTCTCTTAAAAAGAGGGGCTGTTGCTTTGGGAAAAGAAGCTATGCATACAGGCATGAACATTGTTCAGGACACCATCAACGGACAATCTTTTAAAAGCGCAACTAGAAAAAATGTGGCTCGGGCGGGAAAACACCTGGCCTCAAAGACTGTTCGAGCAGTAAAGAAAAAAATTGGGAATCAGACTGGAGGAGCGCGATTAGTAGTTGTAGGAAGAGTTAAAAGAAGGAGGCGAGGAAGGAAGCGTATCATTCGGTCTCGAAAATTCTCCAGCGAAAAGAGCTCGCTTGCGCGACATCTTCGATTAATTCGGACTATTCGTTTACCAGTCTCATACACTCCTTGCTGTCTTTGCTGAACATGGCGCTTCTACACGACAAGAGCGATGTCTGCTGCAAGTCCGAATTGGATTTGTTCACGGTACCACACACTCAAATGAGCATCGTCAAAGGACCATGGGTAGAATATCACCCCGTTAGCAGCATCACCGATGAAGGGCCCATTGAATTCAACGTGTCCGGCACGTCGGAAGAATACTTGGACCTCTCTCAGACCATGCTTCAAGTGACAGTCAAAGTTACGAACAATGATAACACGGCTTTACCAGCTGATGCCCCAGTTGGTCCCGTAAACCTCAGATTTAAAACAGCGAAATGACGAAATGACGAAATGACGAAATGACGAAATGACGAAATGACGAAATGACGAAATGACGAAATGACGAAATGACGAAATGACGAAATGACAAAATGACGAATCGACGAAACGTCGAAGTGGTGGATATATGTACAATATGACGGTCTTTATGGAATTAACTACGAATAATAATAAAAACTACTTTCACCACTGAATGTACTAATGCATAAACCAGGCAGGATTTGACTATTTACATCGTTTCATGAAGTAAGACATATTATGTACAACTACGCCAGGAGATAAAATGTATGACACATTCGGTAAACACCACAGATAAAATCAAACGTCACGCGAACTTATATTTACAATATTTACATAGCAACTAGTCGAAATGTTCAGACGATGAAATGTTGAAGTGGAGAAACGTTAAGATAGTATAGTCAATCGCTATATCATGCGGACAAATTCAAAAGAACAGCTAGCATCAAAATTTCAAATACATTCAAACAGAATATTATGTATGTATACACTCCTTCACATCTGAACATAGACCGTACAATCTTATATACACATTGCGGGTCACCTGATGAAATAATTGGTTGGGGATATGTAACGATGTTAACGTTAATACAATCAAAAAATCATCGTTCGTAAAATATAATGATACATATTAAGTATGTAAATGCTTGTGTACACACTTTCATATCACCCCATACGCAACATCGATGGCGTACTTCAACACCCACCTAGATCAACACGCAGATCATAATGGTAAGGGCTACTATTTAAAATTGTACATAACTGTTTGAAATAGAAGAGTAGTAAATTAACATACAATAAAATCATTACACGAATTAACGAGAACAGCTCGGGTTAACGAGGATTGTGGTCATACCGTTTAAGCCGTATTTTAAAAAGATTGCCACTTTGGGGTTTGAGAACCATTAGCATCACTAGCTCTTGTACGCCTTGTACGTGTATAACTTTTAGTTGTAGTAGGGGTTGTGTACATTTTGGGGTCTGGAGAATCTAAACGACGATGAATCGGGGTCTCCAAATCTTTCCCCCTCTTAACACGTTGAAGTTGGTCACGTCGGCTGAGATTGGTCAACGCAGTCTCTGGAATGTTCAAACGAGCCAGCGCACGAATAAAATGTTCACTACCAGTAGGAATATAACCACTTCGCTCTCTGAAAATGTTGTACATTAAGTCGCAAATGTTACTGCCAGGCACACTTTCCCCGCTCACAATCAGCTCCCCTTTGTCCGTCCATCCCACATCGTCGCACCTTTTCATCTTTTCCAGCAACTGCGAAGCTCTTTTCACAAAATTCTTAGGCACGTGCTGCAAGATGTCACGCTCCACTGCGTCCTCAGATTTTGGCGCGACCCTCTGTCCATGAGTTACTAGATGCGTGCTGTCATTGTCTCTTGAGCTGTCGCTAACGACTTCAATAGACAATGGCTTCTTAACGTTGTCCGTCGCTTTCAAAAACCGCTGTAAGTATTGCGAATACAACAACGCCTTGTCATACTCTGGTAGATCGGGCCTGTCCAACACCGAACGAATCTGATCGTCCAATTCGTTGATTCGCTGCTCTGTAGGTGATGAAGATTGACTTTTGAGAGAATGAAGCATAGTTTGTGGCACAAGCACCATCTTGCGCGCATTCTCCATTATCAACGCGGTACCTCTATACAGCGTCTACTTTGGCGATGCAAAGAGGTTAGAAGCGAGAGTTCCGAGTACAGGCGTGATCAACCTGGCAATGAGACCAATGAATCCTCCGCGTTGGTTTAAGATTCGTTTTCTCTCTGCCAGAGATGTACGACGATCCGCTAATTTACGGAGTTTTCGCTTGTGCTTAGTCAAAGTTTTCTTGTGGGATTGCGACAGCTTGACATTACCGCAGATCACGTTCAAAACACATTCACAGATGGCGTCAATGAAGTTCTTGTTAGCTGTCTTGATGAGAAGTTTCCGTTGATCAGGAGAGCAGTGTGCGAGGGTCTTGAGCAGGACTGCGTGGGTCTTCACTCGGCGCGACATTTTTAACTAATAAATGACTTAATACACGAACGCGACAATTTATATCTTAGGAACATATACATATTGAACTTCACCGGGAAATATTTTCGTTCTGAGACGAAATTCTTCCGGCGTGTCTGGTTTAAGGTCTACGAATAAATAACCCCATTTATCGGCTGTGGCGTCCATAAATGCCTCTTGAAAAAACTTTGTTTTCGAGGGATACATCTGTTTAGCTAAACAAGCAATTTGTTGTTTGTCTCTACAATTTTTGAATAAAGCGTAGTACTGCGTGTTTAATGAAATAGTCCTAGACTCCTTTCCACGATGAAAGAGATTTTGAGTGATATAAATAACGCTCGCGTTTCTATGATGACAACCTTTAGTAAACAAGGCGGCTACTCTCTTGTCATCACCAGCCACATCCATTAAATCATCGATGACAAATAACACTGGTCGGGAGGGGTCGGTCAAATCATTGAAATCTGCTGGTAAATTTTCATGAAATTCAATATTCGGAAAGGATCGTGTCATTGCCGCGTAACACGGTTGATACTCCCCGTAAAACCATATAATTTTGCGAGGAGGTTGATCGATCATTTCCGAGGCATTTTTCAGTAATCTTTTCACGAATTCGGTTTTCCCTGAAAAACTCGGTCCGACCACCATACATGAAAAACTATGTTTGAGTCGGGCATCCATTGTAATTAACGGCATCAAATAGTACAAATATAGCTATATGAATAACACAATAAGATATTAAGTTCTGTAAATGAAATTAGAGCAAATGTCAAACGAAGTAAGTGAACGGAATACTCTATCATACGTGAGATGTGGGTTCAGTTAAGTTTCTTAAAAGAATAAGACGACGATATGAAGCAAACTGTTAAAACTACGCGGTATATTCAAGAGCAACATAACGGTATAATGCGCTGCAATCAAGCGCCCGCGAAAGAACTGACATCGGGGATAACGTCAGTTTTATTTAAGGAAAAATCAAACCCATCCGTTCCATTTGACAAATGGGCATCTCTAGTGAGCAAAGACTCGAGATAAAACAATAGAAAGAAGAGAAATACAAAAAGCGCCAAACAAAATACATTTGTACCAGCATTGGTACTTTTCAGTACATTTCTGAGCACTGTGGACATATATGATGCGCGCGACTTATCCATGATTTCCTAGCAACGACAATGCCAGCGGTAGGTACAGAGCTGATGAGAAAGTACCACCTTCTGCGACAATGTATAAACAGCGAATGATTGGCAATTAGACACATTGAGGTCTTTATAAGCGAGGAATGTCCGCGTGTCCATAAGGCAGTGTCGTGCCACCTGGTAATCTAACTCGTTTCGTGAAGACTACCCTGTAGTCTTTTTTTCTCTCGGAAGTGTACACGGACTTGCTTTTTACGTCTCTGAGAATTCTATTTTCCACAATAGTCTTCAGACATCCCGGTTCACCTTGTATCAATTCGCGCATAGAGTCATGGTTTATAACGAGGGAGTTTGCCTCGTTCAAGGTAAATCCACGCACCTTACACACGGTGTTGCCTTTGTTGGTGCGATAACTATAGTTCTTAGGACCACCGCAAAGCCAGGTTTGAATGAACTCGCCTTCACCAAGTTCATCCGTCAAGTCACCAACGAAATCGCCGGTTTTGGGGTCGTGATGTTGTACTGTTGGGTCTGTTCTAAAGACTACACTATCAGTGTCGTAATACAAGACCCTATCGTTCAGCCTCTGCAAGACAGAATACAATTTCAGTCGCGCCAATGCCGTCGTGAAACTGGCTATTATGATATTTGTGTTGACGTTGTGATCCACGAAGCCTTCGGCTTGATTGAAATGAATTTCTACCATGTCGTCGTTTAGAACGAGAATGTCTTGTAATTCGATAGTGCGATCCTTTAAGAAATCTAACAACTCAGCGCTGGTTTTGACAAAGCGCGTTTGTTTCAGATTTGGTCTCTCAGCAAATTTCCCCCACAGCACATTAACAATGCCCTTGGCAATGGCGCGTAAACCGGGGTTTTTCGCGATGTTTTTAGAGTCTAATTGAATTCCCTCATGGGCCAAATAATCTCGAATGTATTTTTCACGTTCTTCTTCAGTACTGGCATGGGCGGGGTAGCCTGAGGCTTCCTGCTTTATTTTCATAAAGCTGTCTATATACTGCGCAAACAGTCCTCCCGTTCTTGTTTTGGGATCGTACACTGTATACCTGTCAAAGTGCCATACTTCGATCATTCGGAGTTGCGTATACCCCATCTCTACAGCTTTTTTCAGTTCCTCCGATACCCACACGCCTTCTAACTCACGCTCCCTATCTGCGTGCTTGCAGGGCCCCTGATTCAAGGTGTCTGCACAGGTCCTGCATAGAGGGAAAGTAAGTTTACCCCCTGAGCGATGGGGGAGCACTGGATGAAACAGACGTCTAGGAGGTAATATTTTACATTTGACGAGTCCAAAAATTCGAGACAGTGAAGGGAAGTTAGAATAGATAATTCTGGGATGGCCGACAGGATATTTGCCGAACTTATTGATAAAGGGATAAAGACTGGTGAAATCATAGTAAAGGATTTTTTCTTCGGGCTTCGCCTCGTAGAAGAGCGAACACCCTCCAGTTCTCCCGCCATAGAACGAGTCACGTGGATTTAATTGTTGATTAAAAGCCATTTGAAGGTGTGCAATGTGTGGATGTACATCAGCCATTTGGCGCAATTGTTTCCATTCGCATTCCCAAATATAGTGTACAATATATCCATTCTCTTTGAGCGCATCAAGACGTTTCATGGATTCATTAAACAGTACACCCATTGCTTTGCCTAGCTTTGGGTTTTCGACACTGGGACCGTAACATTCGCGACACCCGTGATAAAAGCACCCGAGAAACTCCCAAACATGTTTTTCATCATCTTTTTCGGCATAGCCATCTACGAAACGTCCGTGTGCTTTTCTTTCCCCACCATTGAAACTATGTCGGATGTGAAATCCTGAAAGCTGTGCCTCAAAATGAAGCCACTCTCCGGCTAAGGAGGACTGTCTTTTCCCCTTTCCATACCCTTCCTGGGGAATGAGCGCGATTGTCTTGGGCTTAAGGTAATTCGTTCGAAACAAAAGATTGCACGCGCTGGGAAGCGTCAGACAGCGCATGAATGGATCTATTCCTTCGGGATTAGCCTCTGTTGCGCTCACACTTTTGAAGTGTCTTCTAAATATCTTGCAGCTTTGGTGCAAGATATTGACATCACTCTCGCAGTAGGCTTTTATTTCCTCCTGAAAGTTAAAGACATAATTGGCTAGCGCGAGCTCATCGTATCAAGCATTAAACTGTTCTCGGTCTGCTTTCATCATGGAATCCACGCCATAGAAACGTTTGTCTGGCAGTGGTCCTACATAATTGGCATTATCGGGAGTGTTGAAAAAATGGGGAAAATAACCTTTCTTCATTTCCTGCAAGCCAAATGTTTTGGGCAGTTTTGCCAACCGCATCTGAAAGAAATTTAAAGAGTCTTTAACCTTAATTTTTGGCTCCCGTGTTTCGAGACTTATGATCTGAGCGCCATTCATCACTACGTGGGGTTCGATCCCTTGTTCTATTAGTTTGTTTAGTAAGAAATACGAATCATACGCCTTTGAGTTATGTGCGATTGCTACCGAGTTATGATTTTCCATAGAAAACAACCAGTTTGTGAAAAGATCAAGGGTATTCGCTCCCTGAAATGTTATGGCACGGTCTTCGGGAGGGCCGCATCGTTCGCAGCAGGTGTCTGCCGACATTTCCCTATCCATGCAATTCGTGCATTCCCATGTTGCGTGCACGTAATTTGGTATGTGTAAGCCTGTCTCTTGAGTACACTCAAAATCAAAGAATATATACTTGGTAGGAGATTTCTTAGCTTTTCTGTCTTGGGACTGTGAGTCACTTTCAGAACTTTCACACTTTTGATCTTGTTGAGAAGGGTTTGATTCACTTTTCTTGACGTTTTTTGAGTGGAAGGGACTCTCTTTCGTCACTTGCATGTAGCAATCGTGATACCTTCCGTCGACCACAAGCTTACAAACATTGCATTTCATTTCGTTGCAATTGTGTTTCTTGGAATCGCCATCAACAAGATCCGTGTCAAAGACCTTGTTGCATTTGTTACATTTGAAATTCCTCTGACAAGCTGTTTTACCGTTGAATAATTTCACAGTATGTGCTCGAAAGCATTTCACGGTTAGAAACGTCATGTTACATTTCTCGCATACTAGCGTGCGATCGGTTTCACCAAAGCTATCGCGATCACAATCGGTCGATTGACAATCGCGACACATGTGGCAACACTCGTGATATCTGGGATCGCGATATGTTTCGTGACATTCGTCGCAAACAAATTTGGAGCACAGGAACGCCGATGGATTGGCAACCACGTCGTAATGACGGTCTGACAGATAGAGATAAATGGTATCAGAAGCCTGAGGACCGATGTAGATTAACGCTTCTTCATATCGTCCTCTATAAATGACCAGTTTGTACTTTGGAAGTAGCACTTTTTGAAAGGAGTCATACTGTGAATGATCTACTTCTCCCTCAGGTACCCCTGCCAACCTGTGTAATTCCCGCGCCTCATTTCGGAGTCTTGTCGTGGTATTACGGTCATTTCTTGACCACAGTCTGTATCTCCTATCGTTTTCTTTTCGCAGTTTTGCAATGACAATTGCCTTTGCAAAGCATAGGTTATCTTCGTCCCTCGGCACTGTGATTATCGACTTCTTCTTGAGGGCCGCGAGACGCGATGGAAGGCCGTCGAATTTCGACGCCCGTCCACCGGCGGGATTCACCACATGATGGAATCTTATAGTGAATCCCGGACTGATGAAAAAGTCTTGGTTGCTATTCAACACTTGCTCGATTCGTTCTAGAATCAGTTCTACGTCAAAATCTCTTACCAGGGCCCAAGGGAAAGCGATCGGAACGTTGAGTTGTTCCGAAACTAATACGAGACGCATGTAATCGCGCTCTGAAGTGTTAGACACGAGTAAGGATTTCAGTTCATCGAGCGATGAGCGAATGTAGTCAATCATATCCCGTATGTTAGAAATACCTTTTGTGTTTGCTTTGAAGTCATACCACACTTCCCTCACCCCAAATCTCTTAGACATTCTTTGATCTATGAATTCCCAAGTGGGGGATGAGGGAAGTGAAGCTGAAATGTCCGAAAAAATGTCTTCTTCATTTTCTTCCACTGGAATGTGATTTTCTTTCGATTTTTTCTTTTTTGGGTTTCCCTCTTCATTTTTCTCGGAAGATCTCTTGACCCGGTTTTTACCCCTCTTTTTGACGTTCCCCCCTCTCTGATTCCCAATGCTTCCTGAACGTTTCCTATTTGAATTCTTTTTCGTTTCGGAAGAAGAAAAAATTTCCTCATCGCTCGAAGAAAAGTAATTCACCGGCGGTGGCGGTGCATCGCGAGGATTTCTTTTGTAATTCGTGCCAAGGCCTTGGTGATGAGACGGGCCCGGAATATCTTGGTTGGCAGGGACACTCGGGGAACTCCCGCTCCTACTACTATCTAAACCCACATCTCTCGAATGATTAGTATTGCGTTCACTTACCGAGGATGACTTTTCTCGACCCTTTGGAGTGGCTGGAGAATGGAGATGGCCTTGTAGTTCGGCAACGGCCTTGTCGACGGTTGTCTGTACTTGCGAGCTAGTTAACGAATTATACGCTGAACTCAACAAACTCTTTAACTGTGAAATGAAATTAGAGGTTCTCTGAGAATGAGACTGTGACTCTTGAGAAGACATGGTTCTCAGCTATAAGGGCAACGGCATGACCACAATCCCTCGAGTTGGCTCTCGAAACTGCTTAGTTGGTGGTGATTTCCCTATTTATAGGCAAAACTTCAAAGGAATGAAGGATTACGTTTCATAATGGATAGTACCTTCACATAATAAGGCTAGACGAAGTTGATGATGTTTGAAAGAAACAGTCTCGACGCATCAAAGGTCAAGTCCAGACACGTTGTGTTGTATGTAACGCTCACTGCCGGACAGTAGAAGGCGGTGTCCAAACTCTTTGAAAGCATTTGCACCTTCTTCGACGCATTCCCATTATGGATCTCTCTTAGTTGACGTTGAATCAGACGGTCTAATTGACGGCTATCGTGACAATTTCAGCGTTGTTGGTAGCGTGCACGGTAGATAGCAGCGTTCAGGATCTTTGATATCATTTGCAGCTTTTTGAAATCGTCGACCGGTAGCGTTATGCCTTTTTTGGTTGGAAAATGCTTGCCTCCCAGTGTGAAAAATTCTCGGATATCAACGTAGACATTTTCCTTGAAGACTTTGACCGTAACGTATCTGATTTTCTTCGGCGTTGTGTTAATGGGGAATTTGCATACGTCGTAGCCATCACAATTTGTACCCATTTTGCTCGTGTTCCAGACACCTGCCTCGTCGGTTCCAGACGCTGTCTTGTCTTTGTCAATTTGTCCATTTCCAGACGCGTTGATTGTATTGCCATCTCCCCTAAAATCACGATCGCGACGTTGTTCTTGTTCCATTATCCCGACTGGTTCGGAGTTGGTCATAGTGTCTATTTGAAGTTCACCTCTGTTGGCTTCATTATCCATGCCTGGCAGTGCTGCCGTTGAACGAGTATCGTAGGCATTGCCGTAGTATGAGAACATGTTGACAGCTTTTCACGTAGCAATTCCTTCAGGGTATTCGAATGCTCCGTTCTTTTCGGAGCTGAGTTTTTATATCCCCATTCCGAAACTATTCTTAGTAACTGTACGTCGCTTTCCAAAGTTATGCGATGATGTCATACTTTTTAATATTTCTGTTGTCATTATGTATTTCTCCATTTTGTATACATTACCCTGTGATTGTGCAAGGATCGGTCAGAGAGCACGTCCGAACTCGTCACGGGCTCGAGTCCCATTTTTATGTATTTCTTTATTTTATAAGTTCTTTTGTCTTTGATTGCGCAAGCGGCGGTCAGAGTGCACGTCCGAACTCGTCACGGGCTCGAGTCCCATTTTTATGTATTTCTTTATTTTATACTGACTTTTGTCTTCGATTGCGCAAGCATTGCGCAAGCGTCGGTCAGAGGACACGCCCCCATTTTTATGTATTTCTTTGTTTTTTAAAGTTCTTTTGTTTTCGATCGGGCGAGCGTCGGTCAGAGGACAGGTCCGAACTTGTCGGAGTGACGTCATCAAACAAACAAATGTCATGAATACGATTGCAATCGTCATTATGACCATTTCGACCATTGCCTTCGAAAATATCTCTCGATGTGAGAACAAAAGAATATGATGAAACAATGACGCGGATTCTTAAAACAATAGCATATTTTTCATAATTCATTCTTCATATTTCATATCGATCCATAAATATTCATATTTCATAATCATCATTCATCGTTCATATCTATAATTCATATCTCATGAATATTCATCTTTCATTTTTCATATTTCATACACTCTTTTGTTCTTTCCTATTTCTATTGTTATGCAAATATCCATAATTCATATCTATTATCATAATTCATCGATTTATCATAATTCATATCGTAATCCATCTTTTTATCATAAATCATATCATAATCCATATTTTTATCATAAATCATATCATAATCCATCTTTTTATCATAAATCATATCATAATCCATATTTCATAATTCATAATTCTTTTGTCTTTTCATATTTCTTTTGTTCTAGAACAATAGAAATATGAATCATATTTTTATGACGCTATACGTACACCTATACTACTAGGGTGCATGCATATGTGCTTCTTATTATGACATCACAAAAGAAATTTGCTAAAACTGTCATCGCCCTGAGCCGAATCATGAGCTTAACTGTGATCGGACCACTGACACAGTGGATCGGACTTCTTCGGACTCGGGAAAGTGGGCCAAAGCATAAGCGCCCAAGAGAAGTCGATAGCATAGGTCTCCATAGGAAACTTGCGCCGTGCGCCCGCGTACGCATTTGACTAAAACACCGGGACCATGTACCTTTAAACCAATCATGATTTCTGTGATCAGTATGTAAGTGCATCAGTGTCAATAATTCCTATCTAGGCTCATTTTAAAGAAATCCTTTGGATTGGTTGAAAGTTGTTTTCTACAGTAGGGCAATTCCATGAGAAATGTTCACTTTAATAGTGAAAAAATGAAGTTTTGAGTTTCACTTTAGTTCTCAAATATTCTAGAAAAGTAACTTATATATTTTCATTTTTCACAAGTCGCATCTTTGTCATTACAAAATTCGGTATTTTTCTCAGTCAATGAAAATACTGTATGATGTATTGCAATGACACAAAAATTTGGCTATTTTTAGAGAGTTTAGTGTTCCTGTCTCTAAAGAAGGCCAGATATGTCCTAGAGGCCTTATTCAGCTATTAAATCATAGTCCAGTGTATATCATCAATGGAAAATCACAACCAACTTCCTTAGCATTCATCAGTTCTTGACCCATCGATCCTCAAAGTTGTGTGATTTCTATAACATTTGAAGCGTCATGTCCGTTACGTTTTTTACTATAAGTTTTCATAGCCAAGAGGAAATTAGTGTAAAGTTGCTGCAAATTCATTTTCTATGTTAGGATTGAATCCCCTTGCATGTGTGGAAACCACTTTTGTATACCACTTCTAGTTTTCCTGAAAATGGCGTAACGGACATGACACTTTGCGTAACGGACATGACACCTCATATTAGACAAGTGGCAGAAATAACACTGTGGCCCAGTGAAACAGGGTGGTGATTAGTTTTAATTGCTTGAGGATAGTAGGACATTTCTATACTTGAGTAAATAATTAAGTCTGCACATCACTCCATAAAACAAAAACAAGCATACTTTGCTTTCTGCCACTAGAAGACTGTTGATTTTAGATGACCTTGCTACCCTGTTACACCGGTTTGATCCATTCCCACCTCTTGTAATCCTGACTGATAAACAGTAGCTGTCATTCCAAGAAGTATTTAGACAATGGAGTTTTCACTGTAGGCCTTCCCTTTAATACTTAAAATGAGCACTTTCTACATATAAGTACATTGTAGACCACATTTAACACGTATCCACCATGGAGTCAACACAACAGCCAGGAACTCCTGCACAAATGGATCCTTGTGCATTCAATGAGCATGATCACTGATGATGTACAGCAACAAAGAATCCAAATGTCACCAGCATCAATGTCTTCAATGATGGTGTTGCCTCATAATTAAAACAAAAAGTTTATACTGCATCTATACCACATGTACGTGTACCTCTCTCATCTCTCCGACTCTATAAATCCACACCTTCAGTGGCACTTTAATGAGATATCACTTGCCAAGAGGGCTGAAAATGGAATTGTTTGCTTTATTAAAAAGCGTGTTGAAAGTACATGTAGCTCTATCGTCAGAGAAAGTCGGTCTGAATGCTGCCTAGATCCATTTCATCAATACAACTAAACCAGATGTACCTCTATGCCAAGGGATATACCGGCATATGACAGCACACAGCATCGTACCTAAAGCACAATTTTGAGATGCTATGAGAAGATGTTTATCCACTGAAAGGTACACTGTATAATCAGTTAAACCAGTTGGTAGGGAAAACATCCAGTATTTCAAAAAGTCCAACTCACACGCTGGTGAGAATTTATGTAACCAGTACACCACTCTGGCAAGCCTCAAGAAGTGCCTGAGCAAGCAATATTAGTTGATTATACAATTTGTACGAGTTGAATTTGCCGTGAAGAAAACAAGAAATACTTTGTTGCCCACGTGACCACTCTACATTGTACATGGAAATAGATTATATGTTATGAAAATTCTCAGAAAAAAGGGGCTTGTTCATTCACTTCTAGCCAAGAAAAGAAAGCATTTGTTGACAATGATAAAGTACTGGTACTAGCAGTGGAAGTTTTTACAATAGTCTATCCAAGATTGGATAGCAGAGGATGATTCTACTCCAAGGATGACATTAATGCCAAATGAAAGAACTTTGCAGAAATGAGTTATACATACCTTAATATTTCTTTCAGATGATCACACTACAATTTGATAATGGTAGCAAACAGTTTTGTGGTCCTGTTTCATTGCATAAATGTTGCCTGGGTGCATTTTAATGATGTTGTATTCAAACTTTTTATTTCATACAGATCTGGTTCGTTCTGTTTTCTTTGCCTATCCGCAGATATGGAGACATGGTCTTGTGTTGTACTTACATGCCATTTTGTGGTACTCTGGGCATTGTACTCCATGTGCTTTAGAGTAGCTGTTAGATCACTGAAACCTGCAACAAAAGGACTTTTTGATGTTTTGTTCAAGAACATAATGTAGTTAGCAGTGTTCAGTTATTTTAATCTCTTTATTTTGAAACAAAGAAGTGAAAATATGGTTCACTTTACAAGGGTGTCATGTCCGTTACGCTAGTGTATAATACTAAGTATCAAATGTTATGCCACTACGAAAAAAAATAGCCATAGTATAAGATAGTAATATGTCCTGTTTTGCTATGGTGGGTGGTAGTAACTAGAAATTTGTCACTAATTGTTGCTAGCTGGTGCAGGAGCGAATTTGTTTTATATTTGTTTGTTTTGTAAATATATAAAAAGACTAACCCCCCTAAAATGATATGAATATAAGAAATATTACACGATTGCAGTTATGATGTGTATCCCTATGTACTAACCTTACTATGCCAACAACTGAATATCTGCTAAACCTTGTAATAAAAAAATTCTCTTAGCGTAAAAAAAGCGGACAAAACTGTCATGTCCGTTACACTCGAAGTGTCATGTCCGTTACGCAATATTTTAAACTACTGAAAAAGAATGACCAGTAAAACTAGTCTAAATTAGGACTTTATGAGTAAAGCATGACCCAAAGATCTAATCAAGACCAAAACCAGCTGCATCTTATCCAAAAATTCACAGGAATTTTCATAATGGTAAGTAGATCAAAATGCTTTGTCCATTTAGTGTCATGTCCGTTACGCTTGCAAAAAATGCAATTTCTCAACAACCACTTGATATATTTCCACGAAATTTTCTGTGTACGTTACATATACTTAAATGTGTCTGATAAACTCAATTAGAATCTTTTGGAGACTCCCAATTTCACTGTGTGATGGTTTGAATTACAAAAAAGTGGTCTGAATGTCATGTCCGTTACGCTGGAATTGACCAGTAGTAGTAGTACTGTATAAGCTGTTATTTTCGAGAGGGTTTGATTTTTGCAAATTTCGCGAATCACAATTGGATCGTGAATTTAACAACATGCAAAAATGTCACCATGCGTTGTGGTAATAGCGCATTTATGAAAGCGTCGGTGTCAATTTGTGAAAACAACTTTTGCAAAAATGTCTGTGATCTCCTCATTTACGAAAATATCTGTACATGAAAATATCATCTATTTGTAGTAACCTGCAACACAGTATGATACAAATTATCTTGTTCTAGTACTTGAGAACAGTCAGCATAGAAATGTGGTTTTTATGCATAAAGTACTAGTTGCTTCTTATACTTGTAGTGATGTTCTGAATACAAACAAAATCTAAATTTGACAGAAGTGAGCAGCATCGTGAAACTACAGCATTTGTGTCACAATCTGTATTGATATGTGGATCAGATGGGGGTAGGGGGAGGTTTCTGATTGTATGGGTATGATATGTCAACATGGTGTTTACTATTACTTTTCTTTTGACCTGTGTAACTACATAGCAGTCGAATGCATATTATTCTCAAGATTCGGTATATTGTTTGGTCCTTTGGAAGTCAATTGAGAGCTAAGTTTAATAGATTGCAACTCAGCATGTTCACTCCCTGCTTGCTGAGCCTGTAATATCTCTTGATTGACTCCTGTGGATTTGTTTCAAAATGAGTGGATGGTTTCTTCTGAAATGGATTTTTGCTCAGGTATATATGGTGTATAGTTAGACTAAAGGCTTTGACTGCTCATAAAAAATATAAATATCAAATATCAAATTCTAAAGCTGAAGTGGCAGGGAGAATAGAATTTCAGATTTTGTAATTCCTGTTTCTTATGATAACCTGGTATTCATGTGAGACAACTTCTACATTTGTATAGACAGAACTTGTAATAATCCCTGTATGTGAATTTATCAATTTATCCTTTATTAAAACATGCTCACTTTAATTTTCTATTGTATCAGTGTAAGATTAAAGTGAACTCAATTGGGCATGGTTTGTGTTGGCTGGGATACGTTAGGTCCTCCCAAGTTGTGACGTTGTACGGTTCGCTGTGGTATGCTGTGGACCACATCTACGCTGTCATGTAGTGTTCTTACATTACTGGCGAGATGATCCTGTATTATTATGATCTTTGAAGACTTGGATGCCTCTCATTCATTGGAATACCAGGACAGGATGGATTACTGCAGTCATTAGCCTTTGCCCAAGGCTGATCAATTTCTCAAAGTGTCCTTCCTTGAGTGTCTTCAATGCATAATTTTTAAACACAATTATTTCACAGAGATAGAGGAGTTTGTACTAAGGAGTGCTGGATACAAGTATAGAGTTTTGTTATGGGGATCCTTTTCTTCCCATTTGAGTGTGTGTGTGTGTGTGTGTGTGTGTGTGTGTGTGTATGTGTGTGTGTGTGTGTGTGTGTGTGTGTGTGTGTGTGTGTGCACATTGTATGTCTTTGTGTTGACAATAGGCCCAGAACTCTGAAGGTGAAATACAATGTAGTGTGACATTGAAAAATGTTGACATGACAGTGGAAGTTGCTAGGCAGCTCTGCCGAAAGCCACCCAAAACATCTGAGAAAACTGCATGACAGACTGGAGGGCAATATTTTTATCATCGTGTGAAGTTTATTATGATGATATGAAATGAGAAGCCTAGTGGAGAAAAAAAAATACAATATTTGCCAAGTGACTTCAGCACTTTGATTCTTCCCAATGACCACACGCAAACTGAATTCCCAGTAAAGAGACATATTGCGCCATATTTAAAAACTATTTCAGACTCTGGTGGCATCCTTGTGTATTTATGTGTGTGTGTATGTTTGTGCATGAAATATGTATCTACACTGATATGTGAACTTTGACATTATGTTCTTGTCATAATATACTTGCTACAATTGTTGTATGGCTATGGTACTTTCTTCTTTTTTTTTTTTTTTTTGAATAAGGCCCTGCCTAAAGTCTATTGGTACCAAACCCTTGCATATTATAATTATTTGTGTGCAGTACACCAGCTAGAACCTACCTTGTGTGTAAAATATACTGATTTGTTTGAAGTTCATCTGTTGTTGGTGTTCATGTGGTATGAACATACTGAACAAAAGAAACAAAACCAAAATATGTGCAGCTAGGCGGCAAGGTGCGACTTTTTGTGGTTGCAGTTGTGTGCAGCAGACTGTATATAATGTGGCCATTATGCATTGTAGCAAATGCTCACTAAACTCACCATGCCATAACTTTGTCACTAGGTAGTTTTGATTTTATTGTCCATTAGATGATCACTGATTGTGACCCTGATTTTGCAATATTATGCGGTGATAATGGGTGAAATGTGCATTCTTCTTTTAGTGAGAATGAGAAGAAAGATGTATAAATTCTTCAGTACTCTTAAAAATAAATTATGAAATATCAAAGAAGAACTGGTTTGTCATTTCATTTCCATCTTTCACACATGTATGTATACATTTGTAATGTGCACACACACGGGTTTTTATTATGCATGAATACACACATAATATCATATACTCGGTACATACACATGTTCATACTTACACACACAAACACACAGGCAAGTGTAAAAAATTATTTCCCATTAAAAAAAATGAATAGATATTTGATGGGAGTGAGTTTACCCTGCTTTTAGCATCAATTTTCTCACCCCAATGAATGGATTTGTTGCCACTGTCAGGGTCATTCTATGTCAGGCAACCTTTGGTGTGGTTCTTAATTTTATCAAAGGCAGGAATGTAACAGAGACGCATGGATTAGTATAGAATCCTCTAGCTCAATCAGTAGACTTCACCAGGTTGTCTGCTGGCTCAGAAAAGGACCTTTGTGTTTGTAAGTGAAAGCAAGGCTTCAAGATCAGTCTCCTAGTGGGTGTTCACAGGTGTTTTTAGCATTCTAGCATTCGCAGCCCAAACCTTGTAGGCCAGTGTAGAAGCACTGCCACCAGCTGGAAAATCACCTGAAATTTAATCCACGCAGCAAACCACGTGTCTGCCACCATAATGCATGCTGCAGGTAGGAGATACATTGTACGTACCTGCCTGTATATATGCTGTAATTTTGCACATGAAGCCGTGCAGTATTCTGTGCTTTATTAATTAGTCTCGCCACTTGATGGCAAAAACACCTCAAACTATGTCTGCAGTATTTCTTGAAGTATGTCAGTAGCAATCACACTGACTGTAATCTAATTGCCACTGTTGGAGGACTTTGTCTCAATGTCTAAGCTGTTAACAGTTTGTGTACATATAAGAACGGAGACCAAATTTATGAGTTGACTGAAATGGCCACAATGTTGTTTGTTGTTGATGAGGAACATAAACTAATCACTGTGACTCTTTTTCTTTTGTTGCTATCTACAGAGAAAAGACAGACTACACATACTCCAGAAGGTGAGTTCACTGCTGTGTTTGCATGTGTTTGATTTCTAGTAGTAATTGAAGTGCACTGTGCACAGTGAAGAAGTGATTTTTGTTTGATTAAGAGATACTGTGACTGACACTGTGGGAAAGCCATAGTTTCATCTTGTTTCAGTGCATTTTACTTTCTGTTCTAAAGAGAGTGAACAGTGCGATCTAAGATGGAACTTTTGTTTAATGTTATGATATAAACTTCCAGTATACAGCCCACTTTATTTCAACACAGAAAATACCAAAAGTTGGGAGTAAAACCTCAAGGAGCAAGAAAATCTTGTCGATGGTTGCCAAGCCTGATATAAAATTCTGTCATGATAAGTTTATGCAGCCTATACACATGTTATTGTGAAAATAAATGAAAAAGGCATTGATTTGAAATTTCATGATACATAGAACCATTATTCCCAAAATCAACTTGTGTCTCACATTTCTTTCTATCAGTGTTACTGTTTCATCATGAATTAACCACTTACGATGAAGAGTTTGCTAGTGACTGTATTGAAAATGGGCAGAAAGAATTGGTTGCAAATATGCAGTGTGTTTTAAAATTAATGATTATCATTTTTTTTTTTTTGGGGGGGGGGGGGGGTCTGGCAGACTCCCAAAGTTTTGATGCATCATATATGCCAAAATTAACAGCATTTTGTAATACCACCTGTCCTCTATGATTGAATTCAATTTTATGAAAAACCTTTTTTCCCCCTTGAATTCTGAAATTGCCTATTTATTAACTTTGGTCAAATGAGTGACAATGTAAGGTCGTTGCTCTAAGGGTTGGATAAAAAGAAAAAAGAACAGCAACAAAAACAAACTCATACTCACATACATCAAGTGAAATGAAACAAACTTTTTTTCACATATCATATTTGATTCAGACTAAAAAATTGTAACATTTTTTACAAATCAAAATGAAACTGGTAAGTTTGAGAAAGAGAGAAAACTTTTCGATCATGTCATGTAGATATAAGGAAGCTTGACGTGTGTTCTATGAACATATTCACGCAATCTCTTCTCTTATGATAATGTATTGTTCTGTGAATACTGATTTTATACCTTGTTCGATTTGCTTTTTGATGTGTCTAGTGCCAGTTACTCGTCATCAGTGAGCCACGCAGCACCTCTGCGGAGACTAGCCAACTCATATGAGACACCCATTATGTCTAGAAATGGCCAAGAAGAAGGTGAGCTGCTGCCACAGACGCCACACTCCGCTGCTCCGGGACACCGCTATGCCACGCGGTCAGCGTCCCGACGACGCAGCACTAGGGTCATTGGTCAGCAGGAGGGGGGCTACGACAACACCCCTGTCCGGGGTCAGAGGGCAACGCAGAAGACGAGGAAGATCACAAAAACAATGGCTCAGGTGTTGAGTAGATCATCAGGACTTATTGAAGAAAACGGTGCTGAATACGAGACTAGTGCTGACAACAGGTCTAGTGTCCAGACGAGACAGAGCGGGCTCTTAGCAGAAATGAATCAAAAGAACAGGAGCCTGAGTAACATATATGGTAAGTCTTGGAATCAGACTAATTATAGTGGATCAGCATTAACCACACAAGTTAACCTTGGAGGACCCACTACACTGTAAACAGTATGTATGAATAAATCAAGTGTCATTCAAAGGAGATGGAATAATGATAGTCGCAAATTTGCCTGCATGAATGCTTACATTCACATTAGCAAGTTTGAAAAACAGTGAAAGCTCTCCTTCAAATAAAATGCAGGAAATGGGTCTGACAAGTGGAATACAATACATTTGTACAAGTTTATGATACGGTATATGATTAATCCTTTGAGATATAAAGTAAGTGACAACTGATGAAATTACCACATATTACAGATAAAGCTGCAGAAAAGTTTAAAAAGTGGGATGGAGAAGGGTTGACAAGTATCTCAAGTTGGATCCTCAACTAGTCCAGTGTAGTTCAGCTGAGGCAATATTTTTGTAAAATTCTGATGTTGCAGGATGTATACATGAAGCGATTCCTATCGACCCTGATTCTACTTATTGTGAGATTGTGTAAAAATTGACTGTTTGCTGAAATAAGACTGAATTGCTTAACTTTTGATCAAACATCATAATGCCACAGAATTGCTTTATGTGTTAAGTATCATTTTTGTGTGTTCTCGCAGGTTTGGACAGAAATGAGAGTGACTTATCAGGTAAGATGGCTGTCCGTACCTCCTTGTTTGATATTTACCAATTGAACTTGGAATTACACCTACATTACTAAAGTTTGATGTACAGTACAGCTTGTATTGTATCTACCTCACCTAAACCATAGACACGACTGTCATGTACAGCCAATGGGTAGATGGGCTGTGTTTCTCCTCCCTTGATTCTCTGGCTTGCTGGAAAACTGGAACTTGAATTGAAAAGAGCATCATTTCCTTCTTTATCATGATGGAACCTATTTGGTAACGAGTCCACATTATGCAACACTGAATGCTGTAAAACGAGACATGTTCACATGCATTTTAATTTCACGAATTTTGCGAGAGCCAAGATTCGCAAAATTGAAATACACGCGAAAGTTCTTGTCTACACTATAATATGCATTTGTCGGCTCCAATTCGCGAAAATTTCATGCTGCGAAAACATCTTGTTTTACAGTAGTAAGTATTGCTTGACAATTTGAAAGCATGGCATAGTCATAAAACTCATGCAGTATGCCTATAAATCAAGGGATGGGGGAAGATGTGTTTGGAACACAGCGCATCAGTAGCACTTACCTCTGTTGCCAGCAGGAAATGTGTCATATGCCTGCAGACAATATATATAATAATCTCTCATACATGTCCAATGTACATATCACATGATGCTGCCATTGTCTATAGGTCCCTATCAAGCCATTTGAAAGCATAAATGTTTTTGATAGCTCAGTATATGAAGTTAGAAAAGAGTGAATTTCCCACTGTAGTTCATGTAAGGATGCATCATGTACAGATTAAGAAATATAATGAAATACATGTATCAAATGACAAGGTCATAAATTTTAAGATGTCTTGTTAGATAATTCTCATATATTGTCATAGCATTTTGATAGTAATCTTGCCTTACTGGTCCTCTTTTTATACCTGCTTTATTTAGGTGATCTTTTTAGGCCATGCACAGAGCAATATGCTGAGGGAAGTTGCTGGTAGAAATCTTTTTTTATGCTAATTTCTGCTTCAGTCTTCTTTGTTGTGACTTTATAACCAAGACAAGGAGTGTGATTAAAGCTTGGCCTCAGTACAATCTTTAGATTGTCTGTTTGCGTAGTAACCTGATACCCATTCCCCAAGCGAAAGTAGTCTTTTAAGTGGTTCAGCAAAGCAATAGTACATGTGTGTAGAATCAACAATATGGTCAGAAGGTTTGACTTGGCATGCTTTCAAAATACAAAAAGTAATACAAGAACCAATGGCATAATTTGTTATTTGATGGAAGTGTTATGCCATGTTGTATTAACTGCCATACTCTGTGTATGAAACTGCTCTTTAGTATACTAATACTCTACAGAGATTGTAGCACCAAGTTTAGCTGCAAGTGTTCCAACTAGATAATTTATGTGACTATTTTTCCAAAGTGGATAGTGCATAAACAAGAAAAGAGAACTGATACACAACAACACTATACAACTTATTCTGTGTCAGGTATAGACTTATTATTCTTATCATTATTTTCCGTACAGACCTTTCAGAGTGCATCATATGGCTGTACGAGTGTATGTAATCTGTATGGACAAGTGGCATGGTTTAATATGAAACTCATGTTTTGAGAAAAAGGCAGTGAAAATCAATGATCTATATAAGCAGTTCTAGTCACTTGCACACTGTCTCCAAGGCATCAGAGTTCGTGGTCTTTGTATAAAGGTGGTTGCTGGTGCAGGTCTGATTCAGCAGTTAGATGGTACTGTACGAGCTGAAATTTTCGCGGTGGTTTTATTTTCGCGAATTTCGCAAATCGCCTCTGAACCGCGAAAATAACAACGCACGAATAAGTAAGTTTAGTTAGACCCTCGCAACCGCAAAATTAACAGCACGCGAAAATGTCCTCCAAGTAGCAATTCGTGAAAATATCTGTACGCGAAAATTTCAGCTCGTACAGTACAGGAAGTCAGCCTGTGAGATGATGTAAGAACAGGAGTGATGTGTAATAGGTGCATGTGTACACACATCTCATCCATCTTGTCCTAGATTCTGAGTCTCTCTCAGGCTTGGCATCACAAGGTTCTAGTACTACCACCATCACCACCATCACTACTACCACTACCACGACTACCACCTGGCTGCAGCAACAAGGAGAGTTCTACCGACAGCAACCTGGTGTCTTGCCCTTCCTTATGACTTGCCTCATAACCATCCTAACCATTATGGAAACCATAGTAACCACCGTCGTCAGGGTGACATCTACATCAGTCAGCTCAGCAGCATCATCAGTGGGTTCTTCTGTGTCTCGCCTTGGTCATCTGCTAGGTTTGTATCATTTTCATTTTATTTATTTATTTGCCAAAGTTATGTTTGAAAACATGGCATGGAAATTTGGGTTTGTCACATGTTCCCTGTGGAAGCATCTAAAGAACATATAAAAGAAAAACAAATTACATTACATTTACAGAGAACTAGGCATTCAGTCAAAATGCCAACTATTATTATGATGTGGATATATACAACAGGGTGTATTATAAGCAAAACCTACTGTGGTATGTAATGAATCAGCTACTTTCAGTCATATCCTATTGATGAAGATTTTATGTTTTTTAAGCACATATGAGGTTTTCTAATTTGGGAAGACTTTGAAATCACATTAAGTGAGTTACATGTTCAAGTAAAAATAGCTCCTTGTAATAGTGAGACTAAGATTGCTACTCATTTGATCATATGTACATATATTCAGTCTGTTTGTACACCATATGAGATATGGACAATGCAGTGTTTCACAGATTAGAAACTTACAAGTTCCTATTATATAACACCTAGATAGATCCTTGTCATTTGATTGATTGTTTGACATTGATCATCCATCCCATTTCACTATGATGTCACCATCCATGCAATTGTGGCTCCATTTACCATGTAATTTTGGATCCATACAATTTGCTCCATTGCACGCACGCTGAGAGCCCGGCACACTACAAGTGTAAAATGCTTGCGTCTGCAGTGTGTGTATGCAACAGCGCACTAGCGTAAAGCGTTCAGTAGTGAGCATTCTCTTGATCTCAGATTCTCTCTTGTTTCTAAATTAATAAAACATCAAATGGCAAGGATCAATTTTAGGCATTATATAAAACAAATAATTAATGTTTTTCATTCGTGCAATGCACGGAATATTTCATTCGGTGAAAGATGAAGTGATCCATTGCATTCATAAATATTCATTGTTTGTTTATTATATGATGATACATTGTACATACATCACCTTATTTGGTCTATGATGCAGGAAATATAGTTCACATTTTATTTTGTTTGTAACATGTGTGAATGTTTTTACGTTTGTCTTTTCCTGAAGGTGACTCACTCAGACTTTTCGTGTCGTATCTCAGTCTGCTGCTTTCAAAGTTGGTTTCATCATGCAGATCATTTTGGTATGGTCCATGGCTGTACAGCTTTTGCAGGTAACAGTGTAGTCTCATATGTTTGTTTACCTTACTCAGTGAAACTTGTGCTAAATATGATGTAGAAATGGGGTCCATGAAACTATAAGTAGGATGGCTAAAGTAGATAGCTTGTGGAACTTGTAGAATGATATTATAGTGTTTTCATTTTCTCTGCTTTCCAAAGTCTATGGAAGAATGAATTATTCATAGAGTTTGTGTTAGGCTAAAATTCCACTGTATGTACATACTTGTTAATACACCCATGTAATCAGAAAAGGTCAAGTGGGTGCCATACTTTAAGTAACAAATGGTCACTGAAGCTGACCTGTAATACATAGGAAATTTCCAAACTGTAGAAATACAAGAAAGACTTCTATGATTTTTTTTTTTACACATATTCTTCTTTTTCAGTGAAATGATAGATAGATGATCCAAGATAGACAGCTACAAGATTTGTAGAACTACAACTTAGCAGGATAACCTAAGAGAGACTGAAGATGAAGAGAAAAGAAAGACAAATTCCCAAATACATGCACAGCTTGAAATTGATCAGATTCATCAGAGTTTCCTTAATTGAGATTCCACTTTGCTCCTTTGTTTGTGGTTATGATTTCTTCAGAGCTCCTGTCACAACCTTGATGCATGGTCAGCAGTACGCAGGAGCAGGTGGAGGAGAAAGGGGAGGAGGAGGAGGAGGAGGAGGAATGCACACCAGTAGTACCTACACGGAAACCATGACAACCACAATCATTGAGGAGGAGAGGAGGAGGAAGAGAGGGGGAGGGATCCCTCTCTGCTGCTTTTGTCTTCCACTCCTACTGCTCCTGATGCGTGAGTTCTGCCACTGGAATCACTTAACAAGACATGATTAAATTAACATTTTTACTCTTGGAGGAGAGTTGTCGGTAATATAGCAAATACCTGGGGGGCATTTCATGAAGCATTTTTGTCCTACAACTTTCGGACAAATTTGCTCTCAACCAATCAGATGCAAGGATTTCAATAGCTTTTAACATTTTGTCAGGTGAAATATCTGACAAAACGCTTAATGAAATGCCCCCCTAATTCTTATAAAGCATGTTCATAACCATGGAAATATTAGTGCACTTAACAAAGAGAATGAGGCAGTTACAAAAACATTTAATACATGTAGATGTGAATGGATAGTTTCATTTGTCTGTCCTCGGTCATAGATGAAAACAGATTAAAACTGAATTGATGTGATTACCAAGAATTAAACTCATTTTAGTATATGGCAGGAAAGCAAACTAAAGTTTTGTAATCTATACTTTACTGAGAAAGATTGGAGAGAAAAGTATGATTTATGAGTTTGTGTGTTTTTCATGGTTTATGAAGCATAGTGACCTTGTTTGTGAATGAAAACCGAGTCTTTGTTTTCTCTGTCTTTTCAGTTCTGTCAGCAGCAACAACTGGACATTACTTCTTCATACCTCTTTTAGCTAGAAATGAATCAAATGAAACAGTGGTAAGAAAAAAATTCATTCTATAATTCATTATTTTCTTGTTCATACCAGTGGTCTTTCTATACGGCCTGAGTGCACACATGTGTATTTCTAGGCAAAAAGCATGAATTATCCTCCCTGTGTATGTTTTGCTATAAATATATACTTCCATTGATGCAGTATAGAAATAACTTGACACCCAAGATTTTTGTTTTTGTTTTTTTGGAATGGACCAGAGAACACTGAATGTGTATTGAATTTGACTTACAACAGTCTTTCATTCTAATTGGAAGTAATGCTTTTGGTTTTATTTATTAGCTAGAGGTAAGATTTGTTGTTTCTGAGTTATTCAGACCAATGTAGAAAATCCGTCTGATTTGTGTTGTAAGTTTCCTGCAAAGCGGATATTATAGGATTTTACAGATGATAATGATTTGCTGTTTTTGATTTGCTGGTGATGTTGATATTTTGCATAAAATCCTCTTTTATCCATGCTAGTTTTGCTAGTGTTTGTTTTGAAAGTGCTTGGAGTCTCAAGTTTTTCACAATTTCTTATGAAATAATCTTATTTTCATATTGTCGATTACAACCAACAGGCTGAATCACCAATACAAACCATCAACCAACAATTCATTCTTCTAAAGGACAGGGTTGGGTACTGGTTTACCCCTTCTCCCCCTTCCCCACCATACCCTGGAGACTCCCAAAGTGGGGCGGGGTTCCTTGGTGGGATAGGGGCGGAGGGGTGTATTAAGTGCCTGAAGCAGGACCAACTCCTTGGCTGGATCAATGGTGCAGTGAGGAATGAGTTGGGAGAACTTCGCACACAGCTACACAGTCAAAATCAGCAAATTCAACTGGTTAGGATTTGTTCCTCAATTCCCATTTCTTACCACTTTGCACATTGTTGTCCTTTGTTTCCTTATTGTGTTGTATAGTGGATGATGGAATTGATGTGCTCTATAGTGTTTTACAGTAGTATTTGCTTCTACAACATCTTCGTTAACTGTTATGTTGGTTTACTATCACAAGGGTGATAGTACACTCTACAAAGGCTTCTTTAAAATGGGGCTGTAAGGTTCACAAGTAGTTACTAAAGAAGCGGATATTTTTGCTTGAGTAATTTTTTCAGTCCTGCAGAGTGAGATGAATTTTGCTGGTTTTTAATTCCACGGAATCAAAACATTACATAGTGGTCCATATTACAAGCTTGTCTTTTATTTGGGCCTTTCTTTCCCAATAACAATTATTTTGAACTATTAGTTTCATGTGTATATGTATATTGTAAGACATTGTACATTTTGTTTTCCTCTAACTTGTATCGACAACAATGTGATATCGGAAATGAAATTTGATTTGAATTGAATTGAAGACTGGATACAACAGCAATATTATTTGCGTTGTTTTATCTTCGCGCTAATTTCTGGTGTGCGAAATGTGTGAAAATTTCCACACTGCAGCAATTTTCACTGTTACAGTACTTTTCTCCATAATTGCTAGGTTTTGTCAGAACTATAGTGATAGGTGGTGTAAGATACCATTGTGAATTGATATGACTTCCTTTGTCAACTCTTTTAAGGACTATTGATGAGTGTCTGTGAGATTTGATGTGTTTCTTTCTTAATGTCTTAGCTTCAACAAGTGCACACACAACAAGCCAGTGAAATCCTAGCCTTGCAAACCCAATTAGCAGACAGCCTGGCAGCCAGTGGAGACCAGCCCCCAAACAAGGCTACCTTGATTCTTATCAACTCCATGGAGTCAAAGGTTACAGAACTCAAGGGAGACATTCGGACATTACAACTGAAGGTCAGATATTGCTGGCAAACTTTCTTGCCACACCAGATATCATCTACCCTCCATCATCTATGTAACACTTGATAATGATTCTGATGAAATTCCTGTATGTTTATGCTCTGTTCAGTATCAAAGGCAACAATTATTGTTAGCAGCAGATTTCAGCAAGTCTCTTCTAGCAGTGATCGTCAAAGCTCAGGAAAGCTGTGTGTAAGAATGTTATTACCTCCGCCAAGGAAAGAGGAGGTTAAGTGACAATCGGCTTGGTTTGTCTGTTTGCAAAATAACTCAAAAAATTTGTGAACGGATTTGAACGAAACTTGCAGGAAGAGCTAATAATGACACAAGGAAGAGATGATTCCATTTGGGTAGTGATCCATGGATTTCTATGTATTTCTGAAGGACTTTTTATCTTTTTGCAGATAGGGTCAATGAACTTGGGAGTTTTGTCTGCGCATATTTGAGGTTTGCATATACTTGGGAGTTCAGTCTGCGCGTATTTGAGGTTTGCATGTACGCGCTCTAAAGCACGTGCTCTGTTCAGGTGAGGTGCCGCGTAGCTGAAAGCTGATGACGTAAACAAAAGGCTTCTGTATTGGGAAATTATGCAATTTTCAGCATGTACAATAATAGGTGGAAATGAGCTGCTTGGTGGAGGTCCTTCCTTATGTGGGATAGAGTTGCATTCGTAGATACATCAAAGTCCTATACTTATCTGTGACACCTTAACCTGTTGAGGACGAGTCCCGAGTATACTCGGGCAGGTGTCTATGGGAAATGCGTGTTGAGGAAAATCAAACCGTCCTCAACGGGTTAAACAGTCTAAGATTTTATCTTTCTCTTCTGTGTGCCAGGTGGACTCTGAGGGTGATGTGAGAAGCTCCTCTCCAGCTGTTGTAAGTCTGCGGCAGGATTTCTCCAGCCTATCAGAAGGTTTGGTGGGATTGCGTGGGTCCCTCCAACGTCTTCACACCAAACTAGCTTCTGACGTCCACCAAGCACAGCGTGCTGACAGGCAGCAGCGGGGAGACATTGGCCTGCTCAGTGCCAACATGCTGACCATTACCCAGAAGATTGCTGAAGTGGAGGGTCTGGAACTAACCTTGATACAGCTGAAGAGAGAGATGGACACGCTGATGAAGACCGACGGTCAGCATACCACACAGTTCGGCACCATTGTAGCCAGCATTAACTCTGTGGAGAGCAGCCTGACTGCTATCCGCAGCGAGATGCGTGACCTTGAGTTTAATGTGTCTGAAACCAATGCTGCCCACAGTTCTTCCAGCAGTCATATGTCTGCCCTGTTAGCTGATATGTCACAGCTCCGACAAGACTTGACAGAGATGAAGATGAAGCACATTGGATTTGAGGGCTCTGTGGAGAGCCTTGTGGCTAAACATGCAGGACTTATGACATCTGCGGGATCCATGGAATCTGATCTAGCTGAATTGCGTGTCGCAGTCAACCAGCTCATTTCTGGCGATGTCAGTGGTATTGTAGAAAGGCTTGGTCAGCTACAGACTCGACTGACTGGGTTAGAGAAGGAAAGCAGCCAACTTCAGGTTGGTCTCAACACCTTGCAGACCAGGACGATTGTGAGTCAGAGTGATTCAGGGTCTGACACTAGGCTCGATTCTCAGGCTCTTGCAGGCTTGCAAGACAGTGTGAACAAACTGAATAGCCAGTTTGCCAGTTTGCAGACAGAAATTGCCAACATCAAGCTCAAAGTGACCGAGTTGAAGGCATCGGATAGCCTCACCACCCAGACAGTGGATTCACACTCCTTGAAGCTTGTGGCTCTGGGTAGGAGTGTTGGTGCCCTTGAGCGGAGTCTGAATGGATCTGTGGTGACATTGCCAGGAGCAGATGGTGCTCCCCAATCCTTGATTAGTGTTGTTGACATGAGAACTCTCAAGGAGGAGATGGACAATATTCACATTGCCCTCAACAAACTGAAGAATGAGATGGCAAGTGAGACCTCCTCAGGTATCACAATCCTCACAGGTGAAGTAAACTCACTGGAAAATAAAGTTGTGTTACTTAGGGAGAGATTAGATCAGGCCAAGTTGGAGACTTCCTTGACAAGTTTGAGTGACGGTTTATCAGATGTCAGACGCAGCCAAGACAGTCTAGCTGATGACGTTGCCACGTTGCAGCTCAACACCGGCCTCCTTCAGAAGCAAACTTCCCGAACCAATGGGGAAGCCATTCAGCTGAGTGTCCTTGAGACCAGCCTTAACGATCTCTCCTCATCCATGCAGAGAATGGCCCTCAGCAGTGAGGGCGTTGTCACTGATGCCACGACTGGGTGTTCATCCAAGCAGAACCTGGACTGGATAAAGGGTGACATCAATGCGCTGCGGGAGACGCTCGCCAGCATCAGCGCCATTCTGTTTGCCAAAGACAGCAGCGAGACCTCACAGTCCACCTTCCTGGCATCCCTCCAGGAGAGGGTCACCAAGCTGGACTCAGACCTGTTAGATCTCAAGATGTCCTCAGGAAGCTCCGGCACGGATGTTGAGGCATCTATCGCAGCTCTGCAGGGACAGGTGGATGCCTTGGTGCTTGACTTTGGACACCTGAAAACAGCTCAGGAGGAGAACAGGTAAATATTTGATGAAACTTGACTTTGATAGGCTGATAGGTGAATGCAGACTGCTTGGAGTAACAACAAAGCCAATGGATGAACCATTCATTTCAGTCGCATCTCATGTGATCAGTGAATATACTATGGATTTGACTATATTTTTCAGGCAATGAAAAGAAACTTTCCATGTTAAAATGGACAAAAAAAAAACAAAAAAAAAATAGCGAAGCTGAATCAGAATCTTTATGCTACTGTTCCAAACTATACACACCCATAGGCCTGAATTCACCAAGGTAATAATCAAACCTGGTTTCAACGTAGACCAAGGGACAAATTTAGACCATGGTCTAAAATAAGTGTGAAATAGGCATACCTTTTGACATGCGTGTATCAATGCGCGTTTGTTAGTGGACATCTATTGGCGTATGCAACCTTTCAATCATATTAAAAAAAAATCATAAAGAAATTTACATAACCATGGTTTAAATTTGTACCACCTTTGTGAATTCGACCCACTGAGTTTGAATTAAGCTTAATGCATTTACACTTTCATTGAGCTCAAAGGCCAAGATGATGTCTAAATGTACAGAAAATATTCATTTTTGGCATTTATTTTATGATATACAAGTGTACATAACAATTAGCATGTATTCTGTCTTTTCTGAAGGAAAATTGTTGCTAGGTACATTTTCTCGTGGAGTCATTCACTTACATCATCCACCACACCTAACGTTTAGAAAAAAAAACACACCAAAAAACACATTGTATTGTCCAATCCCAGCATGTACTCAATCACAGAAAGGCAGAAGGATGGACACCTCCTTTGAGTGACCCATCTCATCCAGTGCTAGTGAGATGTGACTTTGGATAATATTATTTGCTCCACTTTTCTATCCTTGTCCAGTGCTGGCCTGGCAGCAGCAGGGCTGGTTGGGACAGGGCTCGGAGCAGCGGGACTTGGAGCGGCTGCAGGGGCAGCTTACCGGGAAGACCTGTCTGAGTTGAAGGCCAATGTATCGGAACTTCAGCAGCAGTATGCACACCTAGAGGTTGATGTCATCACCTGCTGCAAGAATAAGACGGGAGTAGGGGTAAGCAAACACTTGCCTTTTAACCCTTCAATGTTTTAAGGCTCCAAAAACCATGCTAAGACAGGAGTTGGAGTAAGCAAACACCTGCCTTTCTACCTTTCAGTGTTTTAAGGCTCCAAAACCATGCTGAGACTGGAGTAGGGGTTATTAAATACCTGCCTTTTAACCCTTCAATGTTTTAAGGCTCCAAAAACCATGGTAAGACAGGAGTGGGAGTAAGCAAACACCTGCCTTTCTACCTTTCAGTGTTTTAAGGCTCCAAAACCATGCTGAGACTGGAGTAGGGGTTATTAAATACCTGCCTTTTAACCCTTCAATGTTTTAAGGCTCCAAAAACCATGGTAAGACTGAAGTAGGGGTAAGCAAACACCTGCCTTTTGACCTTTCAATGTTTTAAGGCTCAATAACCATAATAAGACTTGAGTTATAGTGAGCCAACACCTTTGTGACCCTTCACTGTTCTGATGCTCCTACAACCAGAAACCCTGATGGACTTTAGCTGCCATCTTAGAAAGTAAATTTGTGTTCACTAAAGTCTTAAAAATTTCAGTAGTCCTTTCAAATGTTTTGAGAGGCATACCAATGTGTTATCTGGTTTCAGCCAAGAGAGTATAACAATTACTGGTTTTATTCTATTCACTGCTACAACATGAGAATAAAAGACAATAAAAACAAGAAAATCATACAAGTGTATGATTTGGCGTTGCAAAAATACAGAATCTGTGAAGTTGATGATTGAGTGATCGTATTACAATAGAATAGTTCTAGGACAGCTTCATGATTGGAAGAAAGAGGGCTTTAGATTGAAGTTTGGTAATGGATTTGATATGAGAACGATTACTGTTTGTTTGTTTGTCCCAGATGTTTCCATGGTGGTTTAACTCTGGGAGTCAGAGTGGAGCTGCAGCCAGCGCCTCAGGGCAGGGAAGTGTGGATGAAGAGGTCAGTCTGGTGTCTACGGTTTCTCTCTTTAATAGTTTGCTTGTTTCTTCGTGTGTTGTACTTGACGTTTGATGTACACATGACTTTCAGTGCCGAGTTTAGCAAATTTCAACCAAACTGGTGAGTGGTTTAAGACTGCTGAAGGTTCTGTTTTGTGAAGCCAGTGTGTATGAAATCTTGACTTTATCAATGAACTTCTAAGATGTACTTCCTCTTTGGCTATCACAAAGGAGTTAGTGATCACATAGAACAGATGTCGTTTTTAAAAGCTAAAGTGTTTTCATTGCATTCTATCTGAAGATGATATTCTGCTTCAAATATAGTAGTGGTACATTTTTAGTTAAAGTTCATGTTGTTATTATGCTTTATTGTCATGTGTGACAAGTGTATTTGTTAAATATTTGTTAACATTTCAATTTTGATGTAAGGTATTGTAAATGTGATTAAAACCAAGACTATGCTATGCACCCAAGAGGTTCCATCCTATGACTTCTGGGAAAATAATTGTGTCCAATGGCAAGAGATTTATTCTGCGTACAAGAATTCATTAGAATCAAGGCGCTCTACTCAGTCATCATTTTCATTGACTTTGAGGAAACATGATTTGGGTTTTTCGTTGTCAACAAATGTATGAAGCATTTTTTTAAATGTCATGTTTGATTAAGGAATGCAAAGATGATTGTACAAATTGTAGGAAATGCATATGAATTGAAATCAATGACTGCCAAAAAGACAAAAATATATATTTATATTGAAATTCTTCCAGAGGGTGAAGAGCATTGTGTTGGGGGCACTAGACATGTACAACGCAGACAAGACTGGGATGGTGGACTACGCCCTGGAGTCAGCTGGTGGGAGTGTCCTCAACACACGATGCTCAGAGACCTATTCCCTCAAGACTGCCCTCTTTAGTATCTTTGGTATCCCCATCTGGTATCAGAGCAACTCACCACGGACTGTCATCCAGGTAAGGTGGAACTTGTGTGATGTGAAACAGAGAAAGCAAAATACCATTTTCTCTTGGCCTATTAAGTAGACAAATGGGGAAAAAAAGTCTTGTATGTGTCATTTAATGTGCACACATGTGAACATTTTGAATACTTTATTCTGGTTTTGTGCAGAAGTGTGTGTTTGTATTGTTTTGTGTCAGTGTTTATCTTTCATTTATGTGCTGTTGGAGGGTGATGCAGTATCAAACTACCTAGGGACATACAGTCAACCTCATCCAAGTCAAATTCAAAGGGCACACAAAAATCTTTTGACTTGTGTGAAATTCAACTTCCAGAATAGCATTATATATATTTGTATCCATCTGAGGTAATTTTTTTTTTGTGTGTGTGTAATGAAGTTAATTTTTGACTTGTTTTTAAGTTCATTCAGGCAAGGTTAACTACACATTGATGTTGATATTCTAGATGATGCATCTGTGAGACGAGGTTTCAATCTACAACATCATTTTTTGCTGAGACTTTCCTTGCTAATTCCAAGTTGGGACAGTTGGCTTGAGGAGGTCTGTTCAGTTACACTTGTCATACTATCTCCTCTTTGCTCCCTGGTACAGCCGGATGTCCACCCTGGTAATTGCTGGGCCTTCCGGGGAACGCAGGGCTTTGTGGTCATCCAGCTAGCTAATGTCATCAAGCCCACAGCCTTCTCTATGGAACACATCCCCAAGGCTCTTGACCCTACTGGATCCATTGACAGCGCTCCAAAGAACTTCAGTGTTTGGGTGAGTATGAGAAAGGCAAATTCTATCAGAGAGGCAAGTTTACAAGTTCGTCACATTCATTTTGTATACTTACGCAAAAAAAGAATGTTATACCAGAGTACAGTTTCAATATTAGTTGTTTGCCACTGGTTAACTCAGTTCAGTATTAATTCTGCTGAATCTCAAATGCTGTGTAGCGAGAGGTTCTTGTCAGCTTCACCTGCTAACTTACATGTATTTCAATGTTCATTCATTTCACCAGTGTTTGTAACATTTTACAAAATGTACACAAAGCTCAACAAATTTTGTACTTTTCAAGGATAAATGTAATGGGCATATTTGTATCTGATATAATGCTATTCTATTGTTTGACCATATTATTAACCATGGACATCTGAAACACAGAGGGTTTGATGTCTACCAATTGGTAATCTTCACCCTTATATAATTGTATGGAAAGCATCTTTTTGGAATAGACACTACACAGTGAGGATCAAATGATGAACACAGATGAATGATCACTACACGTAATTTATTGGCCTTGCGAAACAAATTTGCTTTGCAGCATAAGCAGACCACATTGTCATGTCTTCTATGATTGATGATGGTGGTCACCAATCTCAGATTTGATTGTTGTCCATCATCATCAATACCATCACCATCATTTCCATCATCAAGATGTCATTATCAAAAATGTCATCGGTGATTTCTCATATTGTCCCCAGCACATACTGAATATATTATATGTTTTGTACTGAACTTCTCATGTTTGCCCTGTATGCACATTCCTCAGGGTTTGCGAGATGAGTATGACCAAGAAGGCATCTTGTTTGGATCCTATGTCTATGACCAGAATGGTTCCCCTCTCCAGTTTTTCCCTGTCCAGGTAAGTTCCATATCATCCAGTTTATAGCTACATCCTGCCTGTAACCCAAGTAGAAAAGAGGTTTAAATGACAAAGTGCATGTGGGCAAGTGCTTAAGCATTACATCCTACGTCCCACCATTGCAAACGATTTTATCAGGCAGGCTGGATACAGTATGCATACCACATACAGCGTGCTAGAGCTATATATATGCACTTTATATGCACATAATTTGTTTTTGCCCCCAGGCAACACATCGTTTGATGTCATGGAACCTCATCTATACTCTATACTCTGGCAGATGTGTGTAGGGAATGTGTGTCATAGTGACATCACCTTAATGTCCTTAATGGGTTAACAGGCATCACTTTGGCTTGTGTTTGTGTTTGTGTGTGTTTGTGTGTGTGGGGGGGGGGGGGTGGACACAGGTATCCAGCTGTACTGGCAACATGGCAACTGGTAGAAATAACTTGCTGTTAAGGCACTGATACAATTATCAGTCTTTGCCATTGAGATCGGGGCCCCATTTCATAAAGAGTTTATTTGATGACAACTCTTTGCTGGAATGACTATTGTCATGGTAACGACAAGAATACAGCTTTCTGATTGGCTGTTTGCTGTAGAAAGTTGTCATTCCAGCAAGAGTTGTCATCCTAACATCTTTTATGAAATGGGGCCCAGGACATGATGTGTATAGTGACATGGTGGATCATTCTCAGACTTTTTTCAATTGTCCCCCCCCCCCCCCCCTCCCCTTTGCCTATCTATTTATCAAGTGGTATATGGATTACCTTTTATTTTCCTATCATTCAAGCTTTGCCATATTCACCTGTTTCAAGTACATATCTTGTTGATATATTTCCAACATGTTATTGATTCTGCCTAATGAAGCAAATACCAGCAGGTGTACTGCATGTTTGTTTGTTTTTTGTTTGTTGATAAACCCAACTACATTGTATAGAATATTGTCCCTTTTCTGCATTGTTTTGTCTTTTTTCTTGTGTCAGTGACTGTGATGGGATTTCTTAACTTTCTCCCCACCTGTATCCTCCTTGTAGGTACCCAGTCCCAAGCCGATACCACTGGTGGAGCTAAAAATAGAGAGTAACCATGGTAAGATGGAATACACCTGTCTCTATCGCTTCAGAGTCCATGGAGTCCTGCACAGGTGATAGCAGGAACAGCCAAGATTATTCATTCTTGCCTTGAGAGTCTCTGTGAGCTATACCAGCCTACTCTATTTTGTGATGTGTTCAGCAAATTTGAGTAGATATGGCAGTGCCTTGGTGTGAGGCCTGAAACATTTGCACAAAGAGGAAATGCATGTACTTAAATGCTCTATCTTTCCAAACATTTGTACAGCATTACACAAAATGGCAGATAAAAGCTGTAAATTGTACATTTTTGAATAAAATTTACCATCTGCTGATAGAGTTGTAAATACGATTTTTTTTTTTTCCTGGGGGGGGGGGGGGGGGGTATTTATTAAAGAGATGTAGATAGGTAAGTGCCTGTAGTGGATAAAAGAGACACAGTATTACATGGTATATGCAGCATGAAGAGGGGATGTTCCTGGTCCTAACCACAGAGCTACATCTTGATCAGTGAACAGTCTCCGTACAAGCTTCCAGCAACAAATGGCACCAACAGAACAATAGATTAAATATGCATGTTCATGAACTGACATCATTACTGTAAAATGGCTTGTTACACATTTTATGTCAGTTACCTGTATAGTGACTTTTTTGTAAAGTGATTTGTGTGTGTTTGTGTTTTCTGTAGCTGACCTGAGCTTTGTGGCTCAAATGAGCTATTACAGTCGTTCACCATCCAGTGAGTGTCCATCATGTGTTGTCAGTTGTGTATTCTTTTGTGTAAGCTTTTTCATATTTTCATCTTCTTGTTGAAAACTGGTGATTGGATTTTTACCACACTTTGCAGGAATCATTGATGTACAGAGGGCATTATAGTTATTACATAAGGTGGTGGGTGGAGCCCCTAGGGCAGGGCCCACATACCCCAAATTAGGAGGCTGTTGCCCAGGGGCCTGCAGCTATCCCTGAAAGTGAAGTGTGCTGCTCAAGTGAGCACTAAACTCATTTGGTCTCTCGTCGACGAGATTGGATAAGTTTGCTGTCTAGTAATATAAAAACGATGTCAATTTATTACTCTGTTTTGTTTTGAAAACCAAAGAACTGAAATAACATTTTAATAGGTCAGTCTATCAATATCAGTCTATCAACAGTAAGTCTAACATTTATGGCAACTTGTAAGTTGTATTTATTCTGTCAAACTTTGTCCAAAACAAATATCACCATTACTGAAAGTTCATCTACACAGATTTGCTTGGTTGCATTGTTCCCTCCAGTAGCTTTGTATTATCAGGAGACCCTGAAGTTAACTGATTGGCTTCATTTGCAGATTTTGTTTTTCTTGTTCAGAGATGTGGGAATAACACCATACACCTTGTATAAAAAGAAAAAGAACAGAAAAGAAGATGACTTTATTTGTTTGGTTGTGCTTTTTTTTTCCCCAATATCAAACTCAAGCAGTACAGGTGAAGATGGATGGTACACACATTCTTTTGTAGATTTCTAAATTATGATACAGTATAACTGTTTCAGGGCACTTATCCCCCGGCTAAATACTGGTTAGTGGTGAGGTTAAAGTAAAGGTTAGAGTAAAGATTAGGGTTAGGTTTAGGGCTAAAGCTTGTGTTAGGGTATGGATTAGGTTCTGGATTAGGATTAGGGTTAGAGTCAGGGGAAGGGTCTGGGGTAATTGCCCGAGACCTGGTATAACTATTCTAGTCTGTGTCAGTCCACAGACATGAAAGCATTTCTCCATCTCTGCACCTCTATCCATGTAATATGCCAGCGGGGTACTGTACCAGCAGGGTCTTTGCATAACTTCCAGCTCCCTATATTGCCCTTCAGTTTTTTCATTCAGTTGTTTTTGTATCTCTACTTACAATGGGCAAACAGAGAAATTTAACATCAATTAGAAGTCACTGAAAGCAGCTTACAAATGTTTAGGTTTTCAATATCATTTCATCATTGTGGGAGTGCATTGGTTTTCCTCTTCAGGCTGTGTTAGTGTCAATATATCAGACCTCAAACACTGATGAAATTTAAGTTTAGAACAGGTTTTTCTATGCACTTTTTTGTACAGTAGAAAGTAACTATTTAAATGTAAATATAGAATTGCAATATGTACATATGTAAATATATTGATGGAGAATCAGTGGGGCAGTTGGTTGTACACACATAGTATTGTTTGTAGTAAAATAGCTTTGAAAATATGGGAATATTGTAGTTTATATTGCACATGTCATCATTTGCCATGATGTACAGTATATTTGTGTTTTATAAATGTTATCTCTCTAGAACAAGAGGCTGCGTTGGTCTCACAGTCAGCTATCAGCAGTGTTAAGACTATCTTTGAAGCTAGCATTGAAATCACTGCTGAACAGTAATACAGATGATGAGTCCAATATATGCAATGAACAAAATGATAAGGAACAAATATTTTTGGATGATTAGAAGTAAGGTTGTTGGAATACACTTTTTTTTTTCTCTCTCTCTCTCTGACTTGGGCTGCCTTTGATATTCCTTTGGGGTCAGAACACTCTTTTTATTTACAATGAAGCTGGATTCAGGTTGACTTATTTTTGAGAAGATCAATTTTACTTTCGGGTTAATGTGTACCAAGCTGGAACCAAGTAGTATACTTTCAGACAAGGTTTTACTGGTCAATGATGTAAATGAATAGGGAATGTAAATATTTAAAAAGAAAAAAGTCTAGCTAGTATTCATGAGTCGCGGTGAAAATGCGTGGAGTCTAAAATTTAAGCTCATTTGATATGTTCAATGTGATTCTTGCTATTGACAGCTTTTGCACCAAGATGTGAGAATTCCAGCCTCCTTTCTGTCTTCTAGGAAAACTCACTTGCCAAAATAAATACCAAATGTCAAATTCATTCAAGAAAGTCTTTATTCAGCATGTTGTAAATTACCCTTCTTGTTTTGACAGATAATGGAGTTGTGACGACTAACTTCCCCTTACTGAGCTTCCAGACATAAACTTAGTGTACGATTCCGATCAAAACTACAAATATTGAAGCCAAATCAACTGTTTGTTTCATTTATTCTGTGCACTTGCAAAACTGCTACATCTAGCCAAATGTAATGAATAGCGTATAGCCTCAAAAATGATGAACCACCGACTTACTTCTGACACTGCTAAAATTTCGTATCAACTGCAAATTTATTTTTCAGCTCATTGTGGATTTTTGTCAGTGATAAGACTTAAGATCTGTGTCACCTACACAGGGTTGTTTCCAATGTAAACTGAAAACTAGACTTTCGATAATTCTGTCTAATTTTATATATAAATGTTTGTTTGTTTGTTTTCCCTGAAGAGAGGTTTCTGTCACTAAGTCTTAAATCATTGAAGGTAAGACGTGGTAATACTTGGGCAGGCGTCTATGAGAAATGCCTTTAGAGCAAAAGCAGCCCGTCCTCAACGGGCTAGAACAAATAAAACATAGCAGTGTTTGGAACAAAGACCATAGAGATTGCTGCCATTCACGATTGTACTTAACCCGTTGAAGGCGAGTCCTGAGTATACTCTAGCTAGGGTATGTGTGTTGTAGCAAAATCAGCTATCTTCAAAGGGTTAAAAAGTCAAGATTTAGGTAGTGAAGATGGAGTAAAATGAAATTGACTAAAATGGCTGAAATTGATGTATATACATATATGCAAAATTTGCCATTGTAACGGGTTTCTACCCTGGCTGTCTACAGCAATTAGCATTTTCTGTGCAGAAATGGTATTTTTTGTTTAATTGTGGAGGAAATTAGAATAAATTCTTGCCGGTATTAAATCACACGTATTTATCGCTTGCAAAGCCAGCATTTACAAACAAAAAACAAAATTATAGTTCTTTTTGAGCAATTTTACTTTGAAAACAAAAGACTTTTGCTCTGCCCAGCAACACATAGATTCAAAGTCTGCCACCAAGTGGATTTTGTTTTGGTATCATCCTAATTCTAATTAGTGGACATGCCTGTGTATGTATGTGCTATGACCATTCCATGATGGGTAACTGGGTAGATCAATTTTGTAGAGAGAAATCTGTTAAAGTTGATTGCTTTTGGATATTTTTGCTTTTGGCACTATTGTTGTGTATACACTTTCTTTTCAAAAGATTTTTGTTCATGTATTTTTTGTTTTTTTGTTCTCAGCTTCTGTAGCAATGATTGAGAATTTTGTTTTTGAGATTGTGTTGCAATTGGATGTTTATTGATGTATTTTGTGTGAAAAGGTGCAATTAGAATATCATTATTTGGCATTAATGCATTATTTGCTGTGCAGCCCTTTGGGAGATGCAAACTGTCAGCTCTTGTTGTATTGATACCAGCTCTTCATGTATCATTAACATTTTCCATTACTCGCTTTGTGACAGTGTAGGGGAGGATTTGATGTGGAAATGATATATGCAAAGTTACAAATCAAACATGATAATGCATCATCACATCATTATTTATGTTTTCACAGTGAAATGATATCCAGCTGGTGAAGGCAGCCTGAAACCTCTTAGTGTAATTTTTGCTATTTTTATTTTTCTAGCCAGGGTAACAGCAACTTTTTAACACTGATAATGCCACTAATCTGCTTTCAGGCTGGTTGTATGCCAAAGATGTTGAACAAGAATTTATCAAAATGCAACGACAGGTTGATGAGTACGAGAATCTCTTTAAGAATTTGGGATTATGCAGTGTGAGGCTTATAAACTTTAATGCAATTGAATGGAAAGTACTTAGGAAACTAACAAGAAGTCAAACCTAGAAAGCTACCTATTTGCTTTTTACTACCGATTGTTGTAGCAGATCATGTTTGATAGTGCTAGAAACAAGACTTGATTGTTCATGATCCTCAATGACAGTGATTAAGAGGTGTAGAAGCTCTCTGACTGAACACAACCAATAGCTTTATTAAGATTGGGCTGTAGTGAAATGGTAATAAGACATTATATCCAACTTTTTGGCAGCAAGTTTCTTTGATTTGTTTTGTACTTACATTGTACTTTGTATCAACTCCACAGGCAAACTTTTCTTGTCTTCTAGGATAATTCAAGCTTAATTTTCTTGTTTGCTTTATGAGGCGAGCTATAGCAGTGTCAGCTAGATTTATGGATGGTAGTATTAAATCCACAGAGCTTGTTTATAAATTTGCTATTAGTGTTCTTACTATCCTGAAATATATGTAAGATTGAAAGCTTGCCTACATAGTACCTTCTTGTCATGTCTGTAACCAGTGGTGTAGACCAGCCTCATTCAAAAGCTTTATACAGATTCAAAACGAATATGAAAAATATCAAATGAATTATCAAAAGCCTTATTTATTTAGTAAAAAGGTATATGAAGACTGAGAGGAATATGAGAAGCATTTACTTGAAGTTTGCCCTTCTCAGTTCCACTTAGAGACAATGAAGATCTTTGCTCTTGAAATGGAAGTCTTGCTTTAAAAACTTGCCTGATCACCTTCATCACCTAATACAAATTGTACATCTTCATATTCAGTTTCAAATATCCCCAAATTGACTTTCATCACAAAACGGACAGTACATAATTTATCTGACCATTCTTTTCCAAAGTTCATTTACTCTCTTCAAGTGTGCTTGATGCTTCTTAAAGACCATACTGTTTAACCATTGAGTGACAGTATGAATGTGCTTCCAAACCTGCTGTTAAACAGCTCATATTCAGTGTCTCATTTTGTTTCCCCTCTATCTTGCTTATTCTGTGTGCACAATATTACATCTCACTCAAAAGACAACTTGTATACCATGGCTTGCAAATTTTTAATTAGTTGGCAGATTTCACATGTGGTAGATATCAATACTGTTTAATTTTGCTGTAATAAATTATTTCATGTAATGCATGATGCATGTTGGTGTTCTGAATAGTCCCAAACATCTGCTGAGGATTAAAAAAAAAAATGAAAATGTACTAAGTCCCAAATATTAGATGTAGAATAAGTTAGCATGTTCAACCTAACTATTTTAAGTACTTGTTTGTTTCACATGTATAAATATGGAAGAATAAATCTTTAAGTTGTTTTAAAAACACACTGATACTTTTTATATGATGTACTGCTTTGTGTATGTAAATTTGTCATCTGTAGGGTACTGTAAAAGTGGATATTTTCGTTTGACTAATTTTTTGCGCTTGGCCGGATGAGAAGAGTTTCGCATGTTTTTAATTCCGCGGAATCAAGATATCAACTACTGGATCATATGGCATGTAAAAATATTCAATTGCTTTTATTTTCGCGCTAGGTTCTGGTTGCGCGAAATGCGCGAAAATTTCAACACCGCGAAAATTTCCACTTTTACAGTAAGTCTTTAATGGGCATTTTCTCTCAGGATACTTTTTATCATGTGTGACCTGTATATCATGGTTCACAAAACTCAATATCCATAGCACAATATGACGTTTATTCATATCTTCAAATTATATCCTCATCCATGCATTAACAAAATTTTAAATGACAATCTTTCACACCTGGGCTATACACTGTCTTCACAATCCATATTTCCTTGGTGGAAATGTGGAAACTGCATCAGTAAGTCAATATGGTGATACGGTTTCATAATGAAATAGGATAGAGATGTCTGATGATTGCAACAAAACTCTGAAATATGTGTGACTAAACCTTTCATTGGAACTTGACCAGATGTTGATACAGTGTACTCACATTACAACGAACACGGTAATATCAATATTCTTGTTACAACAAAGTAAAAGTTTAAGTCCAAAAATGATCATCTGCATATCTTTATGTAGTTTACTGTTTGGCTGTAATGAAATTTTGATATAACGAAGGAAAACTGCAGGTCCTGATGATGTCATATAATATGAGTCACTGTAGTCTCACTGCCCTGAATTCAGCCGCCATTTGCATCATGAACATGTTTGATGTAACACTAAGAGGAACATGAGCATGTTCAAGGGTGTGACAGTTCTTGCAATATAAGAGAAATAAATTGTATTGAATAATTTCTAATGGTGACTTGACTAAACTGATGCAGTCTTGGAAAAAGCAGTTTATATAGGCCTTCCTTAAAACAAGTGAAAACAAACCTGCACAAATGAAAAACTACAAACTGATGCAAGAAATCCGTCTTGCAACACACGCGTTAGTGTGACTTATTAAAGATACTGTTGCTTGCCCTTCAGGTACAAATGTGATTCATGGATCCAATGAATCTACTACAATTTATCCCTGCTTATAAGGGTAATGCATTTTGTGGAGTATTGAAGGAAACAAACTAAATATATTTGTACTTAGCATTAAAAAGGAAAAAAAAAAAAGAATCCGCTCAACAAGTGGTTAAGTGGTTACATGGAAGTTCTTTGATAATGATAGCTAGAATGTTCCATCTAACTCCTATTCATGAAAGCAATGATAATCTCAACACTCCGTCTGTTTACACTTGCACTGCATTTTACATCTCAAATATGCATTGTGAACTCACAAAAGAATGGCATCTATAAAAGTACATTGAAGAGAGGGCACATTTGTACTTCCATCTGTTAATTGGTGAACTATTTGTTCATATTGTACCCTTCATGTGTACCTGTAACCTACGACTTGTGTCAGATTTTCTCTCAGATCATTCAATATCCATGTCATATCACATTGACGTACTATGCCTAGTGAGATTGGTTGGTGGTTGAGATACCCTGCCATACTGTAGGCATGTTACAAGTCTGTGGAAATGGCTATGTGTGACAAGGACATCCTTCAAAGATCTATAACTCTTTATATACAGAGTCAATATATTACTTTTACCTTGTGAACTACATTATTCATATTTACAATATTCGGGTGGTTCAAATTTTTGCCTTGAAGTCATATTCATTTTATCTTTTCATTTTTTGATGTTATTTGATATTAGTTTTGGTGTCTAACTTCCTCTTATATTTACAAAGTTGTTAAAAACCAAACACCTGAACAACAAAATATCACACATCAATTAGCATTTGATTGTCTGCAATTGCCAGATATTTGTCAATACATCTGATTTGGAGTTGCATCACATAACCGTAGCTTCAGTTACAGTGATATCTACTGTTCATGAGAATAATTGAAGAGATTATTTCAAACAGCAATTTTGATTCTTTGACAGCTCAGATAATCAGAGACCAGTCAATGCTGTAGTAAGAAAGTGAGATTATACATTTCATGTTCCCACGAAAAAATATGCCAGCAATATAAGTGATGCCCCAATCAGCATTTACAAGGGTGACCACATCTGAAACAGTATGACTACATATGAAACAGTCCAACACATCTATCACCCAGACATAATGCCAAACCATGCAAATGTTAAAAAAGAATAATGTGAAATGTGCACAACACAAACTAATGAAATAAAATCTCCCTCAACAATGAGATGAGAATTACTCCTTGGCATCAATGATACCTCCTGCTGAGATGGCAAAAGTTGCCTCACTCTCTGGTAGGTCTGGGCTGTTGTATCAAACACACATAGAGAGGAAAGAAAACACATTGATAAACATTAGGAGCCACGTCAATTTCAGAACATTTTACTACTCTGAACAAAAATAACACGTCAAATCAAAAAAAAAAAAATTATCATGATGTATTATGTAGTTTTAAAAAATGTATTAGAAATAAATGGGCCTATTTGTAATGAAGATACTGTGCTTCCCAAAACAAAAGTTTGGTTTTGTTTTGTTTAGTTTGCCACAATGACCTGAATGGTTTATGATGCATCAGCCACTGCCAAGTCTATAACATTTAAATTTCTTGCACCAGCATACTCATGACTGCTGTTAGTGCCATGCCAGTCAAAAGATTTATTTTCAGTCTGCTACCATCTTTGACTTTAATGTGCAAGCATCAGAACTTCAGAAGCAATAGGAAGTGTATCCCCCAAGAGCACACATTCATGTCAATGTGGCTTTTTGATAATGATGTTAGAAGTCTGTGGATGCAACTTGGGTTCCTTAGTTTAAGAAATCTCTGAAAATGTTTATGAAGCATTACTACATTAGAGACTTGTGAGGAGCCATTCATCAGAGAGAATAGGGCAAAGACACATCGTCAACAGCAGAAAAAGAGAATGAGCACCATTGAGTGTATACGAACCATGGTAGAATGTAAAAGAATCCTGTCTGAAAAAGAGTGAAAGATTGGCTTTCTTTTTGATGATGCTTCCTCACAAGAAAATGTTCTATGAATCTATGTCAGTCAATGGATGACTCTGAAGACCTTGAGACCTCAAGTGGAGTGTAACGATAACAAGGGTCAAGATAAAATCAATGACCAGGGCCCCATTTCATAAAAGATGGTAGGATAGCAACTCTTGCTGGAATGGCAACTTCCCACAGCCAATCAGACAATTCTTGTCATTACCATTAAAATTGCCATTACAGCAAGACATGCTATCATATCAACTTTTCATGAAATGGGCCCTGGTGGAACCTTTTTGAAGGCACTTATGATAGTCACAAAACAACAAATCTCAAGAAATAGCTATAGTGATCTGGAAAGGGATGAGTACCCACCTGTCATATATCTTGGCAATTCTTGTCTCTCCTCGACCTTTCCTGAGACTGATTCGGGTTGTGGAGGCATGGGCCAAGATGTGTCCTCCAATGGGCTTCTTTGGATCAGCCTGGAAACTACCAATATATGATTAACATGAAAGACACACTACAAAACAGTCCACCATGACACCATTTGAGGTGGATACTCATGATATCAAAGTCTACTATATAAACTCTCTTAATCATGAATTTTTCATCAAGGTAAATTCATGGAGATACCACTTAATACAGAAAACAGCACAGCTCTTCTTGACCTGCTTAACAGTGTTCAGAGTTGTGAGGTTTCTCCCAAACTGAATAATGTCAGGAACAAGATGTATTTTGAAGAAATAAGAGGATGTCTACTAACTCTACCAAAGAGGTGCACACGACAGGCAATTATTACCTGTGCACACAAATCAACACAGTCAGCACAACAAGTACAGAAATATGATAGAATATTTCTGAATGATATAATATTTCTGAATGTTTTGTGGGGGATGAAAAGAATGATTTGAATCTTCGATCAATAAGAATGCTGTAACATGAATTAAGCATACTAGAGCAAGATATTAATTCATACCATACAATTAACTACCATAGTCCAATCACATGCAGACACTTGAGACACAGACATGTAAGCAGGCATGTGAGTAAAGATCAAACGTGCTAACAAGCCATGTACGAGCACCTGGAAGGACGAACAGACAGAAGGACAGACAGACAACCTCAAACCAAAGTGCATTCACGACACTTTGTGATGGAGGCATAAAAAGAAAGAACAAATCACTGTTTGCAGGTAATAAAATAGCAGGAAAATTTGATGAAGAGGTTCTCCTTTTTCAAATCACATGAAAAATGAAAATAGAATTCAAGAACTCTGTTTCACACTTCTCACGGCATGATGTCATCACTATCTACACTGTATAAAAGCTAACACCAGTATTACAGGTAAACCCTATGCCCAGACTACACTGACTTTGCTTTCCTTAGCAGTTAGGTTATATAACTTTTATAAACATACAAAATTTGTAAATTTAAATTGCAGATATAATGATATCATGACAAATTACCTTTTTTTTTCTAGTTTTTTTTTCAAGTGACACTGCTAGAAAGAACTTACCTCATAGTTGCCCCTGGATCTGAAGTCATCTGATTGGTCACAAACACAGCCACATTGTATTCTGTAATAAAATGATATTTGCATCACTCTTATGGATGCATTCACAATGAAACCTTCTCAACCTGACAGTGCTCTTAAATGCATTTTCAGTTAGGCTTTTCATTATCATCTTCTTCATGTGGCACAGTGTGCCTTGTTGATATGGTTTGCCAACTACATATTTAGCTACCTGGGGTGAACCACATGGGGTTGGCATCATTCGTCTGTTTTTCTTGCGTGATTAGGAAGGTGGACCACTTCACTGGGCTAGCGCCCTGCTCTATGCGATGAATGAATGAAGTGGGATTTTTACATGTGTAAGTTGTGTCTAACTAACACATGGGACCTCTTAATGTCCTATCTGAGGGACAAAGAGTGTTGCCTCTTACTGGAGGGTATAGTATGATTACACACAACATCGCTCTAAAAGACTGAGGAATTGAATCCGAGTCATTTGGACTTGGAGGCAGACAAGATGCCGACTGAGCTAAGCCACTGCCCTCGATTCTTCATAGAAATCACTCTATAACCATCAAATGCATACAACAGTCAACAATGATTTGTATCAATTACTCAAAATATCCATAAAAGAACTAGAATTATCACTGAAGGTAATAAATACCCCCGCCCCTACCACAGTTGCTTGAGTGCTATGGTAACAGTTGGTTCCACAAAGTTTGTATAAAAAGTGTGGTTACCATGGCAATGCATTGTCAGATACAAACACAATGGACATTTTGCATAACTACACTTAAAGACCATCATACACACCAAATTTGGCCTTCATAGCTTGAATGGTTTATTTTGATACAAAAATGAGTGGTTACTATGGCAACACATTTTCCTTATACAAACACATTGGTGTCTTTCAAAACTTCACTTCTAGATCATGATACATACTAAATTCCACTTCAATTGCTTGAATGATGGAAAAGTTATTTGATCTGCAAGGTTTTGGTAAAATTGTGGTTACCATGGCAACAGTTTGTGTGACAAACACAAAAATGATGTGTTCCACATCTATACCTCAGGGCCATAATGCTTACCAAATTTGGTTTCAACTGCTTGAAAACTGTGGAAGAAGTTCACTCCACAGGATTTAAAAAAAAAAATGCGGTTACCATGGCAACGCATTGTCCGATACAAATACAAAGGACATTTTGCAAAACTTCACTTAAAGAGCATCATACACACCAAATTTCACCTTCATAAATTAAATGGTTCAATTTGAAACAAAAATGAGTGGTTACCATGGCAACACATTTTTCTTATATTAACACATTGGTGTCTTGCATAACTACACCTCCCGATCATCATACATAATAGATTTGACCTTAATTGCTTGAATGATGTGGAACTTATTCAATCCACAAGGTTTTGGTAAAATTATGGTTACCATGGCAATGCTTTGTCTGACCATGGGCCAATTTTTCTGTTAGGTCCATGGTCTGACAAACACACAAATATGTTCCACATCTATGCCTCAAGGCCATAATGCCTACCAAATTTGATTACAATTGCTTTAAAACTGTAGAAGTTGTTCACTCCACAGGATTTAGAAGAAAACATGCGGTTACCATGGCAACGCTTTGTCAAGTACAAACACAAAGAGTGTCTTGCATAACTACACCTATAGATCATCATAGATACAATGTACCAATTTTGAAATTGATTGCTTGAATACTATGGAAGTAGTTCCCTCCACAAGGTTTTGGTAAAATTGTGGTCACCATGGCAATGCATTGTCCGACAAACACAAAAACCATGTCTTGCACATCTATACCTCAATATCATCATTTACTAGTTTCATTTAGATTGCTTCAAAACTGTAGAAGGAGTTCGCGACGCAAGATTTTGCAACAGACCGACCGACCGACCGCCCGACCGACCGCCCGCCCGACCGCCCGCCCGACCGCCCGCCCGACCGCCCGCCCGACCGCCCGCCCAACATCACGTTGATTCCTATTATACCCCCTTCACACTAAGTGTGGCAGGGGTATAATTATGCACTGTGAATCTGGAAAAGTGAACATCACTTTTCCACCGTGAGTGAGAAAAAAAAATGATGACGGTGTCCTTTCTCTTTCACTGTAAATATCATGAGGTAACAAAACTTCAAGCTTTAATTCTTCTTCTTTGCTGTGGTGCCAATGGCTGTGTGAAAACAAATACTGTATCATTTTTTCAAGAAATGGGACCACATGGCTAAAAATGCCTGGATGCTTAATTTCTGTAGAATACAACATAATAGGCATGAAATAATGCAGAGTGGAAGAAGGGGAGGGAGAACACAAGAGGGAGTGATGATAAAGGTGAGGGAGAAGTGGAGGGAATGATAATACCTTCGGAGATTTTCTGCAGCTTTGACAGGAGCTGTGCTAGTTTCTGCTGCCTATCAGCCAGCTCCCCACGCCCACTGAAATCAACTCGGAAGAGTGCCATGACAGAGTCAATTACCTACACACATACAGCAAAAAAGATTTCCAAAACTCCTTTAAAAGTATGAAAAGAACATCAATATGAATACATTTTTATGAACTAAAAACATGAAATTAGAGAGTCAATGACCGACAACTAAAAAAAAAGAAATTCGCACATAAAAAGGAATGTCATCTATGCATTTTAATGACCATGTATCATAATAGGAACTATAGTTCCCAAATTACATGGAGTATACTGTACTTTACTCAAGGATTCTGTAGCTTGCAAGACAATTGTTTCAGCCATTTTCTTGCTGAAGTCAGGGAAAACAGAACTGCAAGTTCTCTTTTCTTTGACTTGAAACAATATTTTACTTATACACACAATATGGAATGGTATTGGATACAAATGTGACTCAGTTGCTGTGTGAGGGCCATGCAACTTAAAACTCGAGTTATTACTGGACAAAATTTAATACCAAGAGCTTGAAGACACCTGGCTCTTCATGAAACTTTGCTGCTGCATAATCCAGTAGTTCAAACTGATGTTCACCTGCAAGAGGCAAGAAGAATAACTGTAAGCATAATCATGGGTAATGATGATTTTGAAAATGAAAATGTATACATACTGGTCAATCAAGAGCCGGTAAGCAGAATTATGATTCACTTCAATCTCTCCTATTTATGATGCTCCCCCATGCCTTATAGCATTCGGTTTTTGAAGTATTTAAACACACACACACACACACACACAAGAAAGGAAGGAAAAAATAAATGCATCATATTTGTTTACCTTGGAGAAAAGACATAACAGAAATTACCAAACATGTAAAACTTGTATTCTGCTCCTCATGTGTGTAACAATAATTATAGAATCAGAGGGAGAGAAAAAAAAAAAGATGTTGTATGGAGTATTGCCGCACTGCATCGTGAAACTATTTGATATGTCAAATCACAGCATACAGTGGTAGAGAGAATAGAATATACAAGTCATTCAAAACTTAATACAATTAATTACATAGACCTTGTAACTCACTTGTGTAGGCTCGGGCATAGAGTACATTATCCAGCATTGCATTGTGGTCGAGATTGAAACGGTCGGCGATGTCTCTAAGTCGATCAGGGCGGCTTTAAACAGGGTCAAAGAAACTGATTCCTCATCGAATGTGAAAAAAGGGAAATCAATAGATCTCCCCTTGGGTGAAGAGCTAAACTGATCAGGTACTAAATTTTCACACAAATAATCTTCATTATAATTGTTTACAGAAGGACTTCTATGTATTCTTTCAATACAACAACAAAACTAGTCTTTAGTAGTTGGAAATGGGGATATGGGTGAATATTCCAATTAATTTTTTCAACTGGGGATGTACGTGAATATTCCAGCCCATTTTTTTTTTTTTTTTTTGGGGGGGGGGGGGGGGAGCAATATCCAAGTGCCTTGGATGTATTCAATCACTTTAAAGATTAGAGCACTATTTGATGGCACATTACAGGACATGCTCTGATGTAGAATGTAAACAAGCATGAAAAACATGCACTTGCATTGTGTAGCACACAATTAACTGTATGTTATAAATCATGATTTGTAATATTCTCAGCATATATATGGAAAATATATCACATATCTTTATCATCTAATTACTTATATCCAACAGCCACCACACAATGCCACTGACAGCAGATTTTGTTGGAAAGTGGAGTGACTTGGAAGAGTGAATTTTGTAAAGTAGGAAAGATACAGTCTGGCAAAGGATACAAAGTGTTTTCAGTGTCAATGAAGATGACCTTTCCCCCTGGGTATCCATTGGCTCCTGGAAGCTGTGTACACACACACAGTGTGTGTGACAGCTGAGTCTTTCCTGTGCGGAATTCTGAAAATCAACACGAGTTCAGGCTTCTTAATTAGACTGCAATAAAATATGTTTTTGTTCACATCCATTGCTACCAAGACCTACGAGGGAAAGTGGCTTTCTCCTGGCTAACACATATCCACAAGCAAGGTAGCCAGGATTAAAAACATTTGTTAATATTATAAAGAGCAGGATATTGCAGGCACAAAAAGTGTTAATCAGTCCAATCCTCCCAATTCAGACATAATCAAATTCAATTGCAATACCATTGTGTGTTCTGATGGAAACTGTACATAGTATTTATAGGTCTATATTCTAACTCTTCATGCCCAACGACACCCTGAGCTAACACTATACTCAGTATTACTATGGGAACCACTACATGGGAGAACAAGACACAGACCTTCTGGACGCACCTTAGACACACTCAGAAATGACACTGGTCTTTATGACACAAAGGACATTGTGAGCGTAATGGAGAACAGAGAGCGCTGGAGGGACATCATCCATGGACATCGGGAATACTACCCGACTTTTAAAAGTAAGTAATATTCTAACATTAACTTTAGTGGACATGAAGAACATATGTAACACCATCCCATTTCCTCACTAATCAGTATCATGTATGCATACATTGGAATTAATACAGAAATTCGACATTCATTGTACTTACCTCCAAAGGCTTCCGTTATAGCCATGCTTTCGATGCCTCCACCTAGCAGTTTGCTAGAAGTGTAAACCAATGAAATATATATATATATATATATATATATATATATATATACATTTTTTTTTTGTAAGACTTGTGGATGAGTTTCTACAAGTTCTGTCTTGTCGTGTACATCAACTTACCAAATAAAGACTGTCTCAGAAACTTTAAAAATTCAGAGTGGAATCTTGAGTGTAAACAAACTAAAGTGAACTTATTTTTTTTGTAACTGGCAGGGTGTTTCTTGATTTGTTTGTGTACCATGTGAGGTTGGGGGCTTGAGGAGAAAGCAAAATGCAGAAGTTAACACACAACTTGACTCGCTGTCATTCAATTTGCTTTTAGGCATTTGTGTGTGTGTGCACTCGATTTTGATAATAATCTGTTGATGCCACCATTTGTAAAACAAAGCAGCATAAAAAATATGGTAATGTATCAAACAGGATATGGATTTCTGTTATCTAAAATGGAAAAAGTGTTGACAGACATATCTCCACCCATTCTCTATACAAATGTATTACAATTGCCCATTGCATGCAGTTACTCTGTAATGACTATCAAACACATACAAACACATAATAGCATAACAAAGGCTTTAATGAAAAGTGATGTTATTAAAGGGACCACTCAGTTATTTCAAACTTATAGTCAACAAATAGAAATATTTCTTTCAAGAAACTTGACTTACATTTTGTGTATGTTATGCCATTTGACAGATGTGTTCATATCTAATCAAGACAGCAGAGACAAACTGTATGATATACCTTTTTTGGGGGAACCTATCTAAGAAACGATCTCTTTAAGTTAGATTCAGTGTGATCATGCACTTATCTGTGAAATTCAGGAGTATTATGTCACCAAAAAACACTGGCTTTTGACATTAACCTTTTGAGGACAGACTGATTTTGCTACTACACACATTTCCCAAAGACACCTGCCCAAGTATACTCAGGACTCGTCCTCAACACGTTAAAGTAAAGGTACACCCTGTTCATCTTGATGATGCTCATTTCACACACTGAACAGCACATTTCAATTCACTTTAACATTACTTTGACAACTAAACTTTTGCTTTGAAGACATCCAGGAAATACACTGCTCTCTACCCAAATATGGGCTGGACACAAAAGTCAAAACCCACAAAACACGGACACATAAAGAAAGAGCTTTCTTGACTTACTCAAGCTCGGAGCTACCTGTCGTGATTCGAAACACATTTCTCCTTTTTACACTGTACTCTAAAGCTGTTGTGAACCCATTATCCTGTGAGAAAAACAAACAAATAAACAGGTAAAGAAAAAAAAAAACTGAAAATGAAAGTATATGTATTCAGTCATTACAAATTCCAGTTTTATGTAACTTTCGGTGTTTCCTGCATCCTGATACCAACCCTGTGCAGTAAAAATTTATACTGGATAGCACTAACAGATCACTCTGTCCTCCTTCATTTAAACGATGAGGGTCTTCATAACTTTTTTCCTCACTTCACACAAACTTTAGATTTATTTTCTGCATAACAACAGTATACCAGAGTTTAAAGTTCCTTTTCTTTCTTTCTTTCCATCAATGATTTAAAGTAGATTAATGCATTCAGCCTTTTTATTTACTAAGAGTAGATTTTATTTCATTGAAGGGTCATCTTTTTCCAAAGCTTAATTGAAACCACCACAGTTGTCATGTCACACACACACACACACACACACACACACACACAAATGCACAAACCATCACTTTGCATCAGTCCAACTTAATTGCAAAGTAGCTGCTGTGGTAGAGTTCTCCATGACATGATGACACTAAGGAACAACTCATCATACAGTGAACTTATTTCTTAACATAATAAGGCAGTAACAAGATACCTGTGACAATTTAAGCCATTTATGATGAACCAAGGTTACATACCTCAAGCTTTGAAGCAGCTTCTTTGATTTTCTCCATCTTAGCCTCAGATATCCCTTTGATGTCACACATACGTTTGCGTGTTGTCATCTGAATTCCCTGCAGTACAAGGAAGTTTATCAGCATTAATCCCATGAATTTGCTATTGCCAAAATGATAGCATTATGAGATGTCAACACTCATTTTCCCTTCTCATTCCTGTAGTAAATGTGCATATATGTCAACCATTCCAATCAGAATAAAAGTTCAACAAACTAATAATGATAATAATAATGATAATAATAATGATAACAATAACAATGATAATAATATATGACTTATATTCCACCATATCCACTCTGTAGAGCTCTCACGGCTACATACACTTAATCACCTCCTTCACTGGATAGGCCCATATTGTTGCTCACTCCCCACTCCCTGGGAAGCATTCCAGATTAGTAAAACTGCTGTATCTGACTTTTAATGATGTAACCTGCAAACTGAACATGTCCAGGAAATATCTAATACAGGAAAATAACTATTGATTTCACCTAGGTCATGTTGGCCTCACAGGATAGAGGAGGGAAGGAAAGTCTTGAAATGCCAACCTTGCTTGGAATTGGAAGTGCTGTACAGCTCCTTTAATATTAAGTTTGTTTGTGTACATATTTCTCAATTTAGGTTTTCTAAGATACAGATCTTAGAGTTATACTTACATACAAATGTACAAAATGAGACTGAAATAAAGTCATTTATTCTCAACATACAAATAACTTACTCTTATTGTGCAAATTCCAGCATTCTTTAGCTTCTTGATGTCTGCCATATTCTGTTAAATAAAAGACCAAATATTCTGTATATTGTAAATATCATAGGCATATACATTAGTTTTGTATTATTTACATATTACTGCATATAGCAGCAAGTGGCATATGTTTATGATGATCAATATTTCACATGAAAGTAATTTATGTGCCAAAACCAATGATAAAGGCTATAGCAGGTAAACTGGTGTTCATATAGATGTTGACTGTATTGTCAAAAAAGAAAATCCTGTCCAATAGAGATTCACATACATATAACAATAGTTATTAGTAGGCCTCGGTTGAGTAGGCCTCGTGATTTGTATTTGGAAAGGGGTTAATATGAGTAGTCAGTTGTACTAACAGATGATCAAAACAACTGTATGTCTAGTAGTAGTACTGGTTTGGAAACACTTCAGGTTAGGTTACAGTTCGTTATTCCAAAAATATTTAATTCAGAAAGAAAATAAGGTGTTTTCTTTTTCTAGTTAATGACTGTGTAAAGGAAGCATGCTATGCTAAGTACACTCTTCAGAATGCATTGCAATAAAGAGGGGACCAAAGAACTAATATCTTTAAAAAAAACTTTAAAAAATTCAGAGAATCAATACACTCCTCCAAAATTCTAACGTAAAGACAAAACACACAGCCACACAAATCAGCGCATGTCCACACTTGCAGGGAACACATTTTTACTTACAATGCCATGATTTTGGAGGACGTCAATATCTTGGAAGAAAGACTCCTGTGTTGACATATGAAATAAACATAACAGTTAGAGTCAGGTAACATGAACTGAAGATTTTTCTATAATTAGACCTATTCATTTATTTATCACTCTGCAGTAAACCTAGTCATAAGCATAGAAAAGTCTACCGACTTATCGTTTAGAAGTCCCTCTGTAGCAGAGCCACACTAGTGACTAGATCCTAGCTGTTGCAAATTTCCAATATTGAGACTTTTCTAACATGTTACTAGGCCTACTGTTAGAATTTATTCATTAATAATCAAAGAAACACAATCAAAGTACAAAAATAGACATACCAGGTAAATAGAGTATCAACCGGTAATGCGGTATGTGCATTGCTAGTATTAATAGTAGTAACGTTATGTGCATTGTTAACAGTTGGTTCCCTACTACGGTTTGGCAAATTAATGTAACATTGTCATTAACGTTAGTATTTTGGCAAAGCGACTGGGCTAAACGTTAGACCTATGGATCTAACTTCTGAAAAAAACAAAACACTTTTATCTAGGCCTAACGTTAGACTCTAACGCTAGCTCTAGTCTTACCATCGTTAGAGAGACCTTGTGTAGACTCTAGTAGGACTAGAAAGTTTCTAGAGGAGATATCTACTGACTCTTCTGAATCAGACTCAACAGACAACAGACTAAACGACACATTTTAACCCGTTACAGTACAACAGAGTCTGATTGTTAGACATAACAATTGGTCTAACTAACGTTTACTTAGACGGATTATTCTAGCGTTAGACTAATAATAGAATTTTAACGTTAGAGCTAGAATCTAGAATAGGGTCTATATGAAATTGAAATTAAAAAAAAAGCTTTATAATTCTTTTGTGTCCACTTACCTCATCGTTGTCCACATCATCGATGTCCACATCATCTACCACTTGGTCCTGCATAATGCTGGTCTGCAACAACCCAGTTGCTAACGCTAGGTCTACTGTAACCTCGCGGCCTGGCCGGGTCCAGCCCTCTCAGCAAGAGGAACGAAGCTATCGGAGTCAAGTACGACAAACGTTCAGCTGGCGAGCAGGCGGAGTCTTTGACTTTGTAGACTGCAGTGTTCGATCTGCAAATCTGCAACTCTAGAGAACTCTAGGATTCTAGCCTACTATCTAGTCTAGTCCTCGGCGAGATGATAATCGAATAAAACGTCTAGACTTTTAACGGGTTAGACGGTGATCACCGTGTACAATGGTATAATTACTCGTATTACAGTCTTCACATCACAGTGCACATATGAACAGTGTCAGTGCTGCACCACCAGTACTATACTGTGAGCATTCAGTTTACAAACGTAAACGGGAACTCTTCGTGTGGTGGACGTACAACACGTACATGTACGTGCGTGGTGTGTGGTGGCATTGCATGATTACGCAGCGAGCGCACATTCCGTCCACTTTCTGTGATAAGATTTGCAGACGACACCGCCCGCTTTACATCGTGATCGTAATCATGTTGACTTCCAGTGGAAAACTATCCATATGTGATACAAGTTCAAGAAGAATGAGCGCGTCGTCCAATGGCTAATGATTGTGACGTAACAATGCACATCTGTACATGACAATGGCCTCGCGCTTCGGAGACACCGCCCGCAAACAGATCAATGGGTTTGGCGGGGTGATCCCTAGTTGGAATGGGAAGTTTCCCGAGAAGTTTTAGGAGAATTTCATTGAAGTTTGCGGTCACACTGGTAAAACTTCGAGATCATGGAAAGATCACGAACTTACAAGTAATCTTCTCGTTTTTGTTTTTTGTCTTTTGTTTGCCAGTCGGACTGCGCCTGTAGGACTTTCATGAACGTAGTCCCCCCCCCCCCCCCTTTGTAGTATTAGATTTCGCAGCTTTTGCAATTTCTGTAGATTTTGTTTTGGATACAATAGTTTGTGAATTTTGTAATCACTTCCCTGGTTTTCTTTTCCTTACTAGATCCCGAACTGTAACTTCTGTCAAAGTTGAGCTTGTCAGCACATAACTTATTCACAGTTTCGTCTGTATTTTTGTTCACATTCTCATTGATCTGGTGAACATTGAGCAGTTTGTTTAATGATTGTCTGTCTGTTTGTTTGTTTTGAGAATGCTGGTCCGACTCGTCCTGCTGGTCGAGCAGCGACTCGACCTGTTTCTCGAGGAAAGATATACGAGTGTCTCTCGTCTGCATCTCAAAGTCAATGTATTCGAGCAAACTTTCAGTTTGTTTGTTTGTTTGTTTGTTCATTTTCCATCTGAGAAGATGGCTGGATAGCCCATATTCAGCTACATAAGCTGGTCTTCCATGGGGTCCAGTTGCATGTGAGGTGGGACCACTTCACCGGGTAAACACCCTGCTCTTTGCGATGAATGAATGCAGTGGGATCTTTTTACTTGCATTAGTTGTTACTCTCTCATACACGGGACCTCCATTTTATGTCCTATCCGAGGGACAGAGTGTTTTGCCTCTTGCTGGAGGGGACAGTATGCTTACACACAACATTGCTCAGTCCAGACTTGGGTTCGAACCCGGGCCGCGTGATCGTGAGGCAGACGCGCTACCGACTGAGCCAACTCACCTTTTCCATAGCTATACAGGCGTCACTTCATCAATAAGAGTTTGTTTTACAGCATTTTCCAGTCTGCAAGTAACAGCGTTACTTTCCAAAGCTTTTTTGATATGATTTGATTTCATTTCATCTATTTCCACAACTTGCACAACTGGTTAAAAACAAGAAGAATGAACAATACAGGACAACATGTCAATCATATGCAATACAGGGTGTGGAGGAAGAAGCAAAGGCCATTGACCTGTCAAGGCTTCTCCCTAGTAAAAAGTAACAATTATGACACAATGCAAAGAAGAACAAAACAAAACAAATCAAAAACAAGACAAAACGAGACTACTGATATATACATATATTAGCATAAAGGGGATTATTGCAGGAAGGCACTATTGTACGTATATGATTTTACAATAATTCTTTATATTTTCTCTTAAATGCAGACATAGAGACACACTGCTTAATATCATTTGAGAGACTGTTCCACATCTTAGGGCCAATATATATTATTGTGGATCGTGAGAACTCATACTTGAAATTGGGCAATCTGTAATCTTCCGCTTGGCTTGTACGATATCTACTTTCTTCATCATTCTGTACAAAATCAAAATATGGCAACATATTATTTGTAAACAGATACATAAAACAGACAGTTTGGGACTTATTGACATCAGATATTTTCAGAAAATTTAATATTTCGAAGAGATGGCTGGAATGCGAATATGGTTTCGAGTTCGTTATGATTCTTATTGCACGTTTCTGAAGATTTAAAATTCTATTCAAATGGCATATTGCACTGTTCCCCAAAATATTATTGCAGTAGGTAAGTGGTGGCAAGATCAAGGTTTGATAAAGTCTAACGAGTATGTTGAACGGTAAAATATGTTTTAGCCTATTCATAACGCCAATTGTTTTCCTTATTTTCACACACACCATATCAATATGTTCCTTCCATATTAATTTCCCATCAATTACTACACCCAAAAATTTCACTGACTTCACAAAAGAAATCTTACAATCATCAATACATAAATCAACTTCATGTGTATTTGTTTCTAGGCTTAAAAAGCATACAACATGTTTTATCCACGTTCAATATTTAAGTCTATTTGCTTGAAACCAATCATTAACTAAACAAAGTTCACGATTAAAAATTGAACAAAGAACATTCATATCATTACCAGACAAAAAATAAACTAGGGTCATCTGCAAAAGCAATAGTGTGAAGTAACTCACTTGAAAAATGCAAATCATTAACATAATTATATAAGGAATAATAAAGGCCCTAAAACAGAGCCCTGAGGAACACCAATATTTACACAACGATATGTAGACGATATACCATTTATGGACACATATTGCACTCTATCACATAAATAACTCCGAAACAAATTCAATGCAGTTCCTCTAATACCATAGTATATTTCCATCTTTTTATAAGAATACTATATGATCCATACAATCAAAAGCTTTTGACAAATCTAAAAATAATCCAATCAAAAACTTCTTATTTTCAAAAAACTGTGCTATTATGTTACTTAATTCCATTAAAGCCATGTATGAAGTATACTCTTTTCTGAAACTAAATTGTTTCGAATATGAAATATATCTTTCAAGTAAAAATTTCATCAGCTGATTATCGATCAGCCTTTCAAATATCTTCGAGAAAACAGATAAAAGAGAAATAGGTCTATAATTTGTTAAAAAATCTTTATCACCTCCTTTGAGGACAGGAATAAGTTTTGCTATTTTTAAACACTTTGGAAACACACCATCCTTAATTCAAAGATGTATTAAACATATTGCACAAGGGATTTACAAATAAAATAAATACTCTTCTTTATAACATAACTATCAATATCATCATATCCAGGACTTTTACCTGTTTTTAAATTTTGTACAATTTCGAGAATATCACATACTTTTATAGGCCTTAAAACATAGAGTGAGGATTATTACTTGTTGATACAAATTTCGTAATATGTAAAGAGGTAGACGGAACTGTTATATTTACAATACTTGAACCATTATTACTAAAAAAAAAATACATTAAATGTATCAGCAGTGGCATATTTATCACACCGAAATTGCCCATTCGGTTGCAAAATGCGATATTGCACTTTTTTCCTCACCTTACAAAGAAGCCTGTTTATAATTTTCCACGTACCTTTGATATCATTATGAATATTCTTAAATTTATTATAATAATAATTTCGCTTAATTCTTTTGACGTAACTCAGCATTAACTTTATTTCTACATGCAATAATATAAACAGCCTTTCGATACTCTGTTGGATTCTTTAAATACTTCGAATACAATACATTTTTCTTATTACACATTTTCCTAAGAGTATTATCAAACCATGGTTTTTTATATTGATTACACTTCCGTTTGCTTTCAATATATGGTAAACACTGATTATACAATTGAGTTACCACTTTCATAAATTTATCAAATTGATCATCAACATACCCCTGCATTACATCATTATTCCAATCAATCTCGCTTAACTTTTCACAAAATTGTATCATATAATCATCACAAATATTGCGTTTATAAATCTTTTCAGGACTTTCAATATCACCGAAATCATAATGACAAAATATAGGCAAATGGTCGCTTACATCTGTAACTATATAATCCCTGCCCTTTTCACTATTTCAGGTCTATTTAAAAAAAATATATATATTATCAGTATTATATCATTCAATGCGAATGGTAATATTGTGCAGTTCCTCGAATCGAATTTTTTAGTTTCGAGTGTTTGCCATGTAGTGAAAACAACTTAGAAAATGTCCACGAAATGTCCCCGAATCGATAGTTTACGATATAAATTGGCATACCATCCTGTCAATATGATTAAGAATGTACACACAACAAATCCATGGAAAAATACAGATTTTTCTGCACGCTGGTGACGCTCACTTGATACAGAGGGGATAAACCTCTACAGAGAAAAGATAAACCGGCTACCTATGAAGCTCTAGTGAAAAACTTGTCCATCCCGTCTTCCTTTCACCATAAAAAGGCAGAACCCTTTGAGTATTTTGCAAACAAATACCAGAAAAAGAAACGCTTACACATACGCACATGCACACACAAAAACACAAAACCACACACAGATCCAGATTGGGACCAAGAGGGAGAGAGAGAGAGAGAGAGAGAGAGTATGCCAGTGAGAAATGCTTTAGGTATGTGTGGGTAGTGAATGTGTGTACATTACGGGGGAGAAGGATGATCACCTCACCAACAAAATAATGTTACTGCAAGTATTTGTGGAATGTACTCGTGTAGGTTGTTGACGCGTCTTTCCAACCACACTGAAAACTCCTGTACTCCCTTTTGTATCTGTAGAAGAGGTTACATTTTTTTTTTCTTTTTCTTTCGACAATGAGTTGTGTAGCCCTGAGTGTTTCTTCCTTTTCTTTTTTTTCTGTGAAAAAAAAATTAGGAGTGTACCGCTACTGTTTATAAAATGTGCATTCATTTTTTTTCTTTTTGTATTTATATAACAATCTGTAGCGTTAAAAATGTATTAGTTGTGTATACAGAATGTTTGAATGTAATGTAATTTTTTATGTATTATGATTATGTTATTATTTCATCTGTTTTGCTGTATAATCTCTGTATATCTGTGTAATTCGACATTTAGTCGCCGACTCAGATTTTATTTGAATAAAGACCTTTTGATCAATCAATCAATCAATCAAATAACAAACAAGAGAGAGGGAGAGAGAGAGAGAGAGAGAACGAAGATGGGAGAGAGGGAGAGAATGGAAGTGGAAGTGGGGATGGAATCTTTATTTGGGAAAATTGATGAGAAACTGAGAAATGCAAAACCTAAAATTTTGCGTCCCTTTGCACGCATGTCATATGATTTTTTTTTTTTTACATTTTCTAGGGATTTTATAGAGTGTCAAATGTATCATATGTTTTTTTTTCTTTTGCTTTATTCCCTTTCCATTTTCAGGGGTTTGCCTTCTTGACCATCTTGTTCCCATGTGTATCAGCTCCAGGAATATACACAGCAGCTGAACTACGTGAAGAACAAGCAGCTGTCCTCACTAGAGAAGAGTTAATTTAACATTACTTCCAGGCTGGTTACACTGCAGCAGAGATCATTGGGTTTTTGTGTTTAAGACATAGAATGATAATAAGCATCTTGAGACAATTCTATTAAGGCTTCGACACCGGGTTCAGTCACCGATAGAAGATGTTGTCAACACTGTTCAAAGAATTATCAGTGGTTCTGCTGGTTTAATGGGTTATCGCTTTGTGTGGCGTTTGTTAACCACTCGTTATCATTTACACGTGTCACAACTGTGAGAATAATTCTTCAAGTCTTAGATCCTGAAGGAGTGGAAACAAGATCTCTCCGAGCATTTCGACGTCGCCAATACTCCAATAAGGGTCCAAATTACCTAATACATGTTGACGGTTGGGACAAATTAAAACCTTTTGGCATATCAGTACATGCTGCAATAGATGGATTCTCCAGAAGGCTTTTGTGGATCAAAGTTGGTCCCAGCAATAAAAATCCCAGAAACATAGCGCAATTCTTCATGAAATATGTGCAGAAGATTAATGGAGTACCAAGGGCTATCCGTGCTGATAGGGGAACGGAGAACTCTCTGCTTAGAATCATTCAAATAGCATTAAGATCAAACGATGTTGACGAAATGAATGGAGAAAGAAGTTTCATGTGCAGATCCGTGGCCAATCAGCGTATTGAGGCCTTCTGGTCATATTTACATCGCCTTTGTTCTCGCTTCTAGATCAATTTTATGAAAGATCTTCAGGACAGTGGACTATTGGATACATCAAATAATGTCCACATTAAATGTATAAGATTCTGTTTTACTGATTTAATTCAGAGAGATATGTCCCGTGTAGCTGAAATGTGGAATCAACATCGAATTCGCTATCAGGGAGATCGGGAGTGCCCATGTGGAAAACCCGATGTTTTATATTTCTTACCAGCAGCATATGGATCAAGGGACTACAAATTTCCACTGCAATGTTCTGATTATGATATTGAAGAAGTAAAACGGGTGTATTGCAGTGAACTTCCTAAGTACGGATGCTCCCCAACTTTTGTTCATGGGCTTTCAGAACTCGTTGGAAACAATTTGGATAATTTCGCAATGCCAAAGTCTCATGAAGAAGCCACAGAAATGCTACATTGTCTTATCATTTTTGATGGGGTTGATAATTTCTAATCTTGCATGCAGTTAACAACAGCGGGCCTTTAGTGTTTTGGGGTCTTGGTATTGATAGGCATATAGCCTACAAAGGTTAAACCTATGTGCAGTTATGTGCAGACTTCTCCAAAAAGTTAACAGGAAAGAGGATGTTTTGATCTGCATTTCGTTCATATTTGTAGAGCTAGTAACTGCACAAATGTTATGTTTTTATTCAATACAACGCTCTTTCAACCACTTCGAGCTTATGAGAGTTTTTATTTAAACATAGATCAGACATGACAAAATAAAAGCGCAGAATTTTGCGGAAGTTTATATGAGTAAGAGTTCTATAACCACAATGAAGTAGTCAGTGTAATTTGAAGTTGTATTTTCTCCTTTTGTTTATTTATGTAGGCCTATTTTCTTATTAATTTATTCATTCACTTGTGCGTTCGTTCACTCTTTAAAACTGGCGACGGAACGAGCGGACGAACAATGGAGTTGGGGGGGGGGGGGGGGGGGGGGGGGGCAAAGCATTGTGTCCAGACAATGCTTTGCCCCCACACCACAAACCATTGTGTTGTCCTCTCGTTCCGCCGCCCATGCCGAGGAGTGACCACACTTTCAAAATGTTGGATTAGTTTATGTTGACTTTAGCATGTTCAAAGTGTTAATCTAACATTTTGAAAGTGTGGTCATTCCTCGACCCTTCTAAATGTTGATTTAACATTTAAGTTGCATTAGAGTGGCCATTCATTCATTCATTTAGCTTTAGGCGAATTTACATGGGGGCGACTAGATAAAAAACGACAAAAAATCTGAACCATTTTTACTTGCTCTTGATAATTTCCTATCCCCCTCTCTCAGGGTGCGAACCGAGGAAATGACAATGTTCGTACATAAGTCAGAAATGTCATTTTCTCAATTCCGGTGGTAAATGACCAAAATTCTGTCGGTAAATGTGTCCGTTCATTTTCCCGGTTCATTTGCACCGTCGAAACTCTATGGACTGACGAAATTTACATTTCATCGAATAAAATCCCTAAAATATTATTTAGCGGGGGCGGTAAGGTTGTTCGATCCCTTGCTGAGTTGACTAACCATCCTCAAGCACTAGTTCCAAATCACCCCGGGGCCAGACGTTTTGTCCATGTTCGTAAGAAGTGCTCTGTACGAAAACAGACAACAGATAGAACTTTACAAACCATGCGGGTTCCGGGGTGAGTACAGTGCCCTTATTATTTTTCAAATAGCACAGAAAAAAAAAGAGGAGAAAAGAGAGAGAGAGAGAAAAAAAAAGAGAGGAAGAAAAGTGACGAGGAAGAAAGAATATTATATACTGTACATTGTGCTGCGCTCGACCCATGCCTGCTGGCAGGAATCATTCCTTGAAACCACTGAGCTCTGAAAACAGAAGTTCGTGCTAAGCTGGGGCAAAAATGATTCAGCGCTGGAAAGACACTTTATAAATCCGATTATTATTATTATTATGATTATGATTATGATTATGATTATTATCATTATGATTATGATTATGATTATTATCATTATGATTATGATTATGATTATCATAATTGTTCTTATTTATTATTATGATTATGATCATGATTATTATTATCATTATTATCATCATCATCATCATCTATTACCCCTCCTATTCAATTGAGAAAAAAAGAATTAAGGCCATCTATAGTTCGTTTTGCCCCCCCCCCTATGAAAATACCCTGGCGCCGCCCCTGTCTGGGATGATGTGACGTAAGCTTTATAAATAGGCCAAGTCCAGCTGAAGCAAAAATTTCCTCGAGTAAGATCGAGCCTGTTCTTCTCATTTTTTATATATAGGCCTATATAATTTAATATTATAATTTAGTAGGATATTATGCAAAAAGTGTTTGTTCATTGTGCTGATAGGCCTATAGGCCTATACTGTATGGTATTGATTGCCTTGTATTTTTCGTCATTTTACAGTCCGTTATCTCTTTCTTTTCGATACCATATACTATTACTTCATGTGCCCATCTAGCAGGGGCGGCGACAAGGTTTGTTTCTTAAGAGAGGCAAGACGACCTAAAAGTGACGTTTTTTTTTTTTTTTCAATTGAACAACAGGGGATTACGGAGTTATACGACCAAGACCTCACCTTTTTATACTCTTCTTTTTGTTTTCTTCCCCTTTTCCTCTTTTTTCTCTTCCCCTTTTTTTCACTGCTTGAAAAATCATAAGGGGTATTTGCCATAGGCGCCGGAAGGGGGGGGGGGGGGGGGGGGGGCAGGGGGGCAGTCACCCCCTCCCCTAACCAAAAAGTAATAATGATAATAATAATAATAATGGGTGATGAAGAAGAAGAAAAAGAAGAGTTTGAATGAAAATATTGTATATAACTCAGAAAAGTGTTTTGGTTTTTTTTTGCTCGCTTGTAAAATACGTGATTAACGCCAGTGCTCGTAACCAGCTCTGTTGCTTTGCTACCTCGCTTTCGAGTTTCTTAACAAATTTTTACGCGAGTCTTGCCCCTCCCCCCAAAAAAAATGCAGCGTAAGCCTCTGGTCACCTCCGAAAATTTTTGACACGAGCCCCCTCCTCCCTCCAAAAAAGTGAGCCCCCTGGGGTGTTTGCCCCCCCCCCCCCCCAAAAAAAAAAAAAAAAATCCAGAATTGCTTCCGGCGCGCCTGGTATTTGCCCCCTGCTCGCCGTGGCGCCACCCCTGAGGAAAAATGATATGAAATCTAGGCCTACATAACCATATCAGGTTGCACAGAATAAACGGTTTCTCAGTCGAATGATGGTTCATGTGTGTTTCCTTTTGTAGTGACTTTTTGTGCCAAAGTGTGTGCCGGTCTGATTCGTTTTCGTTATGAAACACCGGGTTATAAGAACGATGGCTTTTGTAGGCATATGCGTATGGAGGGGTTTGGGGTCAAAATGTCGAAGTTCAAAGGTCATAGAGGTCATTTTAATTTCGTGAAAAATTCATTTGATCTTATATTAACAAAAAAGAAATAAGTTTTAATCATATTCATATGAATAAAGGAAGAATCAGGAAGAAGAATTTGACATAAATGTGTACTGTTGTTAGACTGATTACTGCCTTTGCTCAAACCGTACCTGGTTAGTGTTTAGGCCTATAAATTTCCACTCCAAAGTTGCCCTCTTTCAGCTGATAAGCTCATCCTTCAATTGCCCCACCTTACCCATTATTAGTCAGAGAACCCTTTTCCTTCCTTATATTTTTTTTAATTCCTTTTTAAAAAAATAAGTGCCTCTTTAAGTTGAGGAAAAACGCTGTTCTAAACCTTATAAGTGGCCATGTATCCCATTTGCGTCTGGTTTAATATAAGTTTCTTTTCCAGCAAATGTATATTTATATATTATTTTTTCATCCCCTCCATCTCTCTCTCTCTCTCCCTCTCTCAACTCTCTATTGGGTGTGTGTGTGTGTGTGGGGGGGGGGGGATAATGTACCACTTCAAACTAGAACACCGACAACCGTCCTCCCCAAATGCTCACAAATCAACACACGCCCTATACACTGTCATATAGAAATGTTCAATACCCCCCCCTTCCACACACATTCCGTTCCTAGGGATTCCAAGGAAAACAATATTGTGCAACACAAAATGGGCGTAGAATGGCTATGTCCATTATATTACATGTACTATGAAATAAACACTTGATAGAATTTTGAAATCAGACACCAAAGGAAAGTGTATTCATATCCTCAAAAGGTTTAATACAGTAAGAAATATGCACTCTAAACAGGTTTCAATGCATGAAATTAAAAAAAACAGTTTGACTAACATAACATTCTTCTTAGAAAACAAAAATTTTCTTCATACGAAATGAGGTCTTACCTGCAAGTAAAAGAACAAATATGTTAACCTGAACAGTAGCCCATTTGAAATACAACACAATTTAAATGATGAGTAACATGGGTAATAATTGGCTTGTTTTCATATTTTGTGTTCGATCAATTCTAATGAGTTAAATGGCTCTACCAAAAATTACATAGTTAATATGTCATTTTTACAAAGTCAGCAGACATAATCTAAGAATAATCATCTTTCTTGTTTATGAATACGCAACCACAACTAGAAACATAAAGCAAACTTAAACTAACATAACATTCTTCTTAGAAAATAAAGATTTTCTTCATACAAAACGAGGTCTTACCTGCATAAAAGAACAAACATGTTAACATGAACAGTAGTAACCCATGTGAAATACAACACAATTTAAATGATGAGTAACATGGGTAATAATTGGCTTGTTTTCATATTTTGTGTTCAATCAATTTTAATGAGTTAAATGGCTCTACCAAAAATTACATAGTTAATATGCCATTTTTACAAAGTCAGCAGACATAATCTAAGAATAATCATCTTTCTTGTTTATGAATACGCAACCACAACTAGAAACATAAAGCAAACTTAAACTAACATAACATTCTTCTTGGAAAACAAAGATTTTCTTCATACGAAATGAGGTCTTACCTGCATAAAAGAACAAACATGTTAACATGAACAGTAACCCATTTGAAATACAACACAATTTAAATGATGAGTAACATGGGTAATAATTGGCTTGTTTTCATATTTTGTGTTCAATCAATTTTAATGAGTTAAATGGCTCTACCAAAAATTATATAGTTAAAGGACAAGTTCACCTTCATAAACATAAGGATTGAGAAAATGCAACAATATTAGTAGAACACATCAGTGAAAGTTTGAGGAAAATTGGACAATCGATGCAAAAGTTGTGAATTTTTTTAATTTTTGTGTTGGAAGCCGCTGGATGAGGAGACTACTGCAGCTTGTGAGTCATATGCGTACAACAGTATAAAGAAAATGTAAAAGAAAATTCAACATATTTTCACTTTTTTCGCATAATAAAAGAGCACTTGACTTGCCTCTTTCTAAAGGCAGGGGGAATAATATTACCCATAACATTTTGTCGGTAACGAGTCAGGGGAATGTGTACTTTTTTTCAAAAGATGGAATTTTGTGAAATTCTCTTTATATTTTCCTTATATTGTTGTACGCATGTGACATCTAAGTTATTCATACACTGCAGTAGTCTTCTCATCCAGCGGGTACTGCACAAAAACTTCAAAAATTCATAACTTTTGAACGGATTGTCTGATTTTCCTCAAACTTTCAATGATGTGTTCTACTAATATTGCTACATTCTCTCAATCCTTATGTTTATGAAGGTGAACTTGTCCTTTAATATGCCATTTTTACAAAGTCAGCAGACATAATCTAAGAATAATCATCTTTCTTGTTTATGAATATACAGCCACAACTAGAAACATAAAGCAAACATAAAATTCAGTTCCTCTGCCATGACATTTATAATGAGGACCAAATAATATATTTATTTAGTCCTGGGTAGACTTTCTCTCTAATGGTATAGGTTCACGAAAACCATAGCTAACACCTAAAGCATCTTTGGGTAACTCTGAATACAGAGAAATTCTGAAGGTTCAAATCCAAAGACAATGTAAATAAAACATTAGTGAAAATTCACAATCTGAAAAAAGGAGAAACAACGTACTTGACCAAATGGAATTTCCCAGTACCAGGTTAAAAAAAAAAAAAACAACCTCTGCAGGGTGTGAAAAAACCTAACCCTTTTACACATTTAAAAACTCTTCTAAAAATAAAAAAAGAGCCAAATGGGCAGCAAATTCCGGTTTTATTACGATTCTCACACTCTGTACCAAAGTAGTCAGTGCACAAATACGCATGGCATGTGATTGGATATTTTGGGGTCATATGATAGAGACATTAAGCTATGTATACATATCAAATTAGCACATAAATAGTCATGTACAGTATACTTGTAGTGTTCAGGAACAGTCATTGAACAAATATGATCATTGGCTTTTTGATGTTGTCTTTTTAGAAATCTTGATTAACTATCATCTTTGTCCTTGTCATTGTTTCTCAATTAACAGCATAAATTATATTGCCCTTATCTGAATTGGAAAATAGTATATTTTGGTATTGAACATAAATTTTGACTGACAAAAATGCTTCTGAATGACAATGAAGATTTATTTTTGTCCTTTTTACAAGGGGCCTCAACAATTCAGTGTACATGTTGCTGATCTGGGGTGCAATTAGATTGTCGGTTTAAAGGGGATTCGATCACAGAAGTTTCACTGTATCAATGAAAGGAGGTAAATTTGAACAGCATTGAAAAAATAAATGATAAGAACCGGTCACAGACTAACTTGCATTTTCTAGTAAACTACTCTATACCTGTAAATTGGCAATGCTAATGAAATGATGGGTCAGCAAGTCTCCACTGCATTCTCTGTACATAAGAATTTCCCATTTTCTAAATTTTCTTGAAAGCTACATTTTTTTCTACCCTATAATCTAAGGAGTTGTTTGACAAAGAGTGACAACTGTTCTAAATATACTCAGAATTTAAGAAGTGAAAATACATACTCTGGAAAATGAGAAATTTTGTGTAAAATGTGAATGGAGAACTACTCCTAAAAATACTGTGATTTCATCAGCATTGCCATTTTGCATAACTGACAATGAAGTACTAGATAATGTTAATGAGTGTAGTTTCCTTATTCACTCATGATTGGATCAATTATTTTTTTTTTAATTCATCGTCTTCCATACAGTGTGTTCCTAAACCGGAAAGGCAAGTTCAAAAGTCAACTGAACAATACATATTTTTTTTCTTGTAATTTGTATAATGGAATAAAAAGTAGCTCTTCAGCTTTAATTTGACACCTTGCTTGCGTCAACGTTGACATGAGTTAGAGAGTTAGGGTTCTTTGAAACTTGGAAAAAGTAGATGTTGTATCATTTTCCTTCAAAGAAACCTTACTCGATCTGTAACAAAACCCATGGCAATGTTGACGCAAGCAAGGTGTCAAATTTAACTTAATGAGCTACTTTTTAATCCAGCACACAAATTACACACACACACACACACAAAAAAAAAAAAACTATGCATTTGTGATATAATTTACCTTTGAGGTTTGGTTTCCCTTTTTTAGGAACACACTGTAGAAACACTGGACTGACTTGGGTGGAATTCCCCTTTTATCGAGGACTGCCACATAGGCATGAACTGGGAGATCATTATGCATTAATGCACCCCTTTCAGACACAAACTAAGGGTCTAAGGTAGCTAATAATACAAACTGCGAACAGACTGTATTTTCTGCTTGCAAAATGGGCAATCTCTTCCTCTATTCTCTTCAAGGTATGTGATGCATCGAAGGCAGAGTGTGTGCCCACATGGAATGAAAAAGCTGTCTTTCTTTCTATCAAAGCATATCCCACACAATTCTTGTGATTCTTGCTTGGTCAGGACCTATAAAAAGGGTGAGAGAAGATGAGGAGGAAGATGATCAAAATTAAAACCATGGTATATATTTTAACAAAAAATGAAATCAAAACCATCAAATATAACAAGTGAATGCGTGTGTGTGTGTGTCCGTCCATGCGTCCGTGCGTCTCTCCGTGTGTGCTCAAATGTTAGAAAATGCTACTTCTCCGTCATTTCATGGCCGATATTGATTTTGATTTTTATCTGATAGGGCTTGGTGAGGGCCTCCAAAC